>NC_081407.1:760485507-760859673 GCF_030272615.1 Cryptomeria japonica | reverse complement strand
TTACAATCATGTATATGTATTCCATGAATGATGATATTGCTCACAGAGTCTATTGTAATGCAAGGTCCATTTGCTATATGAACGTTGACTCCTCTACCATCAATAGTCTTATAACTGTTCATGAGAAGCTCCTCCTTGAGCTGAATCACCATATCTCTTTGGAAAATAATCCAGAGAGGCTCAGTTTGAATGACAGCATGGCGCAGAGTGCCTGGGCGTGGATTGACAGGATCATAGTCATTGGGATCAGTAACAACGTAAAATCTGCCATTTTGACCTCCAAGAGCGTTTCGACCAAATCCCATTGTACAGTCGGCCAGCCTTTGTCTGTTGTTAACCCAATTGGGATCACAGCGCCAACAGTCATCAATGGGGTTCCCCGTTCCACAGGAGAAATAGCCCAGCTCCCTTCTAGAAGTATTGATACTCCTGCACCGTATTCTCATACCCATTAATTATCTAGACAAACTCTAATATCTTTTCTTGGTTTAGATGCATGATCTTTGGATCCAAGTTACAATAGTCTCTACATAAGTTTTCTCCATAGATTTATGTATACATTTACATCAAACTTATCTCTAGAGCAACGTTGATGAAGTATGAAATAGTGTGTAAGATGCGTAGGATGCTTCAAGAAAATAATTGAACACTGATCATAATGAACGATACATGTGAATATGGGTCAAAATTTAAAAGGAAAATGCAGAACATATTAAATATACAAATAGTTTTTCTATTGATGCAAGGGATTACACGAACTTCTTCAATCGAACAAATGATGAAGACAAGGAATGAGTACATTCGACCTCTCTATATAAAGATCTTAGAAAATCTGGAAGACTGCTAGAGCCTTATCATACATATTACATACAAATAACAACATCTAAAAATAGATATGCAAATTCTATATTTAGAAATCTTATATTGAACATTGCATACAATTGTCCTTATGTGAAGAGGAAATTAAATATTCCAACAAGATTTGTATTTCAACCACAGCTACAAGAATAACCATAAAAAAATTCTATAGAAATGCTGTAAACAAAACATTGGACAAATTACAGCAACACCCAGAGAACCAGAAGAATCATAATGTATACAATATCACTTTACCAGGAGCCACTAAATCCTCTATTTTTTCACTGTCTATAAATACAAGTTTTGTTTTAGTACTCTCCTCCCTCTTTACAAACAACACTAAAATAAAAAATGCATTCTTAAACAAACAATCTTTGAAGCATTTGAAACAACAACCAAAACTAGGATACTAAAATTCAGATCCTCTACATCTTAACTATTTGTTGATGCTCTATACACTGCAACTTCTGCAATTTTAAAGCTCTGGATGCTCACCTTTCTACCATTTGGACAACAAGCTCAGGCTTCTCAACAGCATTTTGAGACAGAGTTTGTCCCACTGACTGGTTCCTGATGTTTGCAAAAGTTTCAATTGACTTGGCCATTTCAGAGTGAACCAAAAAGATAGCAACTGAGAAAAGCAGAGACAGGAAGGATTGACTGGTGGCCATTGTGGGGAAGGGAAGAACTATAGGTGATAATGGTGTAACATGTTATGGCATTACCTATTCTTATATAGTAAATTGATGCAGTAAAGATATAGAATCTCTAGTGCAGAGGTAAGGATTAAATTTGAGACCCACCACTTCAAAACTGGGCCCTAGAATGGCTTATCGTACAGTAGTAATGAACATGGGGGGCAATGGCCATCAACGATCTCTAGGATAGAGGTTGACCACTGTCTTCAACCCCAACAAAAATATTTACAAAATAGTTGTACATGACTCCTGATGTGATATCAGGATCCTATCTGGTGTAGAAAACTATATAATTTGAATAGATCAGCGCCTACACTATGAACCATCTATTATACTCAGTTTTTTAAATGCATTATAATAACTTTTCAAGTATGTAAAGGTTATCTGTCAATAAAATGGCATAGAAAAGGTGGGTAAGTTTAAATATCACATCTTAAGTTTTGACTTGTTTAAATTGTTCATATGAAATCATATTAGTTTTTTAAGTAAGATCTATCTATTAATTATTCTCAAATGAATCTTGTCAAAACTTAGAATATGTTGTTTAAACCAAATGAAATATACAATATGAACGCTTATATAACTACAAGGAAAAAAAAAAAAAAATACAAAATTTCTATTCTTATTCAACTAACATGGCATTGAAAGTGAAAAGGTTTCTTTTATCTGTAGTTTTCATGGTGGGTTTGGGGTTCTCGACTCCGCACATGATGCGCATTTTGCAAACATATATGTGTTAGGTGTTTGAAAATTCAACTTAAATTTGAAAAATGAGCAAATGTTTGGCTTTATTAAAAAAAAAACTCTTTTTAATATCTTAATTTCTTTGTTTATCCGGCATCAAAGGCGTTGAGTCGTAAAATTTAAGCACAAGCCTGATTTCTTGCCGCGTGCTTCGTCTTCCCCACTAGGTCAATTCGATTTTCCTCCGTTTATGGAAAAGGGCTTTATATTTTCAACTATAGATGAAAGGTGCTGAAATTAGATCAGTTCATATTATATATGAACATGTTTACTCTAAAGTTTATTTAGAGAATTCACTATATTTTAAAAAATTAATTATTTTTGTTAAAATGAAAAAAGAAAATTTTATTAAAATATTGGATTATAAAATTATTTTATAATATATATTTTAAGATTATTGGTAAATGATCTTAAATATTTTAGTATTGATTGAAATAAGTAAAATATATGATATGGAATAATGATATTCACAAGAAAAGGTTATTTTATTAGAAGAGATTTTGTTAAACTTAAAATTATGATAAATATGATATATCATGTAATTTTGTTTTATATAAATTATTTGAATTTAATTCATAAGTGAAAATTATTGCCTACATATAATTGAACTAGTCAATTTATTCTCCAATAAATCTTATTTAGGCTTTTAAAATTGTTATTTAACTCTAAGATTAGTATTTATAAATTATTCATTAGTGGGCTTGAGCCCATGCAAAGGAGTCTATGGCAAATAAATTACTAGACAATAGCTTTGCCATGTTTTTTCTCAAGAGACTCATTAAGCCTTTTTAATCAATTATTTGAGTTATTGAATTTGTACTTGTTAATAGTCATTGTTTTTAACTCAATTAATTGTATTTTATTTTCACATAAACATAATAGGTGATTAATTTGTAAAGTTATTTACAACATAACACTACACAAATGAATGACACAATAAATGATATGCATTTCCATCATCATTTCATATCACAAGCTCATTTAAGCATTATATTATAGATATATAATTCCATTCAATCAACATAATAGGAATAATACATAACAAGTGCCATGTAGTGGCGAGTACTTGCCTTCATAATATTATAATAAAAATATTTATTATAATTTTAAATTATTGTTATTTTAAAATCATATTATTTTAATTATATGTTACTAATATTAACTATAATTCTTACTTCAATAAAATAATATTAATTATAATATAATATAAATATTATAGTAAAAATATACCTTTTTTGGGTAAGAATATAATCTTAATTTAAATATATTTATATAACATTAATTATAATTGATCTTAATAAAATAACTATTAATAATTATAAAATTACATAATATAAATAATAAAGTGAAAACAAGTATTTTTTAATGACTAAACGAAAAAAATTTAAGTGGATGTATGGAGATTACTTGCAGACTTTTAAGATGGAAAATAATGATTTATTGTGGTGTTTCCAAACCTCTAGTGATAGTCTTTGTGGTCTGCAATTGTGATTCAGATAAGTATGACTATTCCGATGAATAGTCCGTCAACTAGGTTTTTGGTCCAAATTATGGTGGATATGTGTCAGATAATCATGCAATTGTAGTATGATACTTATGAATATATATGCTCATCATATTTCAGATTTCATATGCTCATGTGTTTATAGTTGAAGATATTCAGGTCTAGGTTCTAGTTGGTTCAATGATAGAGTAACAATGTGCAAGAATGCATTGAATTCCTCTGTCTTTAGTTGGTTAGAGTGATGTGGTTCATTATTTTGGGTTCATTGTTTTGGGTTCATTGATGTTTTATTTAGCTATTTTGGTTATCTACGAGTATGTTTGGTGGTCTGTAATGAATATTGAATCAATTGTGTTGGTGCACGTTAATAGAGTTATTATTTAAGGTCGACCAATGGTATTTTGGTCGATGTGGTAGCGTGCGATTGCATATGAGTTATTTAGAAGTCTCTGGAAGCTGTGCCGACATGGTGTTATCCCTCACACATTTCATTTGTCTTTTGCATTGTCTCAGAGATTGGCTTTTGGTTTGACCATTTTGCATGTACATGTTACACTTGTTTTGACCAACCTAGTTGATAATATTGTGGTTGTGGATGGTATATAAAGGATGGAATGATTAATTAGATAGAAGAATGAATTGTGTATATTGCGTGAAACGAATGTGAAGTAGTACAAAGGTTCGTATGTATTGCATAGCAGTGATGAAGGAAGTTTGAGATGTGTTTGAACAATGATCTGTGATAAGCATTTCAATGAATGTGGTTCTTTGGAGTTCAACCTTTTTGATAATTTTGTATCAAAACTCATGTATCTTACCCTAAAGAAGTAATATTTAGTTTTTGCAAGTCCTTATTATATCTTGACCTAAATTTTTGTGCCTTAGTTTTGCAAGTCCACTCAGGGGTAGTGAGCTACTTGGGCTCTAGCCTAAACATCATGATCAATATATTATATTGTGAGTGTGATTCTTGTTGTAGTTTTTCTTAGTTTAGGTTTTCTACATAAAAATTGACAATGAATCTTAATAAATTTTTTGTTTTGGTCAAGAGTTTAATAAAAATTATAATAATATAATAATAATAATTTGGTGATAGGGATGACCCCACAACACAGTGGTTAGTTGTGAGCCTCCTACGTAGGAGGTCTTGGGTTCAAGTTTACTTGAGTGGTTCTTAGCTCTAGGGAAAAACTAAAAAATACTGCTTCAGTTGTGATTTATCAAAAATAAATAAATAAAATTGGTACTAAAATATTTATTTCTTTTGTAGAGAAATAAAAATATAAAAATATAAAATAAGAATATATTAAAATATAATAACATAATCATGTCTTATAATAATTTAATATTAATTAAATATAATAATATAATAATTTTTAAAGTGGAATAATAAAAAAATATGATATCTTTGGTGTACTTTACCTACATTCTTCTAAAGATAGGTATGCTAGGAGAAATATTTTTTGTGTAATGCTTGTAATGAAATAGTTTATATATTTAAATTTTTATTTAATTTAAATGGTTTGAATCAAATCTCTATACAATAGTTAACTGATTTTATTACCTATATTTTAAAAAATAGAAAAAAACATTAAAATTCACATATATTTATACAGAAAAATTACTTTATTTAGAAGAGTATCAATGAAAAATGAAAAAATCTCTTTAAAATAGACAATTATTTTTTAAATATTAAGAAATTTGAAAAAAACCCTACAAATCTATCATTCCTATAATTTTTTTCCTATAACACCAATTTTTTTTCATACAATCATATTGTAGATAAATAATTTCTAGTTTAAAAATATAAATCTCAACTTTACAAAAATCAAGTTTAGTTTGAAAACAAAAATAATAATCACTTTTGATTGGTGCAATAAATTGATTAATTAGACTTAAATGAATGCAATAGTTTTGTCTACGACAAGTACTAATAACAGTAAAAATATGACATAAAAAATGACAGCAATATTTAAAATTGCAATCTATATCTCTAAAGAAAACATTATTTAAAAAAAAAACAAACAAACAAACTAACAAATATGAATAGAGAAATGGGTGATATTAGATGAAAAACTAATGTTCCTATTTCTTGATCTATTTTGGGCACATGTAAGTGTGCAATCCTCAAATAATTGTAGTTTAGCTATCTAATTATTATTAAGAACGTGTTTTACTTTATATTTTTATCATATTTTAGTATTTTTAGATATAATTTTAATTGTTTATAATATTATATTTGGTTTGAGAATGGATATAGAATTTTGCTAATATATTATTATATGTAACTAAAATGTTTTGTTCACTTGTAATGTCTTCAAAACACATAAAATATTAAGAACATTATTATTATGAATATTTTTTGTGCGTCATAATTCATGAAAGATAATTATATTCACAATAAACAAATAAAAAAGTTGAAACAAAGAAAATTTAATTTAATATTGATTTTTGTTGTATTTTTTGTGAAATAAATATTTTTTGACATATAAATTGAAAAAATGACATTATACTCAACATAAATTTTAATTGTGTAATGTTGAACTAAGATTGACATAGGTACGCACAACTGTCTTAACAGGGATGTATCCTTCCTTACCAAAACAAAGACATGATAACATTTTTCTTTGACAAGAAAATTTTGTTTAAGCTATCAAGTACTTGGTCGGTTTGTTAAGTTGTTTATTCATTTATATCAGGTTCCTACGCTACTCCAAGATATCCACAAGTGATTAGAGTAGCCAGGATGGTTCCTAAGTATCATTTTGTTTATTGTCTGTAAATTGTTCCAATGAAGTTCTAGGGTATGTACTAATGGTGTCTACGTGGGAATTTCACTAAGCTACGTGATCATATCCAAAAATCTAGTCATGGATCACTATGTCTTACTGACTACAACGTATACCTCGACCATCTGCACATGAGCCAGAATGGAGGGTCCATATTCTTTAGGATAGGACATTCTAGAATAGCCTTCACCTTCTCTTTGTCAATTTTAAGACCTTGTGCTGAGACAACAAACACTTTTTGAAATTAATCAACCATTTCTCCTTTCTCAACTTCTCAAAGACTCTTCGAATATGCATTAAAATCTCATCTAGTGTCTTACTGAAAATCAAAATATCATCTAAATAGAAAATAACAAACTTGTCCAGGAATTCTTTCAGTACCTCATTTATGAGCTACATGAATGTTCTCAATGTATTGGTTAGCCCAAAAGGCATGAATAACCACTCATACAAGCCTTCTTTGGTTTTGAAGGTGGTTTTACACTCACCCCCTTCCCTGATTTGGATCTGGTGATATCCACTCTTCAAATCAATCTTTATGAAGTACTGAGCTCCACTCAAATAGTTCATAAGGTCATCCATCATTGGCAGACAAAATGTGTACTTGATTGTGATCTTGTTTATGGACTTGGAGTTCGTACACATCCTCCACTCCCCATCCTTCTTTAGTTCTAGTAGTGCAAATACCACACATAAAATCACTCTCTCTCAGACCAATTCTTTCCTCAATAGTTCTTAAACTTGTCTACTCAACTCTTCATTCTCTGTTGGAGTCATTTTGTGGGCTTTCTTAATTGGCACACTGGCTTTAGGGATCAAGGGAATCTAATGACTGATCTTTCTAACTAGTGGTAAACCCTTAGGCACATTATCGGACACAATGTCCTGAAACTCATTCAATAAACCTAAAACTTCTACAGGAACTTCTTTGTTATCTACTCTATCTAGTTTAAGAATCAAAGAGAAACACATAGGTTCATGTTTCATATCTTCCAAAACAATTCTTCCATCAATGAAATATATTCTAGCACTGCTACATACCTTTTCTTCCACCTCCTTCAGGGGATATAGCTTATGGAAAACTCCATCCTTCGTTAGGCTATAGGCATTAGCATGACCGTCATATATAACACAACTATCAAACTTCCATGGTCTCCCTAATAGCATATGACATGCATCAATGAGGATGATGTTGCATAGTACCTCATCACAATAACTGCCAATCTTGAATTTCACCAAACATTGCTCATTGACCAAAAACTTTGTTTTCCTTCTACAACCAGACAATCTGATAATGGATGTGGATGTCTTTCCCTCTTTAGCTTCAACATTGTAACCATCTCTTCAAACACTAGATTATCAATGCTTCCACTATTAATAATCACTTCACAATACTTATCCTCACATTTGCATCTAGTGCAAAATAAAATCTTCCTCTAAACTAATTCTTTCTCCACATTTATCAAGGTTCTCCTGATAACTAGTTACTCTCCCATTTTAACATCAACAGAATGTTCAGAATGAGATTATTTGTCTGTGTGTGCAACTTATGCATGGCCTTCATTCTTTATATCCATCCTTCGTTGGTGTTGTGGACGTTCATTGGCTTGATGCCCTTCACCACACTAGAAATAAGTTCCTCTCAAACCACCTCTCACAGATCCTTATCTAGGTATTCCTCTTCCTCTTCTTCTTTGTTCACCATTGTTTTGATCATGGGGGCGAGATAAATTATCACCCTTCTAATTTTGGCTGGTACCCAAATCTTCATTTTTCTTCTAATCCTCATTTCAATTCCTAAAGGATCTTCCACCACCCCTTCCGCCTTGACCTTTTCCTTTTTGCTTTCCTTAAAATCTCTTATTCAAATTCTCCTCCACCTTCAAAGAACATTGATATGCTTATTCAATATTGGCCATTCTGACTAGGCTCAACTCCTCTTGAATACTTGGCCTCAACCCATTAAGGTAAAATGTGACTTTCTCCTTGTTTGCCTTTGCATGGCCTGTTCTGATAATTATTTTGTAAAATTCCTCCGTATACTCCATAACAAACTTGCTCCCTTGCTTCAACCCTTTCAATTTCTTCAACAGATCCAACTCATAGTCCATTTGAATGAATTTCTTCTTCAACTTCTCAACCATTCAATCCCATCCGATGATATTCCCTTTCTTCTTTGATTTCTTTCTAGTTGGACCTCTTTAAACCAAATATTTGCATGACCCTTCAGCTTTTTTTTGGCAAAATTGACTCAATCTAGGTCTTCCATCTCCTGATACTCCAAATATCCCTCCAGCTCATTTATCCAATCGATCAACTCTTTTGGGTTCAGATTTCCAGAATAATTTGAAACTTCAATTCTAGGTATCTTCCAATCTAGGAAATGGCCCTTATCAATCAAACTTAATTTTGATCTACTACTTCTTCTACTTCCTTCTTAGATGTATCTTCAACCTCTTCTTCATCTTCACTCTCTCCTCTACTCAGATTAAACCCTTTTCTCAGCTCCTGTTGTAATGCGTCAATCTGTCTCTGGATGGCTCTAAAACCCTCATCCACCAAAGCATTTCTTCCACTAGCATTTCTGCCACCGCACATCACTCTGTAGCATCATAAAATTATAACCCTTGCAATTTTCAGCCGCATTTGGGTCTTTGCATTAGAGGACGAATCACTAGGCCTAATTGGAGACCGAAAACTTGCTCATGACATAAAAAACCTACATTTTTCCATCATTCTGCACTGCCTTCTTGCTGCTACCTATCCTAAGTTAGGGCATGATAGGGGCATGGCACCCTTTTCCTGGCTATATTTTGGGCTCCCTTTGGTCCCTCCTTGCATTGGGCTTATCAATTTGTGAGCGGGAAAAGGTTTTCCTATATTGACCTAAGACGGGAAATTACCTAAACACCCCTAATTGGGAAGTATATAAGGAATGTTATTATGAGGATCTGGTTAATATTGAGAGGGGGCGGGGGTGAATTAGTAATAAAACAATTTTTCAGTACTTCAAAAAACTTTAATGGTAACTACTTAAACAATCTTCTTATGTAGATTTACCAAACCACTCACTCAAGCATTCATCATTATGCAAATAATGTAAAGATATCAAATGCTCAAATCAACAATGCAATCACCATATGAACATAGAGATTTTTCATGTGGAAACCCAAATGGGAAAAACCACGATGGGAATTAGCACCCACAAAATATTTGCACTCTTTTTGAATGCGCCCGGTTAAAGGCCTAGCCTGATTAAGAGCTTACAATCTGCCCGATTAAGAGAAGACCCTGTTAGGACTCACCCAGTTAAGGGATTTTACCTTATCTTTGTTAGGAGCTCTACCCTATTAGGAGTAACCTTGTTAGAGGATTTCAAACTCAAGTTAATGAGCCACCCAGTAAAGGGATTTAAAATATAAGACCTGTTAGGATCTACTCAGTTAACAGATTTTAAATTGTTGTAACTTTTAGGGAACAATATGGCATATGATCTAATTACAACACTTCTTTTCTTGCTAGTACAGATCCATTTTAGCACAGCTCTGCTACACACATGCAGACACTTCAATCTGGTTCAACAACACCTTCTCAAATCACCGACACAAAATCTCTTCTCCAACTAGCCCTAAATACACTTTTCAGTTAGGTCATCTACATAACCCTAACTATATTAGAAATACAATGAATTTACATTACAGATCATTATAGATCATTACAAGAAATTTCTAGACAATTTCCACTGTTGAATAATCACTGCACATCAGTTTGATAAGAAATCAAACCCTTGTCACATTCTACTAAGCACTTTGTTGTTTCCTGAGAAATATGATCCTTGTATGCACTCAAATACAATCTTATCATTATACAAAGATTCTGACACATCATCACTAAGTTATGAACATGATAAGATCCACTGCCAAACTTTAAATCATTATCAGTTAAAGATCTATTACTAGTATCCATTCTTCTTCACAGAGTTCATAACAATCAATCATAACTCACTTAATACACTGAATCTGCTAATGTAGTTTGGAACATAGGTGCATGTTCCTATCTTCAACACTCTTGTAAAACCACAATGTCTAACTCTTCACCAATTGTCCATACTAGTCACTTGATCATCACTCTATTCCTATTTACATTGTTGTCAACTAGTTCCACTACCAGTTATGATATACTAGTAGGTCTAGATGAATTAGATGACTAAGAAAACATGCTTGCCATCAATGACAACACAAATAAATTCATCAAACAACTTACAACTATATCACCATCATCTAGCCAACAATATCCATCAGCATTATCTTCATCAGTTATGCCAACAATCTCCCCCTTTGTCATTGATGGCAACACCAAAATAGGAATACCAAAAGCTCATCATGCAAAACTGGAACACTAACTGTTATGACTATTGTATTTGATATTATCCCTTTCAATTCTTCTCTATTTTCTCTTCACTATTCTTCTCCTCATTTACTTTTCTTGTCTCCCTTTGACAACAATGCCAAAGGTTCAAAGTGTCAAATTCATCTTTTGTTGCTATTGTTTTCTTCATCTACACTGCTCCCCCTGAGGAGTATCCCTTTTCTCATCAATCCATAGTGAAAGATCTTCAATTAGTCCACTGAATTGATGCTGCAACAACATCTTAGTTGGCCTTTGGTAGGGGTATAACCCCTATCTTGCCTCTAAGATACTCAAAGGTTGCTTTAGAAAATGGCTTAGTGAAAATGTTAGCCAACTGCCCCTTACTTGACACATGATCCATCCCGACTTTCTTTTCTTGCACTCTTTCTCTCAAAAAATGATACTTTAGTTCAATATGCTTTGTTCTAGCATGCAATACAGGATTCTTTAAAATACTTATTGCACTTGTATTATCACAATATATGACCACCAGTTTTGTCATAGTCTCCTTGAACCCTTCTAATACATGTCTCATCCATATTGGTTGAGTACAATTCATAGATGCAACCACATACTCTAAGTCTGTCATAGACTGAGAAATGCCACTTTGTTTCTTACTAGTCCAGGATACCAATCTTCCTCCTAGAAAGAATACACCACCGGTTGTTCTCTTCGAGTCATCTATATTACCTGCCCAATCAACATCTGTGAACACCTTCAAAGAGAAGTTTCCTTTGTATGGATACCATAATCCATAATCAATAGTTCCTTTAAGATACTTGAAAATTCTCCTCGCTGCCACCATATGAGTCTCTTTAGGACTTTTCTGAAATCTAGTCACTATAACAACTGCATGAGCAATGTCTGATCTTCTATGAACAACATGGTGTAGTTTCCCAATCATTGATCTATACTCAGTTTCATCCACTAGGTTTGAATCATCTTGCTTGGATAATCTACAACCAGTAACCATAGGGGTTCCAATCGGTTTACAAGCTTCCATTCCAAAGGTTTTTAATACCTCCTTTACATATTTGGACTGGCTGATAAAGATTCATCCTTTCATCTATTGGACTTGCAAACCAATGAAAATTTTGATTTCACCTATCAAAGACATTTCAAATTCCTTTTTCATTTCTTCTGCAAAAGTTAAACTCATGTCATCATCTCCTCCAAATATGATATCATCTACAAACACTTCTACAATCAATAACTTGTCTCCTTCTATCTTCAAGTAGATGTTTTTGTCCTCACTGGTTCTTTGAAATCCAATCTTTATCAGGTGTGAATGGAGTCTTGCATACCATTCCCTTGGAGCTTTCTTTAATCCATATAAACATTTATGAAGTTTGCACACCATGTCCTTGTCTTCAGTCAATGCAAACCCATCCAGTTGTTCAATGTTAACCTCTTCTTCTAGAATTTCATTAAAAAATGTAGACTTTTCATCCATTTAGTATACCTTGAATCCTTTGAATTCTTCAAATGCAAGTAGCATTCTTACTCTTTCAAGTCTAGCAATCGGTGCAAAGGTTTCTCCATAATCCTCACCTTCTTCTTGTGCATATCCTTTGCAAACTAGTCTAGCCTTGTTCCTAACAACTTCAGCATTTTCATTTAATTTGTTCTTGAACACCCACTTAGTACCAAACACATTTTTATCAGCTAGTCTGGGGACAAGTGACCATGTGTTGTTCTTCTCTATTTGATCAAGCTCTTCATTCGTAGCCTTTATCCAATCATCATCCTTGAGAGCTTCCCTCACTATCTTAGGTTCAACTGTGGAAATCAGACAAGCATTTTCTCTGATCTTTCTTCTTGTTTGTACTCCAACATTCCTGACTCTAATTATCTGATCTGCAGAGTGATTCAAATTTACATATCTAGGTATAACTGATTCCAGTATAGAAGTTTCTTCTTGTTCTTCTTCTTTATCTTCATCTTCCGGTTGAGCAGTATCCTCCACACTGATCTGCTCAGCATCATTTTGAACTTTTCATTCAATGATCACTATCTTCTATTCATCTATTATATCAAAATTGTTGGTATCATCAGATCTATTAGAATACTCATCAACTTTCACATTAACACTTTCCATAATCTTCTTGGTTCTTTTGTTAAAGCACTTGAATGCTTGGCTCTTAGTTGAATAACCAAGGAAAGTTCCTTCATCACTTTTAGGATCAAAATTTCTGGTATACTCATCTCTCTTTATGTAACACATGTTGCCAAAGACTTTGAAATGACTAACATTAGGAGTATGACCATACCATAATTCATAGGGAGTTTTGTCACTAGCTTTCTTGACCAATACCCAATTCATTGTGTATACTGTAGTGCTCACTTCTTATCTCCAAAAAAAATTAGGTACATCCCATTGTATCAGTAGTGTTCTTTCTACTTCAACTATGGTTTGGTTCCTCCTTTCTGCAATCCCATTCTATTGTGGTGTCCTTGGTACAAATAGTTGTCTCTTGATTCCATTCTCATCATACTATTTCACAAATTCAACTAATCTGAATTCTCCACCCCGGTCAGATCTTGGGCATTGTAGGTTCTTACTGGATTCTTTCTCCACTAAGGCTTCGAATGCCTTAAACTTGCTGAAAGCATTAGACTTCTCCTTGAAAAATGTAGCCCACATCATTCTTGAATGATCATCTATAAATATCATGAAATATTTATCACCTTGAAAACTCCTAGTCCTCATAGAAACACATAAATTTGTATGGACCGAATCTAAAATATTTTCAGAAGAAAATGATTTGCTTTTGAAAGAAGAAGTTGTCATCTTACCCAACTGACACTTCTTACAAATCACATTGTTTGGTTTGACTAGTTGTAGCATACCTCTAACCATACTTGACTTGCTGACCTTAACCAAATTATCAAAAATTTACATGGCAAAATCTTCTATGCCATAACCAACTATCCACAAATTTTGCAACCAAACAACTATTAACATTAGTGTTTAAATGAAATAAGGTTCCTTTTGTCTATTTACTTGTAGCAATCAGTTCTCCTTTGCTTCCTAAAATCCCACACACTCCATTCTTGAACTCAAGATGACAACCTTTATCATTTAGCTGACCAACACTCAATAATTTATGCTTCAATCCTTCAACCCAATACACATCATCAGCATTATTTTTTCCATTTAAAGACATTGAACCTTTACCTTTTACCAAACATGGTGTATTGTTGCCAAAATCACTACTCCATCATCAAATTTTTCAAGTGAGATGAACTTGTCTTGTCACTAGTCATGTGATGTGAGAAACCACTATCAATGACCCACTCATCACTGCTATCAATATGGGACACTAAAACTTTCTTGTTAGAGATATCTTCCTTAACTTCTACAAAAACAATTTACTTATTATCTTCATCCTCTAATTACTCATCAATAACACCTTCATCAACTGCAACATAACATTGTTTCTTACCTTTCCCTAAAAATTTCTAAATTTTTCCTTCTGATCACTATCAGGACAATTAGGAACAATATGTCCTATTTTGTTACATGAGAAGCACTTAAGAGGAAACTTGCCTTTGTACTTACCGGTACCTCTAGGAAGTTTCTTTGCCAATAAAGCCTCAATTTCCATGAAATTATGTTCACCATCTATTTCTTCATTACCACTGCCATGATGACTTGACCTATATTCATGGTTATGATAGAAATACTTTTCTTTTCTTATCGGTGCATTAGATACTAATGCTTTGAAATCAAATTCTACTTTAGATTCGCTATTGTCAAAGCTATTCAATTCAAACTCAGTAAGCTTGCCTATCAACTGTAACTTTATCTTTGTTGGCTGGCCTCAATTCTTGGATAGCGGATACTCTAATATCATAAGAAGGCAATAAGGTTCTAAGCATTTTACTTACCATAGTGTTTTCTGCTATGGTTCCACCAACGCTTTTGATTCCTCCAACTAGTTCTTTTATTCTTTGTCCATACTAGGTGATGTTCTCACCTTCCAACATCCTCATATCATTAAACTTGCCTCTTAGGCTTTCTTAATTAGCTTTTTGTACATGCTCATCTCCACCATAAATCAACTTCAACCTTCCCCAAAATTCATAAGCGGTTTCTAAACCATGAATGTCAATATACTTAGAATCAGAAAGAGTACTTACAATGGCTTCTAATGCTTGAATATTCTCATGTTGCTCCTTGAGCTAATTGGTAGTTAGAGTACTGGTAGGAGGTGTGTACTGATTAACCACATGCTCCTATAACTTTGGCCCCATACCTTTAATATAGATCTTCTATCTATCACTCCAGATTCTGTAGCTATCCTTTGTAAACTTAGGACCCTCCTTCTTCATAATCTTAGATCTTTACCTCAAGTGGTTAAGCTTCTACACAAAGATTACCTAGTGCTCTGATAGCAATTGTTATTATGATGATCTAGTTATTACTAAGAGGGGGGGGGGGTGAATTAGTAATAAAACAATTCTGCAATACTTCAAAAAACTTTATTGGTAACTACTCAAACAATTTTCTTAAGTAGATTTACCAAACCATTCACTCAAGCGTTCATCATTATGCAAACAATGTAAAGATATCAAATGCTCAAATCAACAATGCAATCACCATATGAACACAAATATTTTTCACATGGAAACCCAAATGGGAAAAACCACGGTGGGAATTAGCACCCACAAAATATTTGTACTCTTTTGGAATGCGCTTAGTTAAAGGCCTAGTCCAATTAAGAGCTTACAATATGGCTGGTTAAGAGAAGACCCTATTAGGAATCACCCGATCAAGGGATTTTACCTTAGCCCTATTAGGAGCTCTACCCTGTTAGGAGTAACCTTGTTAGAGGATTTCAAACTCAAGTTAATGAGCCACCCAGTGAAGGGATTTACAATATAAGACATGTTAGGATCTACCCAGTTAAGGGATTTCAAATTGCTCTAATTGTTAGGGAACAATAGGGAAAATGATCTAATTACAACATTTCCTTGCTTGCTAGTACAAATCCATTTCAGGACAAATCTTCTACACACATTCAGACACTTCAATCTAGTTCGACAACACCTTCTTCTCAAATCACCGACACAAAATCTCTTCTCCAACTAGCCCTAAATACACTTTTTAGCTAGGTCAACTACATAGCCATAACTACATTCAAAACACAATGAATTTACATTACAAATCATTATAGATCATTACAAAAAATTTCTAGATAATTTCCATTGTTGAATGATCACTGCACATCGATTCGATAAGCAATAGAACCCTTGTCACATTCTACTAAGCACTTTGTTGTTTCCCAAGAAATTTGATCCCTGTACAAGCTCAAATACAATCTTATCATTACACACTGATTCTGACACATCATCACTAAGTTATGAACATGATAAGATCCCCCACCAAACCTTAAATCATTATCAGTTAAAGATTTGTTACCGATATTCATTCTTCTTCATAGAGTTCACAACAGTCAATCATAACTCACTTAATGCACTAAATTTGCTGATGCAGTTTGGAACATAGGTGCATGTTTTTGTCTTCAACACTCCTGTAAAACCGCAATGTCTAACTCTTCACCAATTGTCTGTACTAGTCACTTGATCATCGCTCTATTCCTGTTTACCTTGCTCTCAACTGGTTCCACTACCGGTAGGCCTAGATGACTTAGATGACTAATAAAACATGGTTACCATCAATGACAACACAAATAAAGTCATCAAACAGCTTACAACTATATCACCATCATCTAGCCAACAATCTCCATCAACATTATCTTCATCAGTTATGCCAACAAGGAGCACTTCCCCTCCTATTTGTATAAGAGAAGATAAGTTGATCATAAGCAAAATCAAGTACAAGTGAGAGGTCTCCATTATCATCATCAAGCATTCATTCAAGCATTGAGTAGTTCAAGTCTCCTTTCAAGGCTAGGTGTTGCATTCAAGACAAGGATTTAACCATTGAAGAGGATATTTCTATCAATATTCAAGACATCCTATTTCACAGATCCATTCAAGAAAATTCATCTACAAAGGTATCACCATTTCAATTACATCCCCTTCTTGAGGTGGATTTTACTTCAAACATTTCCTTTCATTTACTTGTAGCATTTTAAAACCACTTGGTTAATTCCAAAATGGGGTTTGACCTGAAGGCAAACCCCCAATCTCAACAACATTTCCCTCTCTTTTCTGTGTGTAGGTTGTAGGTGCGCAACTGGAATTGCAGGTTTAGGCTTCATTTTCAGAGACAAAAATACCCTTTTCGGTGCACTGATTTTTCAGGGGACCATGCATAACTTACGCACGGTCCCTACAACTTTTTCTCAGATTTATAGGGAAGCTTCATCTCGACATTATACTACTAATTCTGGGTGCACAACTTCATCTCGCATCTCTATCTCAAGATATAATCGTTTCTTTGTCATTTATGCACTTAGTCTCAATTTGCTTAATTCAACTAGTCTATTACAAAAGAGGGTTAATTTACTTTCCTAATACTTTCTAAATTTAATGCAATTCACTTAGTATTCAATCTCTTACCATTGGGGATTGGATCTAGTGAATTCAACACCTCTTTTGAATGTAATGAGTGAAAAATTGAAGGGAATCCTTTGTGAAAATTTCATTCCTCTTTTTAGGGGAGTAAAGCTTTCCACTTGATCTCCCCTCATCATTTTTCACCCTATTCCATTTTGGTGAACTTGACGTCATACATGCTTTACATTGAAAATTATTTCATACTTTTCATTTACAAATTTAATTTTCTTGCAATTTACACAAAATTAAGTGGTTAATTGTCAAAACCCTAATTTTCAAACATCAACTTGAACTTGTGCAAAAATTGGATTTACATTTAATTTTCAGATTTGTGACTATTTTCAAACTTGTTTTCTTGCCTAAAAATTCAAATTTTTGATTTTCCTCATTTTTCCAAAATGCAAAATTTCAAAATTCAGTGGTTAGGTCCTAAAACCCTAATTTTCAAATTTAATTAGATTTTGTACAAATTACAATCAATTTCAAACAATTTTAGTTTTCTAAATATTATTTAAGGTGGCCATATCCAGTAGGTTTGACCTTTTTCAAAATTGCAATTCAATTTCTTGTCTTTTTCAAAACCCTAATAGGGTCCAATTTTGACATTCAAACCTTAATTTCACTAATCTAGAGATTGTAAAATCAATCAATTTTTTGGGGTTATCTCTCAAATCATCATAGCTTTTATCCCTGAAAATTTTCAAAAAAGTTGGGAGGACCGTGCATAACTTATGCACTGTCCCTAGTTTTTTTCTCAAAATTTCGGGAGACTGTTATAATTGTATCTAATTTCTTAAATCTGGAAAATTAGCTGATTTTGTCTAATTTTTATCCCTTTAAAATTAGAAACACTTCCCAAAATCAACATTGCAACTTTCAAGGAAACATTTAAAATTAAGTAGTTAATTATAATCTGCCCTAATTTTAAGATTTTAACTATGTAAATTTTAAATTTGAAATCAAGTGGTATCCCATTGGCCCTAATTTTAAATTTCAATCTCTTTTTATTAATTATAGATATTTCTTGGAGATTGTCTCATTTCTTCTTTCCACAAAGTTCAAATTGTATAATCATCATTTTCTTGAATTTTACATTGTTCACTTTTGCAAACTTTGTTCCTAAAATTCAAATGTCAAATTTTCCCTCCAGTGCGTGAGTTTTACAACTTTTAGTCCTACCTATACTATCCCCGTTAGACGAAGCATTATAATTAAGGTCTCCTACTTGGTTTAATTCCCCAAGAGATGGAACCTAATTTGGGTGACTTCTACAATAAGGATATTGCTAATTCTTCCCACCCTAATAACATCTCTACCTACCCAATTGATGATTCCCATGATGGAGAAGAAGCTTTGACTAGAGTTTCTATAGATCAACTTTCAAAATTGGACAATCAATTTGACAATTTCCAACAATGGATGTCCCAAGAATATCCTAATAGTGAAGCTCTTCCATTAATTGAAGGTCTAAAATGCATGATTCAAAGTGATACGAATGGAATTAATATATTGCCTGGTATTGCTCACATTTTTTATTCTAATGTTATGCCTATGAAGAGTTGTGGTGAGAACTTAGGTTATTCACAACCTCCTACACAAAACAATCTTTCTATTCCTTTGACCACTTCTATGGCTATTATTCCTACTTTTACTTCAAACATCATAGCTACTTCAACTCAAAATGTCATACCTACAACCATTAGTCATGGGGGCAATCCCTCTTCTCCATTCAATCCTCCATCTTTATCTATGTCTTCAATGACTATTCCTATTGTCTCTCAACCAATCGATGTGACACAAGGGGGCAATTCCTTCAATCATTTTACTCTTCCTTTTAGTGTCCCTTGTTATTTGTCTCCCTATTCTATTACTTCATTTCAATAGTTGGCTAATGATTTCATTCAAAAATTTCAAAATAATATTGGTCCTAAAATTAATTTGATTGATTTAATTCATTGTAAGCAAGGAGTTAAAGGAAAAGTGATTGGTTTTATTGGTAGATATAAACATTTCCATTCTCAAATTTCTTATCAAGTGTTTTATCATGATGTTCAAATAATTTTTCTGTCTAATTTACAAAAAGATAATAAAGATACTTGCTTCTATTTTCTAAGTTTACCTCCTTTATGCAATTGTGTGCAGTGCTTCATAATTATCAGCTTCAAGTGATTCAATTTGAATCATCCTCTTCAATGGCTCTAGTTGATAAGAATGAGTACATGATCAAAAATTGTTTGTGAAGTTTAAACCGAACACAAGTTACATAAAGATAAATGACAACATCAACACTCAAGTAGAAACCATGACATCATGTGTGGCCCCTTTATCTAAATACTTTAGAAAAGAATTAATTCATCTTTCTGAGTCTTTGCATGGTATAATGTCAAGGTTGATAAATGATAATGTGTTTAAACTTCCTCCCATCAAGCCAATTGGCACTTCTAAACCATTGCCACCTTATCATGATCCCAAAGCCTTTTTTCAATATCATCGTCAACCTAGTCATGATATAGAGAAATGTTAAACGTTGAGGAATAAGATTTAAGACTTCATTGATAATAATACTGTATCCATCATTGGTATGAATGAAAAAGGAAACAAGTCCATAACTCCTCCTAATCAAAATCTCCAAATCCTCGGAAGTCCTTTTCCTTCTCGCTCTACCAATGTTGTTGAGTCTATGTCTCTTGCCTTTTCTCCTAATGACCTTGGTATAGAATCTAACAATGTTGTGAATCTTGTTAATAAACCTATACATTTGAAAGATCTATGTTGAATATCTAGGAAACTAAGAGGGGGGGAGGGGTGGGGGTGAATCAGTTGATAAATTAAAACAATTAATTTCTTCTTTTCACCTCAAAATCCAAAAAAACATAACTAATTAACATAGATATAGCATGAAAACATAAACTTACAATAGATCACACAATGCACACTAGATGTGATGTGAA
Organism: Cryptomeria japonica; assembly: GCF_030272615.1. NCBI lineage: Eukaryota > Viridiplantae > Streptophyta > Pinopsida > Cupressales > Cupressaceae > Cryptomeria > Cryptomeria japonica. The sequence goes on along the minus strand of NC_081407.1, from coordinate 760,839,191 downwards.
AAACCCAAGAAGGGAAAAACCATGGAGAATGTTAGGTCTCAATAAAAACACCAGTTAAGGTGATTTTACAAAGGGTGGCTCACTGCCAAAATGTTCACTGTAGGTGGGCTCAATGCCCAAGAAAGGGCTCACTATTGAAGAAAGAGAAAAGGAAAGAAAGAATCCACCACCGAATCAGAATCTGTACAAACCAGACTACTTCCAATCTCTCAATACCAACACACTCTCACATATCACTAACAATCAGATCTTTCCTTTCCAGTCTCACACATCTTTAAAAAATGTCACTTTTTCTATGTCTAACACAATCAGATCAATCTCATATATATAATGTCTTCTGGGAAGCATAGTCTTCCGATTCAACCAAGATAGAGATCTAAAATAGGTCAACACGAAATATTTTGATGGAGGAAAGGAATGAGTAGTAGACCACAATACAACATACATCAATGGTTAGATCAACATGTTACAATAATTACAAATTCTGAACCCAAAAATCATGATACACGCTACACCATAAACCGTTGCACATCCACAAATTTCAGATTTAATTTGGACCCAAACACCATTTCCTAAAGCAACAAGAATAAGAGTACACACCAACGATCAAAACCATATCCAATAACCTGAAATATTTGAATCACCAATGCATCTTCTGGAGCACCAAAGATTTCGAGAGCACACATTCATAATCACCAATTTCAAGATCGATAGAGAAATCAATGCCAACCAATATGTTGACATCAATGACAACCACTTAACAACAACCTATGCATTTCTTTTGATCCTAGTTAGACTATTATTACATTTGATGACCCATTATATATCACTACAAAGATCAAAGATAAAATCTAATGATGGGTGTTCATTGATCAAATGTGCATGCTCAATGTGATTATTGAAAAATATCTTTATATATTACAAATGCATCAAGTAAAATATGATAAATCTCATGTGATGGTTAAGGAGTATGATGGTTTCTCTTTCCCTACTATTGGCTCTATTACTCATCTTTTTGAGGTCAATACTAAGTTCTCAGATGTCACTTTTTCTATTATTCCTACATCGGATCAATTTTGTGTGAAGTTAGGACATCCTTGGCTCTGTTCCATGAAAGCTATCCCTTCTACAGTTCATAAATATTTGAAATTCCCTCATAATGGCGCTATTATAATAATTAATCATAGCCTTTACCAATCCATAACGAAGTGTGTAAATTTCACCCTTGATTACTTTTGGCCTAAACAACCTAAACCTCTTAATCCTTGAAGTGACATACTTTTCTTATCTTACAAAAAGTAGAAAAATAAGATGATCATTTCCTTGAGTAAAATTAGAGACCCTATACCTATGGATATTTCTCCTCCTCATAATAGACTGATTATTCTTCTTACTCCTTCTATTTCTCCTATATATGCCTCAATGTGACCTCCTACATCTTAAAAAGATAAGCGCTTGGCATCTTCTATATCTCAACCTAGTCTGGAATCCTTCATTCCTCTCCCTTTAAGGGAAGAAAATAAACCTATGTCCATTGATCCTCAACCTTCACAAACCTTGGCTAAAACTAAAAGGAACTGTTGTGTGAGACAACACAAATAAAGTCATTATTCTAAGGCTCATGAGATTGCTTCCCAAACCATTTCCTCCTGAAGAAACCAAATGTTACTCCACTTGTCTAGCCTTCACCTAAACCTAGGGAGGAAGTTGAAATCAAATCACCTAAATTAAAAATGTTTAAGAAAAATGATGGGTCAAGTTATTTTGTATTAGAGATCCTATTTTTATTAATCTAGATAATGATATGGATGATGATATTGTGCATTCTAACAATTTTTATTCTAATGATTCATATGATATGTATATGATTTTTTACGTTAATCATGATTTATCTTAATATTTTTCAAAAGCATTAACCCTAGATCCTACTAACAAACACAATGACTCATCATTAGAGAATGGTCCTTGTTTGGAACTTGCAGTAGCTCCATATGCTATGCTTCAAGTGGCCCCTCTTGCATCTTCTCTATCATCCCTAAATGATTTTCAACAAGATTGGGAGGTGGATGATTGGCTTGACTAGCTTCATTCGTGTTGTGGATTCTCTTTATGTTATTACTTGTTCGTAATGTGCTTCCTCCATCATGTGCTTCTTGATATGTGTCTTTGTGCTATGTTGGGTTCTCTTTGGATGAACATTGTTACTCTGTTGGTGTAAGGTAATAACGAGGTTGAATTTGTTATAGCATTCTTCTATTTGTATATCCTTTCTTCTATATGTTGTGCCTTGTCTTGTCTACTTGGGGACGATGCAAAACATTGAAATATTTTTTTGGTCTCTTCCATTTTGAATAAAAAAGACACTTGTTCTCTTCTTCCATTGTATTTGTAGTTGCACTACCTTTGGTGGATGAGGTCAATTCAATACAAATATTCTTGATATACATTATTTATCATAAGAGCATACTAACCCCATAGTTAGTGGATCCCTTATGTGTTTTTTCCTATATGATTTTTGACCATTATCCTTTAATTTATCCTTTCTTGGGGGCATCTCATTGTGGTAATGTGCTTGTATTTTGGATGCATTCTACCTTAAAACAATTGCTCCTGATAAGGCATTTACAATTACTTTAGCATAAGGTCATACATTCTGCTCAATCTTAAACTTTATGCACACACCATGAAATGTTTTTGATACTCGAGTTACTTTGCAAACAAAGATTTTTTCTTTATAATTTGGTATTTTTCTTTTCCATGACTCATAGTAAGTAAATATTACTAGGATAGTACAATCATGTTTTCTCTTTCTCTTTCATATGTTGTCCCTTTTATCTCAATACTAGAGTAATAAGATCCTAAATTCCTTGGGGGCTTAGTGTGTCTTGTCTCCTTAATATCATGGTGATTGTTTTTCAATGCAACTTTGTACTTTACCTATGAGTATTCTTAGTCTCATACTCCCACTAAAGTTGGAGCTAAATGTAGTGTCATAAATTATACTCGCTTACAATTTCATCCTCACCTAGGCCTCACTTTGGCATTCTGTCTTCCGATGCCTAATAACTGTATTAATTCTACTCACACCCCCTATCAAACTTACATATTCATCATTTCTCATATCTCCCCCTCATGTTGAGTCTTGATTTTTTAGGACCAGGGAGTTGGGTACCCTGGTCTTAAATCATGACACATTTTTGGGCCCTACAATGGTCATGTCAAACGGGTAAGAAATTGGATCTTCCGTCGGCCTACTTCAAAAATTTAATTTGTTTTCATAAAATAAAGTATAAAAGGAGGTCTCCACCTCTCATTTGAAATCTAATCAATAACCTAATTAGTCTTATAAGTCATTTGAATTATACTCTAGCAAATTCAAGTGAGCAAGAATCAATAATTCATCAAGCATTGGAGCACATGTGAAGTCAAGTATTGAAGACAGCATCCATGTCCAATATTTTATGAAGACATTCTACATGAAACCCTAAAACCTTTGTGTAAAGTGGAAAACTGGGAACCTTAGCCAATTTGCCACTTGAAAGAAGAGAGGAACTTTAATAAGGTTCAATTTTCACTTGGAGAGACTTTACATTCAAAAGAGGGGGATGAATCTACTAGATCCAATCCTAAATGATGCAAGGATTGAATAATAAGTAGATTGATTGTGATTGAAATGCAATTGACCCTCTTTTGTAAGTTGTCAAATTGAATTAAGAATAAATGTTGAAAATGAAGACAAAGTATGCAAAAACAGGGAGCTACAGATTCAAGATTTAATCGTGCACTTGGATCTGAGAAGTTTGAGATGATTCAAAGATGCTCTACAAAATCCAGTAAAATTTGCATGGACCATGTGTACAGACAAGGGTGCCCTCCTATTGGCCCTCTGAACTTTTTGTGCATCGAAAAGGGTTTTTCCATCTCTGCGAATAAATCTTAATTCGAGAAGTACAACTACACACGTGTTTCCTACACACAAAAAGAAAGGGAAATGTGTTGGGAATAGGGGTTTGTCTTCAGATCAAACCATGGTTTTGAAATTAACCAAGTGGTTGAAGTAATGTAAATTAAATGATTGAAAGTAGAAATCCTCCTCTTTGAGGGGATGTTGAATTGACTGAAAATGAAATGCTTATACCTCGTTGTGAAGTTTTTTTGCCTCCACATGAAATTAGGGTTTTATGAAGTAGAATGTTGATCTGCTCTTCAATGCTTGAAATCTTGTTTCTATTGTTGCTCCAAAGCTTGAAGGAAAATTGAAAATGCTCAATTTCTCTTGAATGCTTGATCTCTTGAATGCTCGGATGCTTGATTGAATTTCATGATATGTCAAATGAGAGGGGATATCCCTCGTATATACATGTCTGTGGGATTTAATTGACTGATTTTATGACTTGGGCCGACATAAGGGGGATTTTCCCGCTCTAATTTGAGATGAGGCAAAGGGAGGGATCTAAAGATAGGTCCCAAATAGGGGATCCTAGGGTGCCACACCCTGGTCTTGCCATATTTTGGGGCAGAATTAAGGTGCAGGCAGAGTGCTATGTTGAATTTCAATGTATTTTTGATTTACATGAGCATATTCAGGTCTCTAATCAGGCCGAGGGGCGCAAAAACTAAGGAAAAGACCTAAATGTAGTCAAAAATTGCAAGGGGTGCAATTTGAGGATGTTACATTTAGCCCCCACTTTAGCAGGAGTATGAGCTTACACCAATACTTCTGGTAAAGTACAAGGAATTCAGATTGAAAGACTTTCACCACATCAAGGAGGAAAGATTCACCAAGCCCCCAGTGGACTTTAGGATCTTACGACTTCAATGATAAGGTAAAAGGGAAGATCATGAGAGAAAGAGAGAACCATGACTACATCTAGTAAGGTTCTCTTACTATGAGTCATGAAAAGAAGCACCAAAAATTACAAAGCAAAGACAAAGTTCGCTAAGTAAATTTAAGTATCAAAAGAGAGAATCATGAATGGAGTGTATGCCCCCATGTTAAAGCGATTGCATGCTCGCCTTATCGGGAGCAATTGATTTAAGGTAGGATACACCCAAAGAAGACAAGCATGTTATCACAATAATTTAGCCCCCAAGAGAGGACACATCAAAGGATAATGAACATCAAACACAAAGCATGAGGTGGTTTCACCTAACTTTCGAGTCAATATGCTTTTTATGATAACTCATGTATATCATGTATATATATATATATATGCATAGAATCTTCCTCATCCCCCAAAGAGAGGAAACAACCATGGAAGAAGGGAACACATGTGTCTTTTGAGTCAACATGGGAGAGAACAAAAGAGATCTCAATGCTTTGCATTATCTTCAAGTACACAACACTAGGGACAAAAAATAGAAGAATGTAATAAACAAGCAAGAGAGAGAGAGAGAGAGAGAGAGAGAGAGAGAGAGAGAGAGAGAGAGAGAGAGAGAGAGAGAGAGAGAGAGAGAGAGAGAGAGAGAGAGAGAGAGAGAGAGAGAGTCTACAGTGCTAATGAAGCTAATCAAGAATGTCATCCTCCCTTTAAACTTTCTGGTCATTATTTCAGGAAGGTGAAAAACACACAAGAGGAGCCACATTGAGAACAGTAGATGGAACTATCACAAGTTTCAAACAAGGACCATGCTCTAATGATAAGTCACTCTGTTCGTTACTAGGAGCTAGGATTAATATTTTTGAAAATTTTGTAGATAACTCATTGTCAGCATCAACATATTCATCATAAAAAATATTAGGATCAACATTTTCATCATTAAGAATATTCTCACCTTTTTCTTCATCAAGATTAATAAGAATAGGATATCTAATAGGAATATAACTTGAACCATCATTTGTCTTAAGCATTTTGTGTCTTGGAGAATTAGGTTGAATATCATGTTTGGGAGAAAATGGAATCATGTCAATAGTTGGTGTTTTGGGAGAAGAAATGGTTTGGGAAGCAACTTCATGAGCTCTAGGATGACGTCTTCATCCCGATGTTCTCTCGCACAACGGTTTTGTCTAGTTTTGGTTGAAGATTGACGAGTTTTAGGTTCATTAGATATAATATTTGTCTCTTCCTTTAGAGAATGATAAATGGGTTGAGGTATTTTAGGTTGGAAAATAGGAGAGGCCGGTCTCTTCTCTCTATAAGATGAAGGAGGAGGAACCACACCATATAAAAGAGGAATGGGAGGTGTAGGAAGGAGACTGGGTCCATCACGAGGAGGAGGGATAGGTATAGCCTTAGGAGGGATAGTTTATTTTTTAGGAGGAGGAGTTTTCTACCTTTGGGAGGAAGAGGAGACTCATCCATAGGAGAAAGATGGATTCTTCTTTAGGAAAAGGAATATCTATTTTCTTGGGTGAAAGGATACTCTTTTCTTTAGGAGAAGGAATGGATGCCTCCTTGGGAAGAATATTATTTCTTTCCTTAGGAGGAAGAACAATATTATCCTCAAGAAGGGGTATATGATCGTCAAGAGGAATGTTAAGTGTTGGATTTATAGGTTTACTCAAGGATAAAATCATTTCATTTTTCCAATTTTGATATGATCTAAAAAGAGCATCACTTCTGGGTTCAAGAGGCTTGAATTGTTTGGACCAAAAATAATCAAGACAAACATCTCCATGCCTCATTGTAGGTTGAAATATGCTATGATTAATATTTATGATTTCACCATTATGAGGAAATTTCAAACACTTGTGAATAGTATAAGTGATTGCTTTCATGGAAGAGAGCCAAGGATGTCCCAACTTCACACAAAATTGATCAGATGTAGGAATGATAGCAAATTGAACATCTAAGAATTTAGTGCCAACATCAATAGGAAGTGTTATAGAACCAATAGAAGGATAAGAGAATCCATCAAAAACTTTAACTATCACATCAATATCATCATATATCACCTGATGCAATTACAAAGTACAAATAAATTCTTCAGGTATCACATTAACCATGTAAGAAGGATGAATAAAGACTCCTCTAGCGGGTATACCTTTGATTTTTTCACTTCTTTATAATGGGCCATTGGGTGCTTTAATGGTCTCACTATGATCAAATGTTATGCACAAATCCTTAGGAGGTTCTTGTTGATCTACAAGGTTCACCATGTTATTAGATTAAATTGTCATGTCATTGGGAGAGAAAGCAATATGAACAGTTTCAATCGCATTAGTGGAATGGGATGGTAAAGGATTAGTAAAAACTTGAAAGTTTTTATCAAGAGGAGCTATGGATTTGTTTCCTTTATCATTCACGCCTGCTACAAATATAGTATTGTTATCAATCAATTCTTGAATCTTACTTCTCAATGAAGAAGATTTTTCAGTATCATGACCAGGCTGACGATGATATTGACAAAAGGACTTAGCATCAAAATAAGGGGAAGTTGTTTTAGATGGATCAATTGGTTTGATTTGGGGAAGTTTTAACACATTCCTTTGTATTAACTGAGACATAATTCTATGCAAAGGTTCATTCAAGGAGTGAACTCTTTTTCTCTTTTAAAGAATTTAGACAAAGGAGGCACACCTATAGTGGCTACTACTTGGGTGTTGTTGTTGATGTTGTCATTGAATTTGATGAATCCTTTGTTTGGTTTGAATTTCATAAATGATTGTTGAGAACCATCACCCTTATCACTCAGAGTGATTGAAGAAGATGATTGTTCTAATTGACTCAAAATCAGTTGATAATTGTGAAGTACTATGCACAACTACGGAAAGGAACTAAACTCAGTTAAGAGAAGTTTATCCCTAATGTCTTTTGGTAAATTAGCAATAAAAATATTTTGAATGTATTGGTCAGGTACAAGAAAGGAAATATGTGAATACAAATGCTTATATCTACCAATAAAATCATCCATTTTTTCATTAACACCTTGTTTACAATGCATTAAATCGGTCAAAGTAACTTTAGGATCAATGTTATTTAGCTAGTTGTTTAAAATAAGTAATATAATAAGGAGGCAAAGAACAATACCATTGCAAATCTCTATCCCTTAATGTTCTAGTAAACAATTTTGCTAACAACCCTTGATCATGAGAAAAGTCACTACACAAAGTTTGGAATGTTTTAACATGAGCTAAAGGATAACCTTTTCCATTATTAAATTCCAATTAAGGGGCTTCTACATGTTTAGGAGGGACTGATCTAACAATGTCATGGGATAATGGGCTTGCTACATCAAATGTGGGCATATTATACTTGGATTGATTCATTGAAGTTATTTATTGTTGTAAGGAAGATACTATTTGGGCAAGACTATTTATTGTAGATTTGGTAGAAGGATTGAAATGAGACATGTTGGAGTGAGAGGGTGGAGTAATATTGTTGAATGAAGGAAGAGATTGAGAATAAGGAGGTGGAACACTATGATAAGTGGGTAATGGAGAAGATTGGGTGGCACATGGAAGACTTGTGGGAGGAATGAAGGAATTGTGATTGAATGAGTTGACCCCTTAACTAACATTTATAGGTGGTGAATATGATTGAGTAACAAGAGGAACACTCATGGTAGAAGGAATTAAAGAAGAGGGACTGCCCTCATGACTAACATTTTTAGGTATGACATTTTGTGTAGAAGTAGCTACGATGTTTGATGTGAAGGTAGGAACACTAGTCAGGGGAGTTGTCAAAGGAATAGAATGATTAACTTGACTAGGAGGTTGTGTATAACCTAGGTTTTCAGCACAAATCTTCATAGGCATGATATTAGAATCAACAATATGATCAATACCATGCAAGATATCAGCACCATGTTTATCACTTTGAATAATTCTTTTTAATCCTTCAATGAATGGGAGAGATTCACTTTCCAAGTATTCTTGACTCATCCATTATTGAAGATTGTCAAATTGATTGTCCATATTTGCCAATTGATCAATGGATACCCTAGTTAGTGATTCCTCCTCATTGTGAGAATTATCAAGAGGATAGACAGAAATATCTGAAGGATGGGAAGAAGCAGAAATATCCTCATTGAAAAAGCTAGCCAAATTAGGCTACATTTCCTCGGTAATTAAACCTTGGGCAACATTAATTCTACAACTTCTTCTAATGGGGTTACTACAGGTAGGACTAATAGTAGTAAAACTCATGCACTAGGGAAAATAAATTGGAAAGAATAATGCAATCTTTTAGGAATTTGAAATTTAAATTTAGGGCTTTGCTTAAATAACCTCTTAATTAAAATTTTGAGATTATGGAATGTTGAAATATTGAAGAAATCAATTTAATTTTAAAAATTAAATAAAAAATAGAAATGTTAAAATTGAGATTTTTTTTCAACCTTAGGGTGACCTAAAATCAATTAAATTTCACAAACCTTTGGAATTGTGCAGTAAAATACAGTCAAAACAAGCTCCCAAAATTTGAGCAGAAAAAGTCAGGACCAAGTAGGTAGCGACTTGGTCCAAATACAAGGTCTGACCAACTTTTTTCCAAATTTTTAGGGAAGCAATATATTGTGATTTTTATGTGATTACTAGAAGGAGATGGAAATTAGATATGTCAAGATATGCAAAATTAAGCCCTAAAGGTCAAAATAGGACACACTTAGAATGTTTGATAAAAGGATTAATTGAAAGCACAACAAAAAGGGCACACTTAAGGACTGAATTTTATGGTGCTTGGAAGTAAGACAAGAGGCTTTAGATTTAATTGAATCAATTAAATGCTTAAAGGAAAATTTGAATTTGTATACGATTAATTTAATTTTAAAAACTATGGTTTGTTGCATAAACCACTTAATTTTAAAAAATTTAATTTGAAATTTGAATGTTAGAAGGAAGGAAAATGAATTTTGAAAGTAAAGCCAAGACTCAAATCTGAGAATTAATTCAAGATCTGCACAATCTACAATGTCATTTTTAAAATTAGATATTAGGGTTTTTTTATTCAACCACTTAATTTTAAAAATTTGGAAAATTGAAAGTGTAAATGAAAACTTGAATTGTAAAATTGAAGAGTTCTCATATATAAAACAATCAATCCAATTTAGAAAAATAACAAGCTCAATTTTGAATCTAAAAATTAGGGTTTTTGTGCATTCAACCTCTAAATTTTAAAAATTCCAAGGAAATTAAACTTGTAAATTAAAATTTGAATTTTAAATTGCATACACTAAGATTTGAAAATGAAAAATCAAAATTAAGGTTGTAAGATGTCGGGTTCACCAAAATCTTAAGTGGAAAATTGGGAAGCTTAGCCAATTCGCCACTTGAAAGAAGAGGGGGAACTTTACTAAGGTTCAATTTTCACTTGGGGAGACTTTACATTTAAAAGAGGGGGATGAATCTACTAGATCCAATCCTAAATGATGGAAAGATTGAATACTAAGTAGATTGGTTATGATTGAAATGCAATTGACTCTCTTTTGTAAGTTGTCAAGTTGAATTAAGACTAAATGCTGAAAATGAAGACAAAGTATGAGAAAACAACGAGCTACAGATTTGAGATTCAGTCGTGCACCTAGATTTGAGAAGTTTTATATGATTTGGAGTTACTCTGCAAAATTTGACAAAAGTTGTAGGGACCATGTGTCCGGACATGGGTTCCCTCCTATCGGTCCTCTGAAATTTCCACGTGGTGAAAAGGGTTTTTTCATCTTTACGAATAAAGCTTAATTCCAGAAGTATAGTTGCACAACTATTTCCTACAGATAGAAAGAAAGGGAAATGCGTTGGGAATAGGGGTTTGTCTTTATATCAAACCCTAGTTTTGGAATTAACCAAGTGGTTGAAGTAATGTAAATGAAATGACTAAAAGTAGAAATCCTCCTCTTTGAGGGGATGTTGAATTGACTGAAAATGAAATTCTTACACCTCCTTGTGAATTTTTTCTTGTCTCCACATGGAATTAGGGTTTCATGAAGTATAATGTTGATCTCCTCTTCAATGCTTGAAACCTTGTCTCTATTTCTACTCCAAATCTTGAGGGAAGACTGAAAATGCTCAATTTCTCTTGAATGCTTGAATGCTTGATCTCTTGAATGCCCAGATGCTTGATTGAATTTCATGATATGTCAAATGAGAGGGGAAATCCCTCTTTTATACATGCCAGTGGGATTTAATTGACTGATTTTCTGACTTGGGCTGACATAGGGGGGATTTTCCCATTTTAATTTGAGATGAGCCAAAGGGAGGTACCCCAAGATAGGTCCCAAATAAGGGATCCCAAGGCAACATGCCCTGGTCCTTCCCTATTTTAGGGAAGGATCAAGGTACAGGCATAGTGCTATGTTGAATTTCGATGTATTTTTTATGTGCATGATCATATTCAGGTCTCTAATTAGGCCGAGGGGCACAAACACTAAGGTGAAGACCCAAAACTTAGGACGTTACATTTTGTGTGAAGGTTAAACAAAACTTCATCAAGGTATGTGTTGTTTTTTAAGAATTTCATTTCAAATTCAGTCTTTCCCTCAAAAGGAAAGTATTTTATTAGAGTCTCTTTCATTACATTTATCATTTCAATTTTATGGTTAATTCCAAAACCAGGGTTTGACCTGAGGCAAATCCCTATTCCCAATCCATTTCTCATCTTTTTATGTGTAAGAAATGGGTGAAGGATTTGTACTTATAAATTTTGGTAGAGTTGATAGTGAAGAACATGTTTAGCTTTCAACGACAGAAAATTCAGAGGACTAGGGTGAATCTGTGCCACCTGGTCCTGAAAAACCAAGTTGAACTTATGGGAACAAGTTCTAAACATCTTCTTTTTCCAAAATCTTATTTTCTGGCTTCGTGGGATATTTGTGGTAACTTGTTTGCAATGATTTACTTCAATTATTCATTGTTTTCCTCTAATTTACAATAATCAATCAACTTCAACCTAGGATAGTGGAAAACACTAATCCAAGTGATTCTAATAAGACTTTCATCCCTCTCCTTAGGTGGATTGAGGCTAGATCTATTAGGTTCACCACTCTTCACACCATTGTTATGGTTAATTTAGGTTTTCTAATGGTTTTATTATCTTAATTGACCCAAATTCCAAATTAAACACTTACAGAATCCATGCATGCTCATAGCTAAAATTAGGAAAATCCTTCCACATATTTAGTCCCAACTCTTGAATACACTTGTAGTGCTCCTTGAAAGTTGTTAGGTCATCTTATACCATTTTCTTTCACAAATAATTAAATTTCATGTGACCAACCTCTATCAGGGGTGCATGAATGTAAGCCCTAACATCCTCTGTGTACACCACTTCTAATGATACCTTTGAAAATGCTCCTTCCTTGTCTTTCCTTGTTGCCAGAAATGGGTAATTCTTTAATTGGATTCATGACTTCAGGGAAAGGTCATCAAAAATAGGTGTAGCCATTTGAATAAACAAACAAAACTAATAACACAAGATTGTAGAATACCTTTGATCGCTTTGTTACTAGGGTTTGCACAAGAGATCTTCTTTTTCACACAATAGCTCTATAATTCACAAGATCACAAGAGATCAAAATGAATTCAAAAAATAAATGTATCCATTACCTTCAACCACTTCTAGGTTTTGTATTGAATACATTTAATCTTTAGAAACTAAAAAGATGCCACTCTATATTGAGAGATATCACAAATACCTTTGTAAATCATTGCAGAGACTAGGAAAGCTCTGGAAATTCCTTCATAACATTTGTCATGTTGAAAATAATCCAACAACTGAACCATAAGAGGGTTCTTAAGTTCTTTAATAAAATCTCATCCTCGGATAATTTACTTTATCTAGTTTCCAAAGGAAGCATATAAACCACCAATAGGTACATATTCATCCCTTGTCTTGCCTTCTACATTCTCATCATATTTATTCACCCATGTCTTTCACATCTTCTCCTTTATATATTTGATATCAATCTTCTTTTCTGGAGTAGCTCAGTCTTCTCATCATTTCCTCTATAGAACCTAACACTTGTCCTTTTTTTTTTGCAATTGTAACAAGTAGAACATTGTTGTAGACTACTTCCGTTCCTTCTGACATTAGATCTATATTTGATAGCCTTGTGCCCATATTTTTTGCATGCATAGAAATATCTATTGAAAGATTGAATAGTTATACCATAGTTTGTATTCACATTTCCATTCCACATCATTCTGCTTTCGCATTCATTTGCCTAATGTCCAAACTTATTGCAAGTATAACATTGACCATTAAATGATTGAGTTCTAATCCAAATTATACATTCAATAGCTCTATGTCCAAACTTATTGCATGCAAAATATTTACCATTGAAAGATGGAGAATACATGGATTGAGAAGGAGGCTTCTTGAAGTTCTTATTTCAAACCTGAGAGAAGCCTTTTTAATCTTCATTAGTCTTCTTGGATTCATTGTTGACCTTTTCCTTTCACTTATCAACTTTTTTGGGATTTTTAGAACATTCTCCTTTATCAAAACCAAGATTGCCTCTATCCTTGGATGGTTTCTAAGTGCTTAGCATCTCATTAAGAAGATCACTGTCACCTTTGAACTTTAAGTTCTTATAAATTTGTTCTTTTGCCTCTTTCAATTCTTTCCTAAACATTACCACTTCTTCTTTAAGCATAGTTCATTTTCTAGATTTGATATGTATCTTTGTTTCAAGATCATCAACATTCTTATTCCCTTCTTCAACTTGTCTTTTTATATGAACAACATGTTCTTTGTCTTTCTTGATTTAAAAAAAAAATCTTCCAGATCAGATAGAGTTAGTCTTAATTCTCCTTCGAGATCCACTATTGTATTATTGTCACATTCATGTGATTTCATAGCATCCAAATCTTTCCTAGATTCAAACATCGTATTCAAATACTAGGTCTACCTCAGTTTTTAGACTCTTTCTTCAAGAACCTTGTTCTGATACCAATTGTTAAATACTTTTGGATGCTGAGAGGGGGGGGAGGGGGGTAAAATTAGCAATTATTAAAAATTAACCATCCATTTATTATTCATTCCAATTATTACATGTGTAGAAGTAAACAATTAAAGATAAAAGATCAAACACATAATGACACAAAGATTTTACATGGAAAACCCAATATGGAAAAAACCATAGAGAGAACTATCTAACTATATGAAAACTAATTACAAAGTTTTAGGCTCTAGGCCAGAGAAGCTCACTACTCCCAATTTGGACTTGCAATCTAAGGCACACAACCTTATGGAAATATAAAATGGACTTACAAATTAATGAAGATTACTTCTTAGGGCAAGATATAATAGATATGGTTACAAAGAATAATTATTATTCAGCTAAGTAGAAGTGCATTCTCTGAAATGATAATTACAATTCATTGTTCTAAACATCTAAAATTGACTTCATTACTACTCATTTGCAATTGTGCACCTAAGTGATCGTACGGATCTATGTTGAACTTTAGGCTAACAATGCATGTTCTGGCTAGACCGATTTGGCAGCCATGTAGTGCTCGCATGGCAAGGGGTTTCCAGCTAGAACCCCCTTGCCCTATATAAGAGTTGAAATCTGCCCAAGCCCCTCATTTTGCATTGAGCGGCTTGTAGCTGAGCAGGAGGGCACAAAAATTTCCAAAGATCCGACCGGAAGGGTTTCAGTGGTAAGTACCCTTTTTTTTTTTAAATGTATTTATTGTATCATATTAATTTATGTTTGTTTTTTTAAAATATTTTTAAATAAAAAATTAATTTTTTGATAGCAAATTATTTTTTTTGTTTTTAAAAATAATTTAAAAAAAATATATGTATATATTTTGTATTTATTGTATCACTTTAATTTAGAATATTAGAAAATAAATACATACATGTACATACATACACACATACATACAAATACATACACAAACATACACAAACATACACATACATACATACATACCTACATACATGCATACACATACATACAAACCTACATACATACATACACATACATACCTACATACATACAAACCTACATACAAACATACACAAACATACATACCTACCTACATACATACATATAGGTACATATAAAATAGTTATATGTACATCTTAGGACATACACATACATAAAAATACATACACATACATACATAAACATACATACATAGGTCTACATACATACATACATACATGCATACATACATACATACATACACACACACATACATGTACATACCTACATGTACATACACATACATAAATACATACACATGCATACATAACTACACATGAAATAATTATATACACTTTAGGACATGCATACACCTTAGGACATGATATAAGGGGTTGTGTGTGGTCTTGAGGGGTCACACACATGTGAACACGTGTGTGACCCCTCAGGACCACACACGACCCCTGAACACATGTGTGACCCCTCAGGACCACACACGACCCCTGATAACATGTCCTGAGGTGTATGTATGTATGTGTATGCATACATCCTAAGGTGTATATGATTATTTTATATGACCCCTTAGGACCACACAAGTCCCCTTACGACACATGTGCACCCCTTAGGACCTATTAGGACCACATAAGACCAAATGGTGTTGCAACGAGTCTTATGTGGTCCTAAGAGGTCATGCATGTGTTCTAACACATGGGTGACCCCTTAGGACCACACAAGGCTCGTTATGACACATGTGCACCCCTTAGGACCTATTAGGACTACATAAGACCAAATGGCATCGAAAAGGATCATCTTATGTGGTCCTAAGAGGTCATGCATGTGTTCTAACACATGGGTGACTGCTTGGGACCACACAAGGCCCCTTACGACACATGTGCACCCCTTAGCACCTATTAGGACCACATAAGACCAAATTGTGTTGCAAGGGGTCTTGTGTGGTCCTAAGGGGTCACACATGTGTTATAACACATGGGTGACCCCTTAGGACCACACAAGGCCCCTTACGACACATGTGCATCCCTTAGGACCTATTAGGACCACATAAGACCAAATTCTGTCGCAAGGGGTCTTATGTGGTCCTAAGGGGTCATGCATGTGTTCTAACACATCAGTGACCCCTTATGACCACACAAGGCCCCTTACAGTACATGTGCATGCATGTGTAAAAATGCATGCATGTGTATAAATATAAATGAATCCATGACACAAATATCCCCTTAAGACCCCTTAAGACAACACACACACACACAGATATATATATATATATATATATATATATATATATATATATATATATATATATATATATATATATATATCTCTTGGATCATGCATATCTATAAATAAATCAATACATGTATACATACATTTAAAGATTATTTAATAGGTGATTCACACATTGAAAATTCAAGCTACCTGTGTAACTATATATACAACATAATTAAATGAAACTATACATGTGTAAATATAAATTAAATAAATACATAGATGAATAGAATGAATCCATGCATGAGTACAAATATAAATGAATCCATACATGTGTTTAAATGACCCCTTAAGACAACATGAATGAAATGAATCCATACATATAAATAAAATTAAAAATTAAAATCAATATGTATACATGTTCAATGCATATACACAAAATATTTAATTTAAGAATAAAACATGTAAAATCAATGTATAAAATGTAAAATAAATGCATCAACAAAACTAAATTTCCACAAGTTATCCAAATGTAAACACATGTGTAGAAATATCTAAATATATATGAGTATATCAAAATAAGACCTATATAATATAATTTACTTGTTCAAACATGACAAGTGAACTTAAAGCTCTTGGTACATATAATCTGGATCCTCCCTATCTTTTATAATTTCTAAAAAAAATTCATGATAGAATTACGTATGGTGTTACCTGTACAGAAGCTCTCACTTTAGAAAATTGGACAACCCATGTAGATATATATATATATATAAATTAATCTTTGAAGAGAATTAAAACTGTACACAAATATGAAGAGAATTAAATCTATACACAAATATGAAGAGAATTTACCTGCAAGTTCATGTTGGTGAAGTGCACGCTTCACACATGCTCCTGCTCCATCACGCTCTCCTTTTCCATGTCCACTCTCAAAGAAGTTCCACAAAAACTTTATGCTACGTCGAGCATGTTGTAGGGATAACCAGTTAAAAGCTTTTGCAGACTCAAATTGCCTTGACATGAATAACATCTATATATATATAAACTTTTGACCTATTATATACAATCAAATCATATATAAGAAAAAAACAACTTAAATAATCAATTTCACATCTAATGTACTTACTGGCACATCCATCTGACCAAATCCAATATTGTGTACATTCTATCCCATGATATTTAATATCTTCAAAAAAAATTCCAAAACAATGTGCTACATAGCTCCTATCATGACACGTATCATCACTGATATAGAAATGAACCTCCTTGATAATAATGTGTTCATTTTCAGTACTCTCTATACCATCCACATGAAATTGTGGATGTCTATAGAAAACTTGTACAAATATTGCAACTTGATCGAAATGATAATATTGACTTTGAATTTCTGTGTGAGGACTATATGTATAGTTCTCGGAGAAATCTACAATTGAAAGAATACAACCTGGTGGAAAACAATTCTTTGAATCATGAAACTATTTAGCCTGCCATCTTGCACCATGACAATGTTGGATATGTGGATATATCATATTACAAAATCTATCTATAAACTGAATGTAGGGCAATTCACTCTCTTTCAACATAATTTTTTTTGATTCAATTCTTGACTTACTTTGGTGTTTCTCATATTCAAATCTCTTCCATATAACTAGTGCATGAATATCAATGTTCTCATTTTGCAACACAAAATTACTCAAACATACACAATCATTGCATTCACCTTTTATACATTGTATATTGAACTCATCCGAATCTTCTAATTTATCACATAAAATAGACTTCACAAATTGTGTTGTACTTGTAGGAATGACTAGATTTGGATTAATTGTTGCCATGAACTTCTTATATGACTACAAGTGTAGATGGAATTCAACATGATTTGGACAACAACAAGTTTCACATAACGTATTTATGCGTACAAAGCAAGGACGCAATCTCTCAAACATCCTTTGGCAAATCTTTACATCTAAAAATTCTTGCTTGAATGCTTCAAACAATTCACTTTGTGCTGTATCTAAGAAATGTTTTGGATGTGTAATATTTTTACCATCTTCATCTATCATCTGTATAGTGTCCCTTCTATTGGAGGAAACATGAGATTGGCTGGTCCAATAATCAATGACCTATTTTTTTACATCTTCAGAAATTCTATCTTTTCTAGGAGCCCTACAGATATTTACCCAATTCTTTTCAATGTTTTCATCCAACATATTTCTCTTCCTAATGTATCTTTGAATAGTTCTTCAAGATACATGCGTTAATTGAGAAATTACATTAATTTTTTTTCTATGAGTCAATTTCTTACTAGTAATCATAGTCATCAATGCTCTACATGAAGCACTTAAATCAACACCTTGACTTGTGTTGTCAATACAATTCAATGCTTATTGTAATTTTGAATTATTTTTTTTAATAATGAATCAGGAGAACTTTTCTTATTACCAACACCCAACAACTCCAAAATAGGTTTCATTTCCCTTTTCCTAAATAACTTAGCAAATAATTGTGCTCTTCCAATAATAGACTTATTTTTAAAATAATCATCCTTTAATTTCTTACAATGCAATTTTAATGTGCTTTTAGGTATCATATCTTTAGATGGAATTTCATTGAAAAGACTATCTTCATCCATTTCCATCAAATTTTCCATACCAGAAAAAAAATTCATCTCGTACCTGAGTAGATGTTTCTTGAATATCATCATGTTGATCTTCAACAACGGATTGTTGTTGACTACATTTTGTATGACCTTTCATCTTATTGTCCCTTTTACGATTATACAACCTTGATCTAGTCCTCTTATTCCCCATTGCAAAAAATATTTAGATCTTCAAAATTTTGTGCTTTGAACCTAAAAACAAAAAACATGCAAATATGCAGATCTTCAAAATTTAGTGCTTTGAACTAAAAAGGTTATATATCTAGTTACTTTTCCTCGTCTCTTAACAAAAACAATGTAATTAGTGAAATGCATAAATAATTTTGCATTCTTAAACTTAACATGTGTAAATTTCATCCATTTAGATCATTTGACTTGAAGTCCAATTTTTATAATTTAGAAAATGAAAAAATAAGGCTTAAGAAATTTAAGAGCATTGATAAGAAGTAAGAAATTAAGTACACTTAAATTAGATACATTTGACTATATGCTTAATCTACATATGAATGTGATTTAATAACATTAATTGCTTGAAATCACTTAGCTAATATGTAGAAAATTTGAGTCAAGTATTATGAAATAAAATATAATATAATTCAGTACTAAATAGTGTTGAATATATAGTCAATTTCATTAAAGTGTTTAAATATATTTTACAAATTCAATATTTAGTTAAATTTTAAGTATGTAAATTTATAATAATTAATCTACTCATATAGTAAAAAAGTTATCTTTGTCGTGTCTGTGAAGTGTGATACCTGCAGCTGCAACACAAAACACTCAATAGATCATTACAAGCATGGTTAGCAAATTTAAAACAAAGAAAGGTAAAAACCATAGCAAAGCGATCTATCGCCTCCTAAGAGATGCGAGTGTGGATTTGCTCTCAGATCTAGATAAGCAAATTCCAGTGACTTGACTAGACCTAGATGGAGGATTTGAAATGATAATGATGCAATTAAGCTAGAAAAGAGAATGATTAAGCTACATGATTCAACAATTATGCTAGAAAATGATCAAATTAAGCTAGATCTAAGATGCAATTGCTTATAATAACAATGCTCAAATGATATGCTAAGAGATATATGCCTATAGTAATAATGCATAAGATGCAAATGAGATGGGATGATTATTGCTCCAAAATGGGGGATATTTATAGGATTTCCAAGGCCAGGGGTGAGGTGGTACGAATCAATGGTCAAGATTGAGTCTAAAGATATCAATGGTGAAATTGGAGGAGGTTGGAAAAGAGGTTGGTGGAAAGGGAACATTTGCCATCTCTATGGTGACAAGTGTCAAGAAGCTTTTCTCATGAGAGGGAAAGTGTCTAAGGAAAGGGGACATGTGGCCCAAGAATGCCATGTGTCTCAAGGGAAGAGTATCCACACCATAGGAGGTTAGGATAAGGAGGTTAGGATGTGCAAGCTAAGATAGGTTTAATTAAACCCAGGGTTAGATGGAATGGGTTAGGTGGTTAGAAGTTAGGAGGCATGTGGGTAATTTAAATTTAAAAATTCAAATAATAAAAAAAGACTAATTAACTCTCAACGACTCATAAATTGATTTGTTCTAATTAATTAGGGATTAGAAGAAATGATTTAAATTGGGGAGGGATTAATTAATTTTAATTAATTAATCAAAAGGGACTATTGAAATGAACAAATTAAATAAATCCTTAGATTTATTAATAAGTAGATGAAAAGGATATTTTAATCAAATTGCTAATAAATTCAATTAAATTGGGGAGGGGGATTAATTAAATAATTGCTTATTTAATTAACTATCTTCAGACCATTTTTAGGTGTATACATTTTGCCCCTCTTTGAAGCAAGGTGTGATGATGCGTTGATTCAAAGAATAATTTCATTTTGGTTATGATATTGGTTCGATAGGATGCCCCAACTATTGATTGATAAATTATGATACGATGATGCCCCCTCGGGAGATGAATTGAGATAATTGACCTTTGGATTTTTGTGAATTTTTGCAAAATTGATATCCCGATTAGAAATGATTTGATTTATGCAACTGTGTTTGATGAAAATGCGAGTTCTATAATCATGGTGATGTGGTTCTTGATTATTGATAAAGCTTGATTGTTAGATTGATAAAATCGAGATTCAGTCTAGTTTCAGGAATGACACCTCCTGTATAAGACAAAGATGATCAAAGCATCTGGTTTCAGGACCGATATATCCTATATAAGACATGATCAGAACATCTGGTTTCAGGAAAGATACATCCTGTATAAGACATGATAGGATTGATTAAATTTGATAAGGTTGATTAGATAAAGAACTGTCAGTTTGTTGATATCAAGTTGTAGGAAGATTTGGATATGCTAAGGTTGGTTCTGTTGGGAGGGTAGCATAAGATTTTCACTAGGTCGATAGTATCTAGAGAGATATGAGTCATCAGTCTGATTGCGTATACACTTGTGATGATGTTGGCATTTCAATAAGTCTGTTGGTATAAGGATATTGAGAAGGTTGTTGGAGATTATTGATATAACTGATAAAGGATAGTTACTGTCTTAATAATATTATTTTGTCATTGATGTCAAGAAATTGATTTTCTGATTCAGTATGATGTTGCCATATCTTAAGAAGTATGTTTTGATGAGTATAAAGATGTCGGTAAGTGACACAGAATGAATGTGAAAATGCAAGGGATAAATAAGTTATTTAAATGGGCAACTATTACCGAGTTAGACAGTGATGAGATTTTGTTGTTTTGATTGTTTTGATATCCTATATATGTGTATTCATTGACTGAACAAGAAGGAGAAAAGATTTCATGAGTAAAGGTTTGATACTATTCTATGTTACCGAGCAATGAAGCTAGTCGGTAAACCCCAAGGTTATCGATATCGGTTAAAGAAGGCAGAATGTCTACCAAGTGAAGTTCAGTATTAACCGAGTAACAACCGAGCAATAACAGAATGCATTGGATGAATAAGAGCATTATTATATGAAGGATGCCAATGAGCTGGAGATGTATAAATGATTGGTATGTCGTGCAAGAAGTTTGTTGAGGATCTACGATAATAAAAATACAAGAGTCAGATCTACAATGCAGATTAAACAGTCATAACCTAGCACAAGTACCAAGGAAGGAATACAAGTTCCGAGGTGAGATAAAACATTTTTCAGATCGAAGGATTCAATGAACCTAGTCAAGTATGATGATCTAATGGCTAAGATTGATCATGGGAAATGTGATCAAGGAGATTAAGCGGTTAGGAATTGTTTATAAATAAGGAAGTGTTGATGAACAATGGATGCGGGCAAATAGAAGAACAGTGATGTTGCTGTAGTGATCACCAAGCATAGAAGATTGAAGATCTAATTGAAGGATAGATTGAGAAGCCCAACAAGAAGCAAGATAAGTCTTATGATAAGATTATCTTGAGTACATTGAGCACATAGAATCTGCTTTAGCATTTCAGATGTGAAGTTGCAGATATATAAATTATTACTATTATTTATTCTATAAGTGACAGGAAATCTCTTAAGCGAGTGGACCTAACAGTCTTATTTGTAAATCCTCTAGCAAGGTAACATTCTAAATGAGTGTTTTAAATCGTTTGGCAAGGTCACTTCTAACAAAGTGCAATATTCTAATAGATCTAAGGGAAATCCCTTAACCGGGTCACATCTAGCAATGTGTTTATGTAATCTGTAATAGGATTGGATTTTAATCGAGCATACTCTAGAAGGGTATATTTCTTAGTGGGTCCAAAATCCCATAGTGGTTTTTCCCTATTTGGGTTTCCATGTTAAATCTGGTGTTAATGTGTTGTGATGTTTTAAGGTTATCAGTTTATGAGCTTTAATGATTTATAGTCTAGGTTGCATATTAAAGTAAAGGCTACCAAGGTTGAATCCGTTGGATATATTGAATTGTGAGTTTATATGATTCATCCCCCCCTCTCATCTTACTAATAGATGATACCTTGAAAAAATCCTGCAATAGATTGAACCTTGGATAAAATGAGCATGCGAGATCCCATGCAAAAATGAAATGCAAGCTTAAATGCAAAGCTATGATCGGACCAGTCACTAGATTATTCCATTTTTGTCATCATTGAGCTTTTTGAAATGTGGGAAGTGAGTGCAAATATCGATGGTATAATTAAACCATGATGACCTCAGCACTGTTTTCCTGGATTTTGATATTGCAAGTTAGCACAAGCATCGAGGTATAATTGAACCGAGATGACCTGAGTGTTGCTTGCATAAAACAGGCAATATTAACCATTTTAACACACAAATCAGAAATGTCTTCGATGATACTCCAATGATCATGTCCTGAGACAAATTTTCACATATTAATGATTAATTTTTTAGACAACAGACAAGAAAAATATCATGTTCCTTCCTTGTTCCTCTAGTCAATGACATCTTGGAGTCACTCATAAATCATGATAGCGAAAATCAATATAGAAAAGTTGAACAATCTTGTTAAAATCATTATCTAAAAGATATCATCCATGCGTTTAGACTGAGTTTGTGATAGTTTGATGGTTGATAATTTGATCTCGTGTTCAACGTTGGATGTGTCACAGTTTTCGCTTGATAAGGGTAGTTTAACTGTTATTCTACCTGTTTGATTAAGCTCAAAATGATCAAGAATTTTGCCCCCAGCTAAGTGTAGGATTTTGCCCCAAGCCTAGAAACAAAGTCGTTATGATATACTCAATGATCTAAACCATGATGAGAAGCCACCTGGGATGCCTACGTATGTACAAAGGCTTCATGATGGATACAAACAACGCTGATGAAAAATGAATGCAAGCAGAAAGATGGATGAACTAATAGATGGAAAAGCTAGCAGATAGATAGCACCTATTTGCCAAGTTTTCACCATCTGTTTTTATTGCACTTTTTCTCATATTTGATTTTTTTTTTTAATTTTTTATTTTTGCACTTTTTTTTATTTTTCTGCTTTTTCAATGTTTTTGTTTTTTTTGCTTTTTCACTATTTTTGATTTTTTTTGCTTTTTCGGACATAGAATTTCTTCAGATGCATGCTATTGATGGGTTCATCGAGCTGATCTTCATCTTGTGTTGATAATTGATATGATCCTAATCCAAATACTGTTGTGACCACAAACAGACCTAACCAGTTTGGTTCAAACTTTCCTTTCTTTTCTTGATCTTCCTGGTTGCATGGCTTTTCTTTTAGTACTAGTTCCCCTACTTGAAATGTTCATGGTTTGACCCTATGATTATAACTCTGACACATTCTTTGCTGATATACCTTTAAATGATCGAGGACATTTTGTCTTCATTCATGGATTAATTCTAACTCTTGTAATTTAGATACTCATTGTTCTTCATCTGGGATAAGACCTTTTAATGATACTCATAGAGAAGGTATCTCGACTTCTATTGGCAGTATTTATTCTGATCCATAAAGAAGAGAGAAGTGTGTGGCACCTATTGGTGTGTGGATACTGGTATGGTAGGCCCATAGAGTAGGGTTTAATTGAATATGCCAATCTCTTCCAGCATCATTCACTGTCTTTTTGAGGATTTTCAAAATAGTTTTGTTTGATGCTTCTGCTTGCCCATTTCCCTATGGATAGTAGGGTGTGGAGAATATGTGTTGGATCTTGAATTTCTCACATAGCTCTTGTACATCTTGATTCTTGAATGGTCGCCCATTATCAATGATAAGGGTCATTGGTATTCCATAGTGATAGATGATGTAATTCAAGATAAATGCAACAATTTGTTTTCCTATAATATTTGTGAGAGGCAATGCCTCAATCCATTTTGTGAAATATTCTGTAGCTACAAGGATGAATTTGTGACCATCAGATGAAGAAGGATTTATCTTTCCTACTAGATCAAGACCCCATTGACAGAAAGGCCAAGATGCTACCAAAGCTTGAAGTTCTTGTGCTAGTGTATGAATCAAATTCCCATAGATCTAATAGTGTTTGCATGTTCTAGCTATCTGAAAAAGAATCTCATTCCATAGTCAACCAACAATAGCCCAAGAGTATGAGTTTTTTTGAAAGGGTAAGACCACTTGAATGAGTGTCACAAATGTTGTTATGGACTTCATGTAAAGCCTTTTCAAATTCTTCTCATTCGAGACATCTTAAAAGAGTACCGTCTAGACCTCATTTAAATAGGGTATCCATGACAAGAGTAAAATGGGAGGATTGGCGAATAAAGTTTCTCTTTTAATTTTTTGATAAGTCAGGAGGGAGGATATTATCTTTTAGTATGTGTAAGTTTGGTCGTAACGGGAAAAATCATGCCCCACAAGGTGACTAATAGTTTGGGAATCAGGACAATTATGAGTAGGGTAAAACAACTCTTCCACCGGGAATTTATGATGCTATTGATTTTCCTATGTTTGAAGGAGAGAAGCAATTGTAGCCATGGCATCTGCTGCTTTGTTGTCATTTTTTAGAATCTGCTTAAAATTTATTTCTATAAAGTATTTCTTGATATCATCAACCATCTTTTTATAAGGCATTAATTTTTTGTCATTTGTTTGATAATCATCATTGATTTGATTGATGACGAGTTGAGAGTCTCCAAAGACTTGAAGTTGTGCAATGTTCCATTCTATAGCCATTTTGATACCTGCTACCAAAGCTTCATACTCTATTGTATTATTGGTGCATGGAAAGCTTAATTTGTATGGTTTTGGAATTGTATGACCTTGTGGTGTGATGAATAGAATGCCTACTCCTGATCCATTGCCATGTTTTTGTGGTGACTGTTAGGATATCAGCATCGGGAAATTCAATTTGTAAAGGATGATCATCTTGAAGTGGTGCCTCTACTAGTTGGTCTACAATGACTTGTACTTTTATAGCTTTTCTGTCAACATACTCAATATCAAACTCACTTAGGATCATGATCCATTTTGCTAGTCATCCTGTTAATGTTGCCTTGCTGAGTAAATATTTTAGAGGATCGATTTTAGCTATTAACTTGATGGAATGAGATAGTAGATAGTGTCATAATTTTTGAGAAGCAAAAACTACTACCAAGCATGCTTTTTCTGTTGGTGAATAGTTGATCTCGTATCCTACTAGTGTTCTGTTGATGTAGTAGATAGCTCGTTCTTTTCCTTCATTATCTTGTTGTGCAAGAAAAACTCCTAATGATGCTTCGGTGGTCGATACATAAAGTAACAATGGTTTTCTTGGAATTGGTGCCATTAGGACGGGTGGTTGCTTAAGATATGCCTTGATCTTGTTGAATGCATCCTCACATTGGTGGTCCCACTCGAAATGAACATTTTTGTGCAATAGATGAGTAAATGGTTGACATTTATCTGCTAGTTGAGCAACAAATCTTTTGATTGATTGGAGTCTTCCTTGGAGTGATCTTAGTTGACTGATATTCTTCGGAGATTCCATTTCCAAGATTTCTTTGACCTTAGCTGGATCCACTTCGATACCTCTAGCTGAAACAATGTATCCCAATAGCTTTTCTAAAGTGACACCAAAGGAACATTTCTTATGGTTTCGCCGTATCTTGTATTGTTCTAACTGGTCAAAAATATTTTCTAGTATCCCTATATGTTCTTCTTGTTGGCAATATAGCATTATAACAGACAATGAAAGATTGTTGACATTTCAATAAGGATATTGAGAAGGTTGTTGATGATTATGGATATAACTGATTAAGGATGTTTACTGTCTTGATATTATTATTTTGTCATTGATGTCAAGAAATTGATTTTCTAATTCAGTATGATGTTGCCATATCTTGAGAAGTATGATTTGAAGAATATAAAGATGTCGGTAAAAGACACAGGAAAGATTATGATGAATAAGAGGATGAATAAGGTATTCAATGGGCAACTATTACCGAGTCAGACAATGTTGAGATCATGATGTTTAGATTGTTTTAACATCATACATATGTTGTAAATTATAAAGGTTAATACTATACTACGTTATCAACCAAAGAACCTAGTCGGTAAACCCTAAGGAACCTAGCCGGTAAACCCTAAGGTTATCGCTATCGGTTAATGAAGGCAGAATGTCTACCGAGTAAAGTTTAGTATTTACCGAGTTGTAACCGAGCTATAATAGAATGCATTAAATGTTTACATACGTTATTTAATGAAGGAAGATGATGAGTTGGAACTGATTAAATGATTGGTATGCCATAAATATAGTTTGTTAATGAATCTATGGCAAAGGAAAGTCGACATGAACATCTACAGCGTAGATTGAATCGCAATACCCTAGCACAAGTTCCAAGAAATATGTGCAAGTTCCTAGGCGGGTAAAACATTTTCAGATCGAAAGATGCATTGAACCTATACAAGATTGAAGATCTGATGGCTATGATTGATCATGGGAAATGTGATTAAGGAGATTAAGTGGTTAGCTAATTGTTTATAAATAGGGAATTGTTGATAAACAATGTATGTGGACAAGTGTATGCACAGGGATGCTATATAGTGATTACCGAGCATAGAAGATTGAAGACCTGTTTGAATAACAGAGTATAGAAGCCCAGCAGATGGACAAGATTAGTTCTATGTCTAGATTGTATTGAACAAATAAGAATCTGCTTTAGCATTTTAGATGTGAAGTTGCAGATAGTTTTTTATTACTTTTATTTTGTGAAAGTGACAGAAAATCTCTTGATTGAGTGGACTTAACAGTCTTATTTGTAAAACCCTCTAGCAAGGTGACATTTTGATTGAGTGTTTGAAATCCTTTAACAAGGTCACTTCTAACAAGGTGAAGATCCTAACAGATCTGAGGGAAATCCCTTAACCGGGTCACATCTTGCAATGTGTTTGTAATCTTTAATAGGATTTACTTTTAACTGAGCATACTCTAGAAGAGTATATTTCTTAGTGCGTCTGAAATCCCACAGTGATTTTTCGCTATTTGGGTTTCCATGTTAAATCTGGTGTTATGAGGTTTATGATGTTTATATGCTTTTGAGTTTGCATGTTTAACAGTTTTGGGTTATATTACTAAAGTATATGTTACCGAAGTTGAATTTGATGTTTTTATGGAAGATTAAGTTTGTATGATTCATCCCCCCACCTCTCATCTTGTTGGCTATTGGATCTATACTTACATTAAGTATCAAAACTATCACTTCATTGTTGTATGATTTAGCCAGTATGCCATCCACATAGTCTTCCATGAATGTATGCATCATGTCATGAAATATAGTTGTCATAGCTCTTTAATATGTAGCACCTACGTTCTTTAATCCAAAAGGCATGATGTTCTAGCAAAAAGTACCCCATGGACATGTCAAAGTTGTCTTTTCTTGATCTTTAGGTGCTATTTTGATCTGATTGTATCTGAAGTAATCATCCATTAAAGAAAACATGGAGTGTCCAACAGTTAAATCTACAATGATGTCGATGTTAGGAAAAGGAAAGTCATCTTTTGGACATGTGTTATTAAGATCTCTGAAGTCTGTGCATATTCTGATGCTTTTATCTAGTTTTGAAACAGGAATGATGTTGGATACCCATTGAGGATAGGCCATAGGTCTGATGAATCCGACATCCAATAATTTCTTTAGTTCTTCTTTGACTAGAATAGCGATATGTGGATGCATTTTCCTTAACTTCCGTTTGACTGGTTTGGCTCCTAGACTAACATTTAAGTGATGCATAATAAGCTCTGGATCATGTCTTCATAGGACCAGGTGACATTGATTTGTCATTGTTTGAAGAATTCCACATATTGTTGCATTTCTTGCTCAGACAAAGAAGTCGTTGGATGAAGAATCTTTGGTTGCTCTATTGTGCCAATGTTAACTACCTCTGTTGGTTTGATCAAAATGGATGACCTTTCTTGATAGTACCCAGGTAAAGTGTCAAATCTCCCATCTTTCGACGCCTCGAGGAGGTTGTCACCATTAGATGCATCCTTTCTTTTTACTTTTTCCTGATCTAATGTTGCCAAGAAATGGTTTTCAACATTAGACTTGATATTCTTTTTGTTATTTTCACTTTTGTGACTAGGAGATTTGGCACCCACTTGATTGGAAGATGCATTGCTGAAATTCCTGGTGAAAGTTGTTACAGGTTCGGTTGCATTAAGATATATAGATATGGCATGGTCATTAAGAAAGGTATCAAT
The DNA here is from genome assembly GCF_030272615.1 of Cryptomeria japonica. Classification (NCBI taxonomy): domain Eukaryota; kingdom Viridiplantae; phylum Streptophyta; class Pinopsida; order Cupressales; family Cupressaceae; genus Cryptomeria; species Cryptomeria japonica. The sequence continues at coordinate 760,810,395 of NC_081407.1, read as the reverse complement.
GGCAGTATGCCCTTCATTTTCCCAATCAATAAGATCAAGGTGGAGTAGAGGTAGGAGGTCTTCAGGATGGGATGTTTTGAGGGTATCAAGGGTCATGATAGATGTATCAAAGTTTTCAATATGTATGTTGATGTCTAGAATGGTACTCTCATTAGAATGACCTCGCATAAGAAACTCCTGATCGTCCTTGGTTAAGTCCAAGTTAGCCGAATGTGATTCTAATTCAAGTGAACTAGTTCCTGACGTTTGCCCTACATACATGTGAACTATATTGACTCCTACATCTCCTTCAAAGAAATTTTCTTCAAGTAATTCTTCAGAGTGATAGGAATCCCATTCCCATTCATTAGAATATGTATCACTTGCAGCCTGCAATCTACAGATTTGTTCATATAGTATTTGATTTTTTTCGTCATCTTTTCTTGTTATGTCTTTTCTTCTTTCATATTCAACTTCTTCGAGACTGAGATTGAGTTTTGTCAACTTTTCTATGAGCTCTCCTGGATTAGTATTAGCTTCTTTCTTGTTTTGATTGAGATTTAATGTTGCTTGAGAGGTGCTTTTAGTTTGTTTCTCTTGTTGATTTGAAGCTTGTTTATTTTATCATTTCATGTTTGCTGGTGTTTGTTGCTTAGCTGATGTTTCTTCTCTTTCAATTTCCAGTTGTTCTTGTCTATTTTCATATTCCTCTTGTTGTTGACTAAAAGATGTGTCTTCTGGTAAAGTAACTTGTCCATACCCTAAGCTTGTTTTGTCAGTAGCCTATTGAGTGTAAGGTTGGATAGGTTTTGAGATACCTTCTTTTCTTTTTCCTATAGGACCTGTTCCAGTGTATCCCATTTTTCTGAGAATGTTAAATCCTTTTCCATACTTTTCTGTAGGTATGCAGACATTATTGATCTTTTGTTGAAATTCTTCGTCCTTGTATAGCCACTATAGCACATCTTTGTCTTTTGTTTCCTCTGATAAGGTTCCAGCACTAACAAATGCTCCATCAAATATTGAAAGATGTTTTACAATTGGTTGTTGTTTAGAGTTTGATGGTTTTCCAAAGGATTTAAGAGAAACTGGCAATTGTGATATTGAATATTCTCTGTTCCCTCGATCTCTTAGCTGCATTTGTTTTTCCATACTTGACAAGATAGAGGCAAATGATTGTTCCTTGGATTGTGTGTTTGAAGATGATGCCTCCCTATTATGAGGAACAATGACTTCTTGAACTAGTTTAAGATTACTACAATAATGAAATGGATTTGAATCTGTTGAGATCATGATTGCCTACCCACTATAGGGAAACTTTAAGCACTGATGGTATGTTGATGGAACAACTTGTATCTCATGTATCTAGGGTCTTCCCAAGAGTATGTTGTATGATAAATCTAAGTCTATAACTTGGCATGTTGTGTCTTTCTGCAAAGGTCCCACTCCGATGGGTAACATCACAATTCCTTTAGAGGAACGTTCTTCTTCATCATAGGCTTTAATGGTGATCTTTTTTCGTGGATCAACTACATCTTTTGAATAACCTAGAGCATGGACAAGACTCAAAGAGAAAATGTTTAGACCAGCTCCTTCATCTATTAGGACACTTTTAACCCACATTTTATGAATGATGACTTCGATATGCAAGGGAGCATTATGGGGATGTTGCAAGGACATGTCATCTTCTTCAGTGAATGATAAGCAGTGAGGGGTTGTGAGGTATCCCACCATGGTTTGAAATTGATCGAAATCAAGATCTTTGGACATTGTTGTATCTACTAATGCTTGTTCAAGAATTTCTTTGTGTTTAGGTGAAATCTTTAAAAGTTCTTAGATGAATATTTGTGCGGGTGTTTTCTGCAATTGATTCACTACATTGTATTGTTTGGTAGTGGATGATGTGTTTGTCATAGTACCCGACAAAACAACTTTGGCTTTGCTTCTTGTGATAGCATGAGCAGGTTCTTGATTTTTCTTTTCTTTAACCACAATCACGTTTACCACATTATCATATGTATGATCATAGTTTACCTTTGCTTTAGCCTTACCATTATTTGTTGTTGATGATTCACCTTTCTCATAGTTTGGAAGTGGAGTTTTAAAAGTTGTATGAGATTCATTTCTTGTATGTCCATCCACAATTATTACTCCATTATCAATCAAATCTTGGATGACATATTTCAACCGCTGACAATTATCTGTGTGATGTCCCTTATTTCGATGGAAATTGCAATAATGGTTATCATTCCACCAAGGTGGTTTTATTTGAGGTTCGTAGTTCGTTTCTTTTGGCAAAGTGATCAATTTGTTTGTGAGAAGCGTCTTTAGTGCTAATCCAAGGGGTTCACCAATGTTTGTAAATTGCCTTCGAAAGAAATTTTTGATAGTTGCTTTTGGGTGATGGTTGTTTTGTTGAGCCACCGCTGAGTGAGTGGATAAATTAAAAACCACTTGCTTTGGTTTCACATTGTTGTTATCCACTATTCCATCATTTACGACATTATGATTTCTATTCCAAAACTTTGGCTTATCATTGTGGTTGTTGTTATTGTTGTTGTTGTTAGGGGGATGAACTCCTTCTTTGTATATTTTCAATTCACCTTTCTTTATCATGGCTTCCTCCATTCTAATTCCATTATCAATCATTTTTTTGAAACTTTGATTTCCTTGCATTTTTAAATAATAACTCATTTGATCATTTAAGTTGTCGATGAATATGTCCATTTTTTCATACTCTGGCACTGTACGAGGATACTGTGAAACTAACCGTCTCCATTGTTGTAAAAAATGGCATGAAAGGTTATCCAACCTTTTGTTTGGCATTACATAGGTCTAGCATTGTTACTTCATGTTGTATGTTGTAAGAGTATTGTGAAACAAACTTATCCACAATTTTTGAGAATGATCTAATTCCAGGTGGAAGTTTGGAGAGCCATTCCATAGCTAGTCTAGTTAAGCTTTACAGAAATAATCTCATTAAGTAGGTATCCTCATGTGCAAACTCCATACTCATTGTGCAAAATTATTGTATATGATCTTGAGGGTCAGTGCTTCCATCATATTTTTCGTATCTAGGAGTTTCACAACCTATAAGAAATGGTATCATGTTTAGATTTCTCTCGAATGGATAAGGACAGATTTCTTGAAGTGGGTATCTTCTAACATTTCCTCTTTGCATATCTTGAATTTGTGTTTGCAGTGTTTGTAGTTGTTGTGTGAGAGTTGTGATAGGTTTATCAACATGATTTTTCATTCTAGGAGGATCTGGATCTCTTCTTGTTTCATCTCTAGTCCTTCTTGTATCTTCATTGAATTGAATGTTATTCAAAATTTCTACTTCATCTCTTTTGGGAATGTAAGTTTCTTCATTGGTTTTGGTGTTACTAGGAATTGACGTGTCATTCAATTTGAGAGCAAAAATATCTTTATATTGTCAGTTATTAGTGGGAGGATCACTTTTCTTTTGTGTCAATTTGTTCACATCAAAATCTTGGGGGAGTGTAACACCAAATTTTGCTAACATTAGGAAATATTTTTCTTTTTATCCCTCCAACAATTTTTACATAAATTTATCGAATTGAGGATCTTTTTTGATGTCTCTGATATTTTGTTTTGTTATTTCTCCTTCAACTTGTATTTCATCTTCATGTTCCATGGTTCTATGCTCTTCATTTATTTCCAATGTTTCGATTTCTGTCTCTATGATTTTTTGTCTCTAAGCTCTAGTTAGAATGGGCATACACGTGTGTTAGATGATTCAAGTGTTTAAAAGTTTGCAAGTTTTTCGATCTTTGGTTTTGGAGTGCAATGGTGATGATTTGATAAAATTCAAGTCCAATAGGAATGATATATCCTACGATGTGGGACAAGATTATTGTGACCAAGCATTGTAGTTTCGTAATAAAGGATGATAGATCCTGATGAAAAACTATGTTTTGGGTTATCAGTTTATCAAATAGGTTGATAATGCACTTCTAGATGTTTAGATCTTGAACTTGTTGAATGTGAGCACTTGAAAATTTTGAGGTGTTTATTTTTAAAGTTTGGTTTTGACAGATGATAACTTGACCAAGCGAACAAAGGAGACAATCCAAGCATAGAATGATAAAGAACAGGTGTTTATGATTACTGTAAATTGACCAAGCAAATACGACAGATCTGAAAAAGATGCACAAGAGGGTAGTTCTGGACTAACAAAGACAAAATTTTGTACGATAGTTTAAGAAGCCTCAGATGATAATACATATAAGCCCATACGACAGATTAGAAATTTCATATGACAAAGCATAGGCTCGTATGACAATTTCCCCTAAGCCAAACAATAAACAAAACGCCTCGTACGACACAACTTAATAAGCCATACAACAAAAGATTTTATGCAAACAAGCTCGTACGACAATTCCCACCGGACCATACGACAAACTATATTCCTCATACAACAGATAATAGAACAAAGAAAAAATATGCTTGTTTGGCAGAATTTTGATTAGTGAAGTTTGAGTTTTTGCCTATGTTTTCCAGTTTTGAATGTCTGATTTTCTGTTTAAGGGATGAATACACAACAAACACATGATATGATTATGGACCTTCAAACACATTACGCTACCTAAGGAAGTTGGTGAGAGAGAAAACCTTTGCTTGCAAGCTTAGGTACACACCCAATAGCTAATCAGAATACAACCACTGAGTCTCACTCAATGGATTCTCAATGTCGTATTATCCGACTCCAAACACTAATGGGGGCACAATATGGCAAGTGTCTTGGGAGAGTTACTATCTCTCTTGCACAAATATTATCACCCTTTCGAAGGTGAATCGGGTAGCTTCTAATTTAACCGAAACTAGTAAGGGGTTCGTTCAACGTGTCAGGTATAATACTCAATCAAGAGGTCTCCCAGCCTTGAAAACCAAGGTTTGATATACTCGAAGGTACAGAGGAGGGCTATTCCTGAGCACTACCGTTGACTTGATTTTCATCAAATCACATTTATTTTATAGTGAGTTGGATTACTTGGCGTTAGTCGTTCCCACTTAGGTCATTCCCCTCTCATCGGCCTTAATGGCTAAGAGTTATTAGCTCCTTGGGAGGGCAGGCCCGCTAAAGAAATGCACTAATGAAAGCAAAGGATGAGTCTATCTTTCTGATCACCTAAGAAAGGTGAGAGCATACTCACCTATCATCAAAACTCATAAAACATGATTGTTCATTTCCATTAGCAAAATCAAGTGCGCCTAGAAAGATTTAAAAAAATACACAAAGTTTAGTTGAGTCCTCCTAGGCAACCTGCAAAATAAATGCATTAGTAGTCATGATGTGTTTTTATGCAATGAGTCTTTGACAAGCATAATCTTCGACAATCGTCCTACAAAAACCAGTTAGGTTGCCAAGGAACTCACAAACAAACCAAGGTTAGCATTAGTAATAATCGAATCAAAGCATGTGAACTCACAATAATGGTTCCCACTTTTTTGCCACTTTTGACATTGAGATGAACATTTTTAAAATCATCTTCAACTTCTGACAACTATAACTTTTAAACTATTAAAAATTTGAAGATGATGTAAATTAGTGATTTTTAGCATTTTGTCTATAGATTCTAAATATTTTTTTTTCAGTTTTTTTTGAAGTTTTTTTAAAAAAAATTTCCATCTCCCTCGAAAAGTAGTTTTTTACAGCAAACTACATTTTTTCAGAGTGATGTGCCTCCCGAAACACATAACTTTTTTTCTATAAATGATTAAAAACTCAATTCTTTCGAATTTTGGTCTGTAACATCAATATCTAGGGCTTTTTGTTGGTTTGATAGTGATATGTTGAATATTTTTCATTTTATTAAGTTTTGAAGTTCGACTAGTTATAATTCAGATGTAGGTTTAGGTTTGAACACATAACTTGTTCTATATATATCAAAATTCTTTTTTTTTTTTTTTGTTAGAAAGAAGACATCAATGCCTAGGACATATATATTTTTCAGAATTTTTTTGAATTAGTTTCCTATTTTTCCCAATGTGTTGAACAAAGAAGTTCATGTTTGGTGAAAAACCAATATTTCATAAAATAAAATAAAAAAGAAGATAATAAATTCACAATTTAATAAAATTATACTCATTGGAAATATTTCTCCGAGCACTACCATCTTATATTTTTGGGTTATCAAGATTCTTTCATTTGAGCCTTGAACCAGAGGTTTGAAGGCCAAAATTTCTACAAATTCTGAAGAATTTGGGGAGAGATCTCAAAAAAGGTAGTTCGTACGAACAAGGGTTCGAACGAACGGGGTTCAAGCGAAGGGGGGTTCGAGCGAACCCCCCCAATATAATTCAAAATTGACAAAAATAACTGTTGAAGGGGTTTTGCTCGAAAAGGTAGGTTGGAGCGAAGTGGGGGGTTCGCTCGAACCCCAAACGGTAGTTCGTATGAACACCCCTAGTTCGAACGAACACCCTCCGAATTGTTTTTCTCACCATTGCATTTTTCCTTCGTGGGTAAAAGTGGGAACCATTATTCTGAACTCGCCCAAGCATGAAACCCCAAAAAATGCAGTCTATTTTAAAAACACAGAATCAGAATGTCGTACAACACGATTTACCTATTCGTACGAGATCGTACAAGTGCAGAAGCAGGCTTGTACAACAAATCATAAGCTCGTACGAGTTAGGATGGATTATCATTTAAGTTCACAAAGGAGCTCGTACGAGCTAGAAAAGGAACTCGTATGAGATTCTAATTCCAACGCGACTAGAAATGAAGATTTGATGATGCTTGAGAGGCCAAATATCAGATTTTCAGCCCCACGGTGGGCACCAAAATGTCATGCCTATGAAGTGTGATACTTGCAGCTGCAACACAAAACACTCAATAGATCATTACAAGCATGGTTATGAAATTTAAAACAAAGAAAGATAAAACCATAGCAAAGCGATCTATCGCCTCCTAAGAGATGCGAGTGTAGATTTTCTCTCAGATCTGGATAAGCAAATTCCAGTGACTTGACTACACCTAGATGGAGGATTTGAAATGATGATGATGCAATTAAGCTAGAAAAGAGAATTATTAAGCTACATGATTCAACAATTATGCTAGAAAATGATCAAATTAAGCTAGATCTAAGATGCAATTGCCTATAATAACAATGCTCAAATGATATGCTAAGAGATATATGCCTATAGTAACAATGCATAAGATGCAAATGAGATGGGATGATTATTGCTCTAAAATGGGGGATATTTATAGGATTTCCAAGGCCAGGGGTGAGGTGGCAAGAATCAACAGTCAAGATTGAGTTTGAAGATATCAATGGTGAAATTGGAGGAGGTTGGAAAAGAGGTTGGTGGAAAGGGAACATTTGCCATCTCTATAGTGACAAGTGTCAAGAAGCTTTTCTCATGAGAGGGCAAGTGTCTAAGGAAAGGGGACATGTGGCCCAAGAATGTCATGTGTCTCAAGGGAAGAGTATCCACACCATAGGAGGTTAGGATGTATAAGCTAAGATAGGTTTAATTAAACCCAGGGTTAGATGAAATGGGTTAGGTTTAGAAGTGGTTAGATTAGGTGGTTAGAAGTTAGGAGGCATGTGGGTAATTTGAATTTAAAAATTCAAATAATAAGAAAAGACTAATTAACTCTCAACAACTCACAAATTGATTTGTTTTAATTAATTAGGGATTATAAAAAATTATTTTAAATGGGGAGAGATTAATTAAAGGGGACTATTGAAATGAACCTATTAAATAAATCCTTAGATGTATTAATAAGTAGATGAAAGGGAGAATTTAATCAAATTTCTTATGAATTCAATTAAATTGGGGAGGGGGATTAATTAAAAGGTGCTTATTTAATTAACTATCTTCAGACCATTTTTAGGTGTATACAATATCTAGTTACTTTTCCTTGTTCTTATCAAACAAAATGTGATTAAGGAAATGTATAAATAATTTTGTATTCTTAAACTTTTTAAATTGAATAAATGAAACATGTGTAAATTTCATCCATTTAGATCATTTGTGTTAAACTCCAATTTTTAAAATTTAGAAAATGAAAAAACAACATTCAAGAAATAAGAGCATTGATCTAAAGAGTAATAAATTAAGTTTACTTGGATTCTACATTTGACTATGCAATGTACAACTAATACTGCAACTAGGTATTCTTTTGTTTGATAATAGGCTACTTTGAAAAACAAAAAACAACATCAAATCACTTCAAAAAAAATTGAAAAAATATGGTTCACTAGGAGAGAGAGTCTTCTCCAAAAGGGTATTTTTATTTTTTTTATTATCATAAATTGAATAGACAAATTGTGGTGGGAGACAAAAACTGTCAAATTTTGGTGTATTCGACTTCCAAATGCTATAACAAAGAAAATATACATCAAATTTTATTTTTTTCATGTACTGTATAAATATGTGATCTATAATGAATATCAAAATCAGAAAAAAAAAAAAAAGTTGATTTACATTTTCTTTTGAGGTGGGAACTAAACCCCCTATTTTTCAGCAATAAAAAAATGGACTTTAAACCTAAAAAACATATAAATTATTGACAAATTTTTTTTTGAAAAATAGTAGACTTAAAATTTAATGAATTTTACACATTTAATCAGTTAACATCATCTTCAAATTCAAAATGCAAATGACAGTTTTATGGCGACAAAATTGAATAGTTATTGTTGTGTTTGCCTTTTCCTTTGTAAAAGTGTGACACATGTTTGTAATTTTACCCACCTTTTCACTTACTTGACACACCATACACAACTTCACATCACATCTCTCCAATCCTCCAAAAGATCTCATCCTTTATATATCATCTACAAAAAGATGATACATCAATTAGGTTGACGTAATTAGATGTAACATGTAGAGTAAAAATAGTCAGACCCAAATACTTTCTCCAAAGTAATATGGAAGGGAAACAAGACATGTGAAGCATCACACCATGTTATCATACCTTTTGATGAATCTTAAATCATCGACTTCAACTTCACATGCTATTGCTGAGACCAAAAACATTGAAGTTAGCTCTGGAGGATATAACTGCTAATGCAACCCAGTCAAACATACTTAAAAGGAAATGTGGACCTCCACAACACTTGCGAATGCACAACATAACATAAATCAACACTAATAATACTATATCAGAGATTCACAACACCAAAAACATCGAAAGGTAGAGGAATGCAAAGCATTCTTGCAAATAGGTGCACTATCAATGCTTGATTGATACTTAGACCGATACCAAATCAACCACATAATAACCTGAAACATGAAGAGTTAGCTATAAAATTCTTTTTCATCCACCAACATCATACTACAACTACACGAACATATGAATCAATGCATCACAATGCAGACTAGAATATTGAACCTTGTCTAACAGATATTATTCATTGGAACAATCACACTAAGCTAAAATCTACTACAGACATTTGAATACATCTTTAATTCTTTAGAATAACCATTCAAGTCAACCAGATATACCATCTTTAGTCACCACCATAATTCTCCATATGTCAATGTGAATGCATAATCTAAATTCTTGTAAGGAATTCATTATCAAAGTTGGACAATAGCAAGAGCTCAAACACTAGAGTTGTATGCATCAAAAGTTGCATTATCTTATTCAAAATTGAATTTGAAAAATCAACATGTAATTACAATAGTTTGTGGAATCCAACATATTCAAAATGAAGAGGTTTTGCAAAATAAAATAACAAAAAAATTGCAAATTTTTAGGGTAACTAGGAATTTAGGTACCCCAATTTCACAGAGCCATATTTTTTAGTTTGAAACTTGGAATTCAAAACTTCTTACAATGGTCTTAAATAAATCTAATTTTATTCCTTTAACACCATACCTTTTTCTATTGAGTTAGGCGTCCAATGACACTTTTGACCCCAAATTTCACTCCAAAGACCTCGGAAAATGTGATTTACTAAAATGTAGAAAATACTGAAAAATTTTGATTTTTGGAATTTCTCAATTCTATCACCTCTTGCTTGCTCTAGATAATCCTTAGAAGCCTCTAGATCAACACATGAGAAAACCCCCTATACAACACCACTGAACACATACTTTCAGACCTTGGTTGATATCAATGACAAGTTTGACATCAATGAAAACTCAAACTCATATTTGCATCAAGAGGTACCCAACATCATAGTCTTAGAAAAATGAGTGATGAAAAATGTTTTGAATAGTATAACAAGTGAAGTTTATATAATTGGTCCTAAAATATAGCACTATGAGGCATAAATTAGGTATAATTGTCGAAGTAGGTCCAAACCTAGTGTGAAATTGTGAAGGTATACAATTTATGACACTACAGTAAGATCACATTTATATGTAGTTTTTTCTCATTTAAATCCCATTCCTTGATTTTATTTTATATTTTACATAAATTGTTATTAATATTTTTTTAATTATATTATTTGGAGAAAGTCAATCTTCCAAGTCGTTTTGATGGATATCCTTAACAAGTTTAAGGATTATTCTTATGTAGCTAGTGTTTGGAGTTGTGTTAGTTGAATCATACCGAATCTAGTTGCATTTACTTAAGAATTTTGACCATTTTTATTAAATTCATTCTATTTATATACTAAAAAAACTGCATTCTATGAGATGGCATCATTTTGATGCATTCTATCAAATAGTTCATGTTCCTTGTTAGTGCTTCCATATTTCATATGGATGAGATCACATTTATTTGAGGCATGCAAAAAAAAATTAATTTAGCCTATCTTTGTACTTGTAGTACATAAATTTTACTTTAATATTTGAAATTTTTCTAGTTGGTAAAAAATTACCTTCCAAATATGCATAATGAATGTCGATATTCTATTCTAAAGATTCACATTTTCATCTGCTTGTAGCATTTTCTTTTAGAAGCAATTTTAGTAAAACATATTCTAATTAACCTATAATTATTGTTTTTCATGATATGACATCTCATTTGGCAATTTTAGAATAGTTAACATACTTTCACTATGGTTTTTTAAAGTTATTTTTAGTTAATCTTATATTTGTTGGGTGTGTCTCTTTTTATTTTCATGTAAGATGAATGTTACTTGATGAAGGAATTACAAAAATATTTAATATTCACGTTTCAAAATAGTGAGAACCATTTGAAAGATATAAAGAAACTAAATATGTATGGGATTGATTTCCATTAATCATGAATGATAGGTTCAAGATTTTTATTTGTAGGAAAATTAAGGATAAAATGGGTCAAATTTGTCTTGGCTTTTGAAAATACTTATGGTCTCATCATTATCATCGTCATCATCATTGTCATGTTATTCTTGGCTTTTTAGCATCTTTGAGGTTTAAAAATAAGTTTTATTATTTTTCTATAGAAAATAGAAAAGTAATATATGTATGAATAATGAATATATTACTTTTTTTCTTCTATCATATCGTTATTCAAGAGGGAAATGTGATTGTATCTTTAATTACTTGAAAGGATACAAAGGTTTGGACCTAATCCATACTTCAATTCTGCATTTCTTTCATGTATCATAAGAAATAATTGAATGTCCTCTCTTACTAGGTTAATGCATATCCAAGCCATCCAATTTGTGTATAATTCACAACTTGAAGTATTTCCATAAATATAATTGCATGATCGTACTAGAGATGATGTATGATTAAGAATAAATATAGGGTCTTAATAAAATAATTTCTTATTAAAACTAATGTAAATGGTAATTGAAAATTTAATAAATTTTTAAAAAATATGATTATAGATAATAAAAGAACATAATCTATAAAAATGTTACAAATAGAGTTGAAAATCTAGGCTATTTAATTTCTTAGTATTTAATAATTTGATTAAGAAAAAAATTAATTATTCAAATTTAGTTAAAAATAAATAACAATATAAGATAACTTTGATTAAAAAAAAAACTTTTTGAATCTATATATATTTGAGCAATCTCTACTTCTAAATTGAAAATATAAGTAAATATAAATGTTTCATCTTTGTTATAGTTTTAACAAAGAGTGAAACTCTTGCATATTTAAATCTATTTCAATAAGGTAAAATAAGTGAAAATTAGATCCACCTAATCATTGATGACATGACATTACATTTAGATTTTAGTGGATTTGACATAACTTGGATTTAGTTGTTCACACCTAATATAGCCATGTGATTTAGGAAACTTTATCTTTATTCAAATCAATGAATAGGAAAGTTGGTCTAGATAGTTTATCTTATTGTGTTCTTAAGTAATGGAGTTATGTCTCCTGGCTTAGTAAATATAATATTAAAGTTATAGGTTCAGGTAATTACTTTATTTGGTAATTTATTAGTAAAATTCTAGGTACTCCATTTTAAAAGTCAAGAAAGTATGATTATACAACTCAATAAATCACACTAATAGTTTTTTTTGGCGACGATCCAAAAGGCGACCTTTTTACCTTTTTATTATAAAATCTAAAGATTCTTTCATTTTCACGACATTGTCAACTCATTCATCTTTGACTAAATTATTTCAAAAGTAAACAAGAGTCAAAAGTTTAATAGCTGTCCATTTACGTACTCCTTTGGGGATAATTATGTTAAATAGCTAAAATAAGTACCATTCAATCACATATAAATCAAATTTTGCTTTTTAATATTTTATTACACTAAGAAAACTCCTTCAATACATGTGGTTTGGAGATAATCATTTAATCCATTGAGAGAATAAGCACTAAAATTATTCTCTGCTACATTAAAAAAAACTCTGTAGGCTTTGAGGATCATGCTCCTCCGACAAATATAATGAGCGTGCTCCACAACATCGATAAAGGGGGCACATCTGCTATAATTTTTTCAACATTTTCCTGATTGAATGATGATGAAAATGTGGTAGCGTCAATTGTACAATGGATAAAGCGTATGAAAAGATCCACTTTAATTGTTTTTGACGAGAAAGATGGCCTGTAATGCCTGTTCCAGCAAATCTGCTGATGAATAAAGAGGTACCATATATTGTGTCAAGCTTTAAGCCACAACCAGACGTCTTTTTCATTAACAGTTTTGATAATTATCACTTGCGAGGCGTGAAATCATTATTGTTGTTCATCATGTGGACGACGTCTCTCCAACTTTACAACATATAACAAAAACCTGCAGCAAGTAAATTACGGCCATGGCCCATACCCATTGCTTTCCAATCTGTAAAACTCATGCGCGCATTGCTGTCGATTCATCCCGTACGCTAGTGGCTAATATATGCAGATACCTTGCCTAAGATAACGTTCTTTTGAATAATGATGGATTCGGGTTTACCGATTATTATAAATTATCAATGTTTTTATATTTTTTTAAATAGTATATTTAATTATACCCTTATTTGTAAGGAGTGTGGAGCGAATTCCACTTCTAAGCAAAGGAAAGAAAGAGTGTGGCAGCCAGCACCTAATGGTTGGGTTATGTTGAATTTTAACAGAGCTTTGAGAGGGAATCCAAGGCAATTCGGGGCAGCTGCATGGTATATAAGAGATTTAGAAGGGTAGTGCATCAATGAAAATCAGTGACACAATGAATAATGAGGCACAGGTTCGAGCACAAGTTCTTGGCTTTCAAGCCTGTCATCAATTTGGGTTAAAGAATGTACAAATTGAAGACGAATTGATGGCCACTATTAATTCAGATTACAAATAGAGAGTTGCCATGGCCATCACTTGATTGTTTAAACTCTTTCACTATACAACACATCTATAGAGAAGCCGATTCTATTGTTGATTATTTTGTCAACTTTGCTTTCGAAATATTTAAAGAAAACAAATCTGGTAGATCTAGTGTCAATTCATACTCAACACCAAAATAATAGCTTTGTCTCATTCCATCATTGGGGAAGATTGTAAATGATTCATAGTATATTGTCTTAATCTTTGCGTTGATTGGAATTGAGATGAGTGAAGATCGTGATCTTAGCACGAACCATGCCATCTCAAGCATCATAATGTGGACATATGGAAAACATGGTATAACCTCAATGCAAAAAGGGTTTCTATTCAATCTTCAACTGGCATTAATCACCATCATGGATAATTGCATAACAATGATTAGTGATGACCGTTAAATGACTTTCACAGGTATCATTTTAGAGGTGAAGATTAAGAAACTAATTAAAATATGGTCTAGTTTACTTTCTTACATGGTTCAATGGCATTATGGGAAGAACTTATGGTTGCAAAGCATTTTTCTTAGGTGAATCAGATTAATTATTTCTATTTTTGTAGTAGTTATATGCTAGACTTAGGTGAAGAAAAAAGATGGTCTATGTTATGAAAAAAGTTCTAGTAAAAATGAATATGTTAGGAAAAAGTTCTAGTAAAATCAATATGTTAGGTAGTTTAAATGATCTTGTCTTGGTGGTAGCTCTAGGTCGGGTCTACCTTGCAAGTAGTGCTTCATTGTTCAATAATTTCTCTACAATGGTTTGGAAGCCATTTATCATCATGTGCTTCCATACAAGTGAGTTTCGAAGGAGGTGTAAGGGTAAAAGAGATCTAGATTTTCTTAAATAGGTTGTTGATTAAGTGAGAAATAAAGGATCGAATGAATCACCTCTCTAATAGATAGTTTTGAGGAGGAAGAGGATTAAATCACTTAGAAAAGTTAGTATTTTATAAGTACAATTATGTAGTTCTCTATATGCTTTTAGGGCACTTTGGCTATATTCTCTTAACTTTTGAAATAAAAAAGAACTTTATACTTAGGGTTATTGCGTTATAAACCCTTTAGTTATTTTTGATTAAGATAAATGGGTTTTACAGGGACCCAAAACCCAAAGACAGAGAGCAATACAAAAAGTAAACAATTGCTAACCAATCCAAAACCAACAACTAAACAGCCACAGAAACAGGGGCCAAGCCCACACAACAAAAAAACAAAACAGAAATAGAGAAAACCTAAAACACACTAAACTAGAGATTGCAACAACTCCGAATTCTTTTGGATCATACTCTTGTTAATTTCCTCGAGCTTGTCCGTGATGAACCTAGAGGAACTCTTCTCCTAGTTCCTACCTCTTGTCCTCATACAAGGGCCAATAGTGGTCTGAGGTCACATACCCTGCAAGTTTGGCTTCTGGATTTTCTTCTTCTGTTTGGTGTCTGAGGGTGGGATACTGGTGGTGGACTGAGCTCTTTGATCCACAATCAATGCATTGACCTTCTTAAGACTCTAAGCACTATTATTCATGGCTTCCCTACTAATGTCAACTAGATTCTTTAGGTTGCCCTTAATCTCTTCCAAGCTTATTTCCAACTAACTAATCCTTGATTCATGATCCGTTCTCATGATCTTCACATATTCTGCAAGTTTCGATGTCATTCAAAGAAGTTTGTTAGTTTTGATTGGCATGGGCATCTCAGTAAAAGTATCAATGATGCCCTTAATTCCATCCTTCAACATATTAATCTCCTTACTAACCCAAAGAAAGAAACTTTCTTGGATTTTGAGAGAGCTGTTAAGGAGAATTTCAAACTCAAAGTCTTTTTGGGTATCCCCTGTTGAGACATGGACCAACTAGGACTCAAACCTAGGACCTTCCATACGCTGTTGGAGTGCTCTACCAATGAGCTACTGGCCTCTCTTGGACCAGTCCATCGTCAGTTTGGGTGTGGCTTATTTCCAACACCAACACCCCCCTTTAAGCCACACCTCTCATGTGCTTGGGGCTCCTAGCCTCGACCTGGCTTTGATACCATGTTGAGACATGGACTAGCTAGGACTTGAACCTAGGACCTTCCATACACTGCTGAAGTGCTCTACCACTGAGCTACTAGCCCCTCTTGGACTAGTCCATCGTTGGTCCAGGTGTGGCTTATTTCCAACACCAACATACCCCTATTCAACATTAATGGGGATGTCCAACTTAATTTCCTTCTCCTTTCCCTTAGCTTCCCTTATTTTTCCAATTTTGGACTTCTTTGTATTTGGTGGGCTAGAACCCTATAAATTGGGTTTAGGGGTTTCATACTTATTGACAACCCATCTAGGATGTTTGTTTCTTCTTCTGCTACCAGTGCCAAGTGTAATATTATGCTAGGGGGCCTCCTCTTGATAAGGATAATATTTTGGATCATCTGAGACATTGAGGTCCTGCTAATCCATTGCCATACTAGGCACTTCTTTGTCCATCTCTGTATCAAACACATATTGTACATCAAGGTTGGCTGGATAATTGGGGGTTTTAATAGCTGGGGAGGGTTTAACCCCATGATCCTTAGCATATTCCATGATGAGCATGATTAACCCCTCATGCAAAACAGGGTTTTTACTATTTTTGGCATGATTTGCAAGGCTATTTTCAAGAGAAAATAACATATAGAAAGGTAGAGAAATTATTTTGTTATGCCTAAAATGATTTAATATCATAAAGTGGCAAGAGAAAATATTGGCATAGCGACCGTGAAGAGTAACGTAACTCATAATCACTTTGGCCATCTCCGCCCAAAGTGATTGCAGGTCCTTCTTGTTATAGTCATTGTCCTTCATCTTTTACACCCTTTTTCTCTTTCTTTATTTGTCAAAGAAAGCCACAATGGCTTCTTCTGCCGCCTTCCTCTCTGTGTAAAACTTCTTGCTTTCTGTCTACAAACCAGTTATCTCCACAATGAAGGTTTCATCAATTCTAAACTCTACTCCAAAAGCCATGAGGATGCCTTTCTCCCAATCGTTCACAAAATCCTCTATCACTTTTGGGTCATTGCCATGAAGCCTCTTGAGATATGACACAAGGACTCCATTAGTAATCTCCATCCATAGCTCATTGTTCTTTTCCCATTTATCATAGGAAGTAGGCTCCATCCTATTTTTGTCACCCCCTATAAGAAAATTACCTCTACAACAATGGATGATGGTACCAACCCCAAACAAGACAATGAAAAACCAGACACAAAAGAAGGCTCTAGAAACCCTGGTTTTGAATTTCAAACTCAAATCCCATGAAAGATCATTATTCAATTGGTAGTCTGTCATCATTAACGTGATAAGAATGGCCAATGAATTTGGTGTCCTTTCTAGTCAGTTCACACAATTGTATCGGGAAAGTTTCCTTTACTATCCACCACTGTATGTCCACATAATCCACACCAATGTTCGCGAGGTGGTCCGCTGGCATGTTACCTTCCTGATAAATATGGGAAATTTTGAAATCATCCAATTTTGCAATCATGATGTGGCACTCCTGAATTAAATGCTTGATGGTCCAGCTAGGCTCGGTGTGTTTACTCACACACCTGATGATATTTAGAGAATCACTCTCAAGCCAGACTTTTTTGAACCCTTCTCTAATAGCCATATGTAACCCAATGTAAGCAGCTTTAGCCTCGATGTAGTGTTTTATCTAGGTGCCCAATGGGAGTCCCACCACTGAAACAAGCTTACCATTATGGTATTGAGCAACTCCCCCACAGCTAGCTGACCTGGGATTACCCTATAAACCCTTTAGTTGCTATAGGTTAGAATTTTGATAGAATCTAGAAATCAACAATGTAAATTTTATATAAACATAATAATAAAACAGAGTGGTCCCCTAGACCATATTTATCTAGAAAAAACATAGTACCTTTAGTTATTAGTTATTGCATATTTGTTTTTCCTTTTATTTATTTCTTTATTTTCTGTTTAATATATGTGTTGAAGGGTTTGAGTCTTACTGGTTACAATATTATATATCATTCTAGAGACCTAATTTCAAATTTCCATGGGAATATCTAGTGTAGAGTTATAATTGGTTTTTCTTGTTTTTCCATAATTAGCTTCTACTATGAATGTTGTTTCTATATCAAGTGGATTTTTAAGTAACGAGTTATCCTCCACAAGTAATTTGTAGTGTGAGTTCTCATAATGAAGTCCAAATATGATATAACTAATTTTCACAAGGAGATATGCTAATGCTAAATAAAAATAATAAAATTATAAAAGCTCAAAATGATATAAATAAATAGAAATCTAGATAGGAGATAGAAAATGTTGTAAAGATTAAGAAACCATCATGAACCTATAGACTTCAAGGAATTGATTAGGAAATAAACCAATGATAATCGGATTTTGCAACATGATCAAGAATGAACAATGGAGATTGCAATGAAAATGATTGAGATGAATTGATGTGATACGATATACAAATGAGCCTTGCTTATATAGATAAGAGATGATGAGGTAGTTACAACTACCCTTGATACAAAATTAAATGCATTATACATTATGAAACTAACATTAAATAATGAGATATGACTCATCTCTATCTAGAATGAAACCTAATATAACTAACACAAACAAAAATAAATGAGAGTTCCATGTGACAACTAAGCTATCCCAAGTAAACTTAACATGTGTGAGTAGGTGCTAACTATCAACTAGTTAGGATATAACCTTATTCACATGAGCACCTCCCCTTAAGTGCATCTTAGGGTGAAGATTATTATGCAAATGATGCAAGACTAATATGAAGATGCAATATATGGGTCCCGAAAACTAGGTCATATTAGGTACCCATCAACAACTATTCATGCAACTAATCTCTAACAAATGGGGAAAAGGATAAAACCCCATGGGACAAAACTCCTCCCCAAAAAGGAGATCGACAAAATTATTGTGTCTAAAAAAAAATATCAACAATTTTTTTTATATTAACAACTAATTATTTATATATGTATATTAAAAAAATATTAATATAAAATTATATAAACCAAAATTATTATTAGATATAAAAGAATAAAAATAATTAAATCATATTAAAAATTATAAGCATAGATTATCGCCCTTGCATACACATTATAATATCTTCTGGCATGCATTTTAATTTTTTCGTTATGCCTTATGCCATTGAATAATCCACGTTTCTTTTCAATTTCACATTAACTTTACTGTCATCCATGTGGTTTCGACTCTGATATTTCTCATGCGTTCACATATCCGATCTAGTATACACTTTGAATCTTACAATAATGAACTCAGATGTCAAACAATAAAAAGCTTCCCTTCAGTTTCTGGAATCTTCCACTTTATCTTTAGTACAAACTTTCTGATCCCCACTTTGAATATGAACATACTGTCAGATCTGAAATTGCTTCAGAAACAAGCACTCTTCTAGTCAGTCGATATGCTACAGAAAGTGCTATCTTTTATTCGAAGGTTCGCGTTACAGTCTACTTTTGATTGAAAATTTTGATCAATAACGAAATATTCTACGTTCATCGTTTGGATTATATGTTCAATATATCATCACAAAGTTCTCACTGCTATCCCAGTGTTGAACGTTGAACGTTGAAAGATCTTAGACACTGATTCATCCTCTTCTAATCTTACAAGGTGATTTCTTCAGATGGTTTTAAGTTAGTTTAGCGTTTAATTTCTTTCTGCAAGGTTATATTTCAGTCACATCCAAATAGGCCTTGAGGTGAGTCGCTGCATTTGAATGCTTTTCACATCTTGTTTCGGTTTTACGCTTTTTTAAGGATTTCTTTACACAAGTTGTCGGCTTGTTTGGGTTTTGGTTTGCTGTCGGTCCATCATATGGTAGAGATAGTTTTCAAAATCCTTATGCCACCATGATTATTTTCATTAGAATATGAAGGTACAGTGGGTGATAGTAGATTTTCATACTTATTTGCCCATCAGCATTGCCAATGCTATCTCCCTCAATCAAGCATGATGATTTTGTGAGATAAAAATATGTTAATAAATAATAATAAGCGATCTTGTAGTGATTAATCGTCCGGTGCATAGATTACCATTTTTCTTTCATAATGGTTTTGCCTGTCGGCATAATCACCGCCCCCTTCAACGATTCAGATGCTAGTTTATACGAATTTCTACCAAATCTGTTGAACTTCCCAAATGACAAAATCTAAATCTAGTTATAGTATTTTTTTGTATCTAACATATTAAGTCATCATATATCTCCGTAGCGTACTTTTTCACCCAAGAGGTACTCCCTACTTTATCTTCAGATGTCTTTTTATCATATTTTCTATAGATATTGCTTTTAGGGAAGTGACTAATAATATTGAGAGTGTTTTATAGTGGTAGTAAGGAGTCTCAAGATAAATTTTAATTTTTTAAAATTATATAGATTTAATATAGAAATATATAAATGAAAAATGTTTTAATATTTTTCAAAAAATTTATTAAGTTGATTGGATTATTTTTAACATAATATATAAGTATGCATAAAGCAACAAAATAATGACAATACAAAAGTTAAAGATATATCACAATGACAATACAAAAGCTTTCAAAAACATCCACATTCAATGCACTATTCCATAATTATAATATATTTACAAAATCTAGATGAGTACTTCTAAAACGTGAAACTCCTTCAATTTATGAGCTATGTGTCCACACATAATGGGGAAGCATGCAACCACATATCCCATATCATGCTTCACAAATGTATTTTACAAGTGAACTCAATACAAATGATAACAAGCCTCAAAATTTGTAGCAAACAAACCCAACCATTAAACATGTGCTTTCTTTTATAGGATCAAATTCACAAATATAATTTCTGTTGTTAGAAAAACCATGTGCCTCAAAACCATTGACCCTGGCAATTACTTATCAATATCAAATTTTCTCAGTATTTTTCAAATGTATAACTCACTCATACCTCCTCCTCCTCCTCCTCCTTCAAACCTGCAATTTCTTCATAGAAAAATTTCTTCTTCCCCACAAAATTCCCAAAAATTTCAAAATGGGGATCTTAAAATGAATTTTGTATTTTTTCTTTTTAACCACCATAGATACCAAAACTCCTATCTAGTAACCTTCCCAAAAGTTGTGCCCAAACAAGGGAAAGGCATCTTCCCATCCTAAAAATTGCCTTCAAAGCTTTTGGTTGCTTTGTAAAGTACACTTCAAAACTTGCTATGGATATTTGTCCACTTTCCCATCAACTATACTCAACACGACCCTAAAATAGAAACTACCCAATAACTCATTCTTGGGCACCTATTTTTAAAATTTTAACATTATGTAAAATATCTTTGGCTTAAGTCATGTTATAATTCCCATGTCCCATGTCCAAGAGGAAATATTCCATATTTGGTTCTTAAAAATGCCAATTTGAAATTAAAAACTCCTATCCACCATGGATTCTCTAGCATCATAACCACATACTTAAAGATGCACTACAAAGAAATATTTATGTGACATGACTAATTTTTATTTTATTTTTGTAGGTTTTACAACACTATTACTTTTTTGCATTTATTGTACATGTTTCATAAGAATCAATCTATGAAATATCATCATAGTCATCAATGAAACTATATGAATTTCTTACATGCTCTAATGCTCCATCAAAATATCTACAATAACATCCATTGTAACCATCATCTCAAGTAGGAACTCATTCCATGTCATGTTACATACCTTGTATAGAACAAAGGAAAAATCCAAGGAGAATATGCATCAATCCAAGTAACATAAGAGTCAAATATAAGTGCTAACGAAGACGGCAAGTAGGTGCCAAGGAAAAACAAAACACATGACTCAAAATAGGAGCCATAAGAAATGCTAATACATAAAATCATCCATACAAAAAATGTATTCAAAACCATCAATAGAATTCATGTCAACAACATATATAACCATAAACTACAGTCACAATATCCATGTTTTAAACCTTTCAATGAATAGCATACACATCAAAGAACTCTCATCTGATGGGTAATTGAAATCTAAAATTAGATCAAGTCATACCAATTCTACCAATCAACACTCATAGTAAGGTTTAGCTCATCAATAAACCATATAGTAACAAACAATAGTCATAGTTATCCACACATGCTACAAAACTATTGCATAGTCTCTTAAAACAAGTTGTGACAACTCTCCCAATTCCATCACACCAAACCATGTAAACATGAAACTCCAGTCTTAGTCATAGAATAAAATAGGTTATGAAAAAAAATTACATATCATTCACCATGTCATTCTATGAACACTTCAATATGATAATATATGTTAAGTATGTATTTTACAACACCAATTGAAAATACTTAGTAACACCCAACTATTTAATCTTGTAGATCTAGTAAAACATATATATCTCATATAGTGAATAATCAATATAAGTATCTCTAGTCAAATAATATCAAACTAAAACCTATTCGATAACCACGAATAAGCCTAATAGCATTTTTAAAATTTCTCATAAATGACATAATAAAAAAAACTTATTTAGATCAAGAGAAAGAGATGTCAAAGCATCCTCAATTGAACCCTCCCAAACTAACAATCATAGTTGAGGACCCATATCTATGAGAGGAAAACACATTAAATATAATGCATCTAAAAACGAGATGAACAATACCTACGAAATGATTATCTATTACTTTTACCAATATTAGTGAATGAGATTACTCCTCCAAGATACACCAAGGCATAATGAATCTCTTCAAGGATAATATCCTCTATAGGTATATCATTACCTAACATCTATATCTAGGTGAATGGTCCCCAAAATTCCTACTAAAAAATCTAAAGAATAACCATGGCTAAAAATATCTTTAAAATCAAGAGAGATATAGACCCACCCAAGTCTCCAGCTATTAATAAGTACTTACAACCAATAAATCCATGCTAAGATCCAAATTCAACATCAAACTTTCCTAAATCTCCCAAACATATGACCAATGCAATCAATACAAAAGGAAATAAATAAATCATTTTCAAAGATTGAACTTTAGAATTTTAATATTGTTTATCAATGGAAACTTGAAGGATTACAACTAGTTTATGCTAAGAACAATGAAAATTTCATTTAGGCATAGGAATCTATTAGCTTAATATTTGATCCCTATCATAAATTCATTGAAATATTTCTTTAGATATGGTCAAATGTTTCAAATTAACTTTGATGTTCCTTTTCAATTTGTATTTAAACTACAAGTTCTACCTTTATACTCAACATGTGGTAAAAATAAGACTTTTAAAGCAAGGTGTGAGAATTCACCAAAACACAAAAAATGATATCAACCCTAGTAGAAATAAGCATGCATATTGTGCAAGCACATGACAATGCATTCGAATTACTTGACAAAATACCTACTTAATATTATCTTAGTTTGTATAATCTCTTTCAAAGGAGCATGCACATGGATAGTAAAATGGAACATCGAAATAAATTCATACACGAGACATTGAAAAACCATACCAAACACTTTTTAACCCAAAATTTAAACCCATTTCATTGATTGAACATTGTTATCCATATGCTCATGTTTGTGGTATGAAGCTAGAGTAATTATATTCATACAACTAAATTTTTGGTATAAAATGACTACCATTACAACCATATTTTTGAATTTGTATATTTAAACTATAATGAATATCTCCAAAAGACTAAACTTGTGGTGTAAAACTATTATAATTATATAGGCCATCTGTCTAAATTTATGTCATAACCATGTGCTTGAATATTTATCAAAAAGAAATAGATGTTTTGCCTCTATGAAAATATTCTTTGTACTATAAAACTAGTATATCATACCTATATCTAGAGTTTGTAACCAAACTATAAAACTATACTCATATGGTTAAATTCATAGTATGAATATACCATCATTATGCTCCTTTCATTTAATTTGTATTATGAAGCTACATAAATCATGTCCAAATTACCATTTTTATGGTGTAAAATTACTATTATCAAGTCTATATGTCTAAATATGTGCTATGAAACTTAAAAAAAAGAAGTCAAAAGGAAGTTGATATCCTCTAAACTATTAATTGCAACTAATTCACATTTGAAGACTAAATTGTTCAATATTGAACAAACATTTTCATACTATTTTTCTTATCTCTCAACCATGATTTTTTTATTGCAAATGATTTGACATATAAAGCATAAATATAATAAAATGATTATAATTTCAAGTATTTCCCAAGTAGTAGAAATGTAATGCTTGAGATGGAAAAAATAATATTATATTTATATTATAACAACTTGCAATAAAATGTCCCTTTCTTGACATTTATTTTTTAATGGTTTTGTTTGGAGTCTTGCACAAGTATCAAATACATGGCACTTAGGATACAACAAAGAATAATTTAGTTATGTTATAATAAATCTCAATGAAGCATTCATTTAGTGTTCATAATTTTGATGCAAAAGATTGATTAAACCTTCATAATATGACACAGTTCAATCAAATTAAGTATTTAAGCATGCTCCTCCACATAGGATCCAAGAATGAGACAAAAAACAACTCTTCAATGTTCATTCTTTCTCTTTTGTTTTCTTTTTGTGTTTTACTACGTGTATCTTTATTTAGCTTTCAAATTGTTTACTATTCATGCAAATTCCAAAAGAACATTGATGAATTTTCGCCTCACAAACAATTATGCAAGTTAATATTTTTTCTTTTGACTTATAGATTGTTTATTCACTCATAATTTTAATTAATTAATAAGACAAATAAACATATTAAATATTTTTGAAACCATAATCCAAGACATAACATAATGATAAGAAAAAGATTGATTGAATTATATTTGCTATGACACAATAACGTAGACAATAATCATAACATTAGTATATATAATGAAATGCTGAAATGCTGAAGCCTGCTCGGTATACAAACTATCCCACCTAACAATACTCTTCAAATACCCTTGCAATTCTAAACAATTAGAACTAAGACTGCTATGCAATTCTAGTTTGAATAATCAACTGCTAATGCAAGTTTAATAAATAAATATCAAAACTATTTATAGGATTGCAGTTTTAAAATATCCATTGCACTTGGACATTGACATCATAATCATAGATTATCGCCCTTGCATACACATTATAATATCTTCTCGCCTGCATTTTAATTATTTCGATATGCTTTCTGCCAATGACTAATCCACGCTTCTTTTCAATTTCACATTAACTATACTCTCATCAATGTGGTTTCTCAATGTAATATCCACTTTGACTTCTACAATGAATGAACTCAGATGCCAAACAATAAAAAGCTTCTCTTCAGTTTCTGGAAGCTTCCACTTTAGCTTTAGTACAAACTTCTCGATCCCCACTTTGAATATAAATTCAGATCTGAAATTGATTCAGATATAAGCACCCTTCTAATTAGTCGATAAGATACAGAAAGTTCTATCTTTTAATCCGAAGGATCGCTTTTCAGTGTACTTTTGACTGAGAATTTTAATCATTATAGAAATATTCGACGTTCATCAATATTAAATGTTCGAATTTGAATCAATATCCCCATGGCGTGCTGCACGCTGTAAGATCTTACACACTGATTTCTTGAGACGTTCTTAAGTTATTTTAGCGTTTAATTTCTTTCTGCAAAGTTGTATTTCGGTCACAGCCAAATAGGCCGTGAGGTAAGTCGCTGCACTTGAATGCTTTTCATATCGTGTTTTGGTTCTACGCATTTTTTAAGATTTCTTTCCATAATTTGTCGGCTTGTTTTGGTTTTGGTTTTCTATAGAAATTGTCGGTCCATCATATGGTAGGGATAGTTTTAAAAATTCTTATGCCACCATAAAATGGTAATCATGATTTCCATTAAAATATGAAGGTGCAGTGTATGATTGTAGATTTTCATACTTATTTACTCATTAACGTTGCTAATGCTATCTCCCTCAATTAAGCATGATGGTTTTGCAAGATAAAAATATGGTAATAAATAATAATAAGCGATCATGTGGTGATTAAATGTCTGGTGCATAGATTACCATTTTCCTGTCATAATAGTCTATATTCTCAGAGGAAATAGCCACTCATTCTGTCTACCACTTGTACAAATGCATGAATTGGACCTCGAAATTCCATCCCCACTTTGTCTCAACTGCACTTCAGTAAAGAACGTATTGAGGAACCTTCCGAATCATTATAAACAGGCATGGTTTTGCCTGTCGGAATAATCACGGGCCCCTTCAAAATGACAAAATAAATCTGATTATAGTATTTTTCTGTATCTAAAAGATTTTTTTAAGTCATTGTATATCTGCGTAGCATGCTTTTTCAACCAAGAGATAGAAGCTACAAAATAATGACACACAAGAAATTTTAGGGAAAAAAATTATTTTTCAAAAACATCTACATTCAATGTATTATTCAACAATAAAGCATTACAATACATTTATAAAATTTCAATGAATATTTTTAAAACATCAAGTTCTTTCAATGCATCATTTATGTATCCATGCATAATTGGGCAATCATGCAACCGCATATCCCATTTCACATTCCACATACATTTTACAAGTGAACTTAATATAAATGATAGCCAGCCTAAAAAAGTTGTGGTAGACAACTCCAACCATTAAACATGTGCTTTCTTTTATAAGATCTACCTTATACAAATATAATTTGTGTTATGAGAAAACCACGTGTCTCAAGACCATTGGCCTCAACATTTACTTTTTGATATCATGTATCTAAAGATGCGCTATAAAAACATATTTATGTTACATAAGAAATGTATTCTTGATAAGGTGCAACACTTATTTTTTTAACATCTTCCCGTTTATTGTATGTCTTACATAAACATCCACTAAGGCTATCTTTGGTTTCAATATTTATAATTTTCTCTAAATAGATTTATATGTTTTCCTGATTTTGATACTAGAATGATCAAATATAATTTGCATACATCTCAACATTTTTAAAATTATATACACTACCACTATGTTACTTATATATACTGGTACATGGATTTTTAATATAATTTTGATTATGTGGTTGTTTATAAGCTATTTTAAAGTAATCCTCAAAGATAATTTTAATAAATATAATTTATTTATTATATAAAAATTTGAGATATTTTTACTATTTTAGAATCAAGCTATACTAAGGCGGGAGTTATAGTTCTAAAGATAGTGGCAAAACATGCCAACTATTACTAGTTGGGTGAATAGTAGGTGTTTACCACTCTCTTTTATTATTGCAAGCAATTTTGAAAAAAACTTGGGTGCTACCATAGAATAGTAAGGGCCCTTGATGCTTCACATGTGTGGGGCAGTAGGGTGAGGGGTTATATTTCCACTTGAAATTAATTAACCACCATAGCCTCGTCCTCCCACCCACCCCTAGGGGGCCCTCTTCCACTCGTCCACTCGATAGTTGCTATTCAAGTAGTACTAGAAAAATTGTAGGACAAGCCATAGATTTTAGGAGCTTGCTGGAATAAGAAAAACAACCTCAATTCATAACTATACTCGTGAATTAATAAACCTACAATTATAGGTTGTAGAATCACCCATAGAGTTGTAGGGGGGGCTACTATTCTAAGGGGCATGTAGGAACTATAGCTTCGCATCCACCAACTTCAAGAACAATACTTACAATGGACTTCAGCTTGGAGTTGCACCAAGTAAACTAAAAGCACTCACACCTAGACACCTAATGAACTTGACACCAATACTTACAATGGGGTTCAACTTAGAGCTTCACCCCTCAACTCAAGCATGCTTCTAACACTCACACTCCAATAGGGCCTAGCCCCAACTAGAGGATTATCAATCAAAGGATGAAAGGAAACCTTCTTACGAATCTACTAAAACAACAACTAATCTACCTAGGTCACCCACCCACCCCTTCCTTCCCTCCCACCTTGGGTTAAGCTCAAAGGATTGATCTCACTCTAGAGAAGGTGTCGGGGAGCACTACTTGGAAATGGTAATGGAGGTAACTATGGATAGGAGGTAGGGGGGCAAAGTTTGGGTGTAGAGTAAATGTTGTTGGGAGCTTTCCGTCAGCCTTGACTTTTATATTACTCATATTCAAACCAATAATCTAAATTAACTTTATTCAAATTAGGATTGTACTTATGAATACTTGGTATGATAGATAGTTCATACTTTTTAGTCACATTAAGGTGTTTTCACTTATAAATTCATCATAGAATAAAATTCAAAATTATCAATCAATATTTCTTCAAACAAGATAACGACATATTGTTTATCATCTATACAACAATGTAATTTTCTTACAACATGTTTAAGAAGGATGTTCATAGTCCTATGATTGAGCTAATTCTACTAAATCATTTCAAACTATAGTATCTAAAAAAATTCCAATTTCCATTATGATTTCATAATTGTCAATATCCTATTTAACATCTCCTTATTTAACAAATTATGTATAATGAATATGTCCATTCTACGCCTTAGTGTAATCATTGTGAGATAGATCAATGCAAAATCATGTTACAACTACAATATGATAAAAAAAGGCTATATATATTGGGAGCATGTAATGATGGCATAAACATAGTGGTGTACTTGGTAATATAAGTACCAAAAGAGGAATTCCACAAGTAGTGGTATATCAACATGCAATATAGTATTGAATATATTAGATGTATTTTTGAAATTTAAAATGGTTAAATAATTCTATAATCATAATTTATAATGATACATATGTTATTTAATTACTATCAAAGTTGTGTGGTCTAAAAAATAGAAGGATTTTCTAGCTCTAATGTAGAGTCTACTAAATTTTTTTAAGTGGTGAATCATTATGAAATGACGAATATATTAAATTAGGGCCCAAATTTTAGTGAATAAGACAAGCTAGAAGGGGAGTTAAACTACCACTTTCTTATACGACTTTATTTCAATACTATTTAAATTGCATAAAAATGATTTTTGTTAAAATTTTAACCTAAATTATTTTATCATAGTAAATGATGCATGATTAGATCCTAGCCACCTAAGGTTATAATATATATTACAATCTAAGACATATTAACCATTAATGTCACATTTTTAGCTTAGTACTATATCACCATTGCTAATAAATTCTCACTTACTTTTCAGGCCATTTTTACTTTGAAATTACTAAATGACAAACAATTTCACTTACAAATTGTTCATTGTTAGGTTTTCAACTATTGTATCATGGGCCATCTATTTAGGCTAAGTTGTTAAAAAACTCATCTTATTATGGTTGCAATAAGATCATCTGCCATGATTATTTATCTCCTTTATTATAATTGTCTTTGAAACCTAGGTCATATAAGCCCTCAAATATGAAGATTTTAAAGACTATAGGTAGTGTATAGTTAATTTACTAACATTTCTTTTTAATTATACATTGAATAGAAAATTAATATCTTGTTTGAAAGTTGTAATAGGAATTTTCTTTATAATTCCTCTTATGGTCCTTCTATTTGGTAAAATCCACATAAGATAACTATGATTTATGCTTTAAGTTCCTATTTAATACAAACAGTAATTGGGATAATCTAAAGCTCTTGTATCAAGTGTAATCTAAATTATACTAAAAGGAAAGCAATGTATATGTTGTATGTAATATTTATTATCATATTAATATAATATATACATCTTGACACATACACACACAGACTCCCAAGGGGCTTTAAATGTCATTAATTAGTGAAAGTGATGTTCTTATTGAAGGTAGGGAATTTCTATAGCAGTTTGAATTTATGAAGAAATAAAGAATACATTTCTCAACATTATTTTTCATTATAATCTAAAGGCTCTAATTTAATTTTGCTAGTTTGTAACCACACATCTTTTAAAAGTTTTAATTATCCTAGAGTTAATTTTGGGCAAAATGATTTTGATCAACTATTAATATGTGATCAAAATGTACTTGTGTGGCCCAAAAGAAATTCTAGGTCAAGTAGACCTTTTAAAAACACATTCTTATAAAATAGGTACAATAAGGAACCATTTAACCAATAGTTAAATATAAGGTGTAGATTCATTCATATTTTAGTCTTATTTTAGTGGTTTGAGAATTTAAAAATATTTATTCCTCATGTGATCCAATTACTTCTAAGACCTCATGAAAGAGCATTACCCCCTTGACCACATCAATAACTACCATTCACAAGTTCCTGCTTGTGCATTACAAAAAATAAAAGAATTTGTCTAGGGACAACATTAGCAAACTATGCAAATATTTAAGGTATGGATTCATCATTGTATTTAATGACCTTAACTACTATTCTGTAAGATTTTATAATGTAAGATTTTATAATTTGATAAATGACCAAAAACCAATTAAATAATGGCATATTAAAACTCGAATGAATATTACCTCAAATAAGTAATTTTGTTCCCTAAGATTATGAATTAAGATATTCTAGACAAAAAATTAAGAGACCATGTTCAAAATTTCACATTTTACATACATGTCTACAATGGTTGTTGCACATGCAACATTTGACTAAATTTCTCTATCCTATACATTTTGATAGATATTAGATAATGCCATATTAAAATTTTCATGATCATTGCTTCAGATAAGGTAATTTCTCTCATTGTCCGTTATCAAAGGCATTAGAAGTTATGTATAAGCAACCTCTTTTGGGTTCACATAATGCTGGTCAATTTGAAAGCATGTGTAATACCGGAAAATACTCCTCTGAAAGCTATGTGGGCTTGTCTCACTCTTATGTATCAACTCAGCCTCAGAATATAGTCCTGCATCTCATTGACCATGCCGGGGAACCAGGCAAAATTTATGCTATTAAACCCATAATTTATTTCGGTCTGTGTTTTAAAGTAACCTTTGCGCTCAAACAATCATACAGTTCTGACGCATGTGCCATGTGAATTTGTTACGCTGCCTGCAAGTATGGTGTTTGTGCCGTAAAGACTCAGCAAGTGTGAACTCCATTATAAAGGACAAGAATACCCGTGTTGACTAGGTAAAAACAAGTTACCGACGAGAATCAAAAGTACTGCAAACCTGGAAAACCATTAAAATTTTGAATAATTGAGCTACTGTCATGCTTACGTCTAGATTTCCCGTCGACACCGTGGGGGCTCCATGCATTACGCAATTGCATTGAATACAATTGTCTATATTTTATTATGTTAAAGAGACATTTACAAAGGTGAGGATATACAAACTCTTGTTTGGATCAAATTTACTGTAAAATTAGTATATAAATTTATATAAAAGGTGTTGAGAGATATCATTAGTTGAATTATAGTTGATTTCTAATTTTAATACTGATTATAATTGGATTATAATTCTAATTGAATCATCGATATATAATCATAATTGAATCCTAATTAAATAGTAATGTTTCTCTAACTATATTAATTAAATAGTAATGCTTCTCTAACTGTAATTGTTAGTAACACTAACGTTAATCCTATGCTTTATCCAAGAACAACCACCCTAACCATAACTCTAATCCTAATTAGATTGTAAATGTAACTATTACCGTAAATGGAGAGTAACCCTAAATGAACCATAATATAATAGAATTCTAATCCTAATTGAATTTAAATTGTAACTTAATCATAATAGTAACACTAACTTTAACCCTAATCCTAACTATAACCCCTCCTCCAACCAAAATTGAATCATAAATGATCTCATATACTAACCATAACTTAGTTGAACTATAATCATAAATGAATCTTAAAGTTGGCACTAATTAAATTATAAGAAAACCACAACAACTATCTAATCTTAATTGTGATTGTCAATTTCATGTTAATCCTAATACCCTAACCTTATCTCTAATTGAATCATAACAATAAATATTATACAATTCTTTATTATAGTATATTACATTATATTTATATTAATACTCAATTCTATTATATTATAATAGATTTATATTTTATATATTATTTTATATGAATACTCAATTAAATTAAATTATATTATATTCTTTTATTTTATTTTATTTAAATTTCCGTAAGAAGGTATACTTATCTAGGGTAGCATATATTTTCACTAGAGTGGTGGTTTTTTTGGTTTGTAGTCACTATAAACAAGGGGAATATTAGGAGGTTTATCTTTTTGGATCCTTTTGGTTACAAGCTAGTGAAAATTAGAATGAGAGGGTAGATATTTCATTATTCATTCAATAAGATGTAGAAGGTTTTACATAGGTGAAATTACAATTAATATGATTGTACCTAAAGAATAATTGTCATTTAAAATGAACTCCTATGCTAAACTATTGTAATAAACAAATTCTATCTAACATTCCCCCTTTATTATATTATTCTTACAAATGTACCCTTGAAGTCATAGATTTCACCAAATTCGAGTGGACCCTCCCTTAAGGCTTACATCACACAAAAAGAACATGTTGATTATACAAAGTAAATTTACATATTTTAGAAGATCTTTCTTTAAGGAAACAAATTCTAAATTAGGTATAACTCCATCAAGATGCTTCATAACCCTCCTAAGGATGTAGCTCTAAGCTAAACTCCCAAGTTCTCTTTTCCTAAAACTCTAGAATCATAAACACCAAATTATTGGGTCGATCAATTCATACTAAGCTCTGCACACATAAAGCTCCAACAAGTAGTATCTTGACCCTTGTAAGACTATAATTCTTGATCATAATCTCATGAACTCTTTGGGAAGCAATCCATATTGAGTCCAACACCAAATCTCTTACATATCTCCAAAAATCAAACTTAACATTTCATATATTATTAAAATATATTAGTATAAAAAAGGAAAGCTAAAAAGAAAAAAGATAAATTCTTGTCATGCACAACACTATCTCAAAGCAAGAAGCTAACTTGAGATGATAGAAATTCTTACATCCTGAAGAGCCACCAACCTCTAGTATGATCATATTTCACATTATTTATTTGATGTTTTAGGTGAGTCTTTGGAGGCCTCCTCAAATGTAACAAAGATAGACCTAAAATTCCAAGCTTAATTATTTAAAGATCTACTGAAAATATTGATAAACTCAATTAAAAGATACTCAACAATTTTTTTAATTTTTTAGAATGTACTTTCCTTTTTATTCTTTCCAAATGATTTCACTTTCTTCAATGCCATTTGCTTGATCCTTACAATTTCATTTGTTTCATTAATTATATCATAAATCTTGTATTTATTAACCAAACACAACAAAAGTCTATACCTTAAGATCTCACATCAACTACCACACCCATATATATGTGTCTAAATAGATAAACCAAGGTGTCAATGTTGACCAATAATATACCCAAAAGAACATGAATTTTTGACATATGTATAATCTAATAATAGACCCATACATTAGTTAAATTAATAGCTCCAAATATAAAATCATTCTTCACTTAAGCTTCCACAAATTTCACCAACTGACCTACGTAACATGATTCACCACCAATATTATTATTGAACCACTCGAATATCCTTATATGCAATAAAAAAATATAAATTACATAACCATATGAGGCAAACTATTCGAAGCCTCTCAATTAAAGAATCTCCTTATCACATACATCAAATATTGAAACAAATTATGCATCATATAAACCTCTATTTCACTTTACATATTCCAAAATAGAGTACTTGGAATAATGTTTTTATTGTTATACTTAATGCTTAGCAGCGGACAAACTACTTTTCCATTAGCATATGCATCTCTAGTATATTAAATGCCCAATAAATACGTAGCAAATGCCCAGATATGAAATATTGTATCTCTACCACTCAGATATGAAATTCCTATTAAACAAAAATTCATAAAACATAATATAATGGTTTGTTTCAAATAACTTACAAAAATATCTTTCATTTTTTTTGTTTTTTGTTTTTGCATTTTTTTAAATTTTTTTATTTAATTAATATTATTTTTTATAATTAAATAATAAATAAAATTGGTTGTCATTTAAGGTATAGTGTGATAATTAAATTGTGAAATTATTGTTGTAGCCATCAAGATTTAAATTCACATTGTCTGTTGAACATAGGCATTATGTCATCGTTGATCCATTGTGCTCACAAGTTCGAACCTTTGGATAGAAGCTATTATTTTCATGTCAATGACTTTGTGCTTAAAATCCTATGTGCTTGTGAGTTTTGTGCCCCTAATAGACTATTGTACTCATGAATTTGGATTATTTAAATTAATGTTTTTTATTAGGGAACAAACAGGGTTTAGGAGACTCGAAAAACCTTACAACAAGTTTTGAAGGGACTTGAAACCCTCAATTTTTTCACATATCTAGAACTCCTAGAAGAAATTTGCAATAAGATACAACATAGCCATTCAACAACCCATCTACAACCTATCAAAAAAATTAAACATTACATGACTATTTGTTAAAGAAAAAGTCGAAGCCAGCCTTCATAGAGCTCAGATAGACATAAGAATAGGGAACAAGGCTCCCTCAACTTTAACCATATGTTTTATCAAGGATCCCATAACCTTATCCTTGAGAGTAAACAACACTAATAACAACTTGACTTTCAAGATCTCCACCTCAATAGGAGATAAGGGAAATAAGTCGGTAAAGAGGCCATCATTAGCTCCCTTACAGCCAAAAGATAGGGCACCATTAGCCCCCCAACAACACTTCTAGGAAAAACTAGTGACATCCACCTCCACCTCAATAGGAGAAATATCAACTCCAACCACATCCACCTCCCCCTCAATAGAAGATAGAACCCCCTCTATACACCAAACAACCCAGCATGAGCAGGAACATAGAAGCCAAAATAGGGAAAACCAAAGCTCCAAGTAGTAGCAACTTCATTGGATGTGGCATTCCCATAGATGCCCTGAGCAACCCTGCCTGCATCAAACGTCGAATCGCAATTCTAGTCTCTAGCCCCAAAATTGGCCTCTAAAATACCACAATATCTACAAATATATTACCCACTTTCAAAGAACTTTGTGAAATCTAATATAATTGGCTAAATAATTCTCTTTTATCTTAAGTGGATTTGCCTATATTTTTAAAATAAATTCAATGAGAATATAAAATATAAATGTTGTTAGAAGTGTAAAACTAAATATTAAATTTATAAATCAATTATATTATTAAAAAAATTGTTAATAATTTATTTTTATTTTGTAAGTAATAATAGTTATATTTAGAGGTATAATTACAATGAATAAAAAAGGATATATATATATATATATATATATATTTCGAGATTTATCAACTTTGAATTGTCTATTTCACTTATTTTAAAAAAGAATGAATATCATACATCACAAATAATATTATTCAATATCTTTTAAATAAATATATTTAAAATATTTATAGTATCATCTAAGTTGGTTGAGCTTAATGGTTGAAGCATTGAGTTCGTATTGGTCTTTCACAGTTGGTTAGTAGTGTGAAAGTGATTTCTAAATAAGGGAATTTCTAAGTTGTGACTCTTGATCTTTCATTTATTATTTTTAATATGATTATTTGAAAAAAGCTAAAATTAATCTTATTATTATGCATACAAGAACTTGTATAGCAAAATATTTATAAACGATCACCAATACTTAAAAATCCTTATACTATTCTATTAAAACAATAATATTAAAAATCATATTCAATAGGCCTAGCACCATCCCTTAATCTTACGACTAATATTGCTTAATGTGCATCGTCAATGAACATGAATGGCAACTAGGAATCTAAGCTAGTGCTACACAATTATCCAGACTTAATATAAAGCCTCTTTGTTGTGATATACCCATCGCAGCTCCTATCTCAACTCTAAATTATACTACTTTTGGCCTTAAACATTCGCATACTTTTCTTACCATGTTATGGCCAACCTACTGCTCAATTGACACAAGAAAACATATGCAACTAATTTTCCACTCTTCTTGTGCAAGTTATTGCACAAAAATTTGAAAGATTTTCATGACATTCGTCTTAGGCAATGATGATATTACTCGTATCATATCCTCCAAGTGTTTGGTGTTTGATATTCTCAGTTTCAACACAAATAATTGAAATATTTACAGATTGTCACTTCCAAGCATTAAGAAGAAGAGAGAGATCGTAAAGAAAATCTCCTCTACATTCTAATGATATCCACTATCAAAGGCATTGAATTCATGCATTAGCCACCATTGTGTAAACCTCTTCTAGATTAAGATAATGATGGTCAATTTCAATTCATTTGTGATTGAGTGAAATGGTGGATAGAAAACAGTGTGAGCTTGTCAAGTCAGGATGAGGCTGAGCTTATAGTCCTCATAACTTAACAAACTCATCCACCCTGCCGTTCAACTAGGCGCAATTTATTCGCTTAAAGCTAAAAATTATGCCCCACAACTTTATTTTCTTACTTTCTATTCTGGCTAACAAATTTGGACTTCAATTCCAAAGTGGAAAACATTGGAAGACTTTAATTCACTTCAGAACGAGTAGATGTAGAGATGGGCTGCATGGTTTCACGTTCATCCACTAGTTAAGATATGGAGTAGCTTTTTTAATTATAAAGGACAAAAGTATGCGTGTTGACTAGGTTAAAACGATAGTGCAGCAGTGGAAAAACATTAAAAGAAAATTTGACCCGTTGTCAGGCTTAGATCAAGATTTCCCGCGTGGGGATGGTTTGTTGGGCTTCATCCGTTCGTCAATAGCTTTTTTGAGTTAAATTGTCTCTTTCCAAGCACGTTCATCTATCGTGCTGATTTGGGATACATTACCTACAAGATATGATATGATTTGAAATATGGTTTTCAATTTTTTCCCAACAACTTACCGAATATTATAGATTATGGAGTTGTCAGATTTTTTACCTTCCTACATTGCTTTAATATAATATGAAAGATAACCTGAAAACAAAAATATAAAGTGCATTTTTCTTTCTTATATTTATATCCATTTTCTTTTAATTGTAATTGAAAATAAAATAACTGCTTTATATTTTTCAATTTAAATTCTTTCTATATTATACTTTCAACCCAAAATTAATAATATTAAAAATTGATATTTAAATACGAAGCTTTTTTTTAATAAATTTGAAAAAAAAATTGTATAAAAGATAAATTTATTATTTTTTTTTAAAGATTAATTTTTGAGATTTTTTCTACTTAAAAAGTTAATTTTTAATTTTTAGTTATATATTTTTATTTTTCAAAATTCAAATATTATTATGAAATATAAAAATAATTAATGAATAATTGAAATGGTAATAATATCAAATT
The DNA here is from genome assembly GCF_030272615.1 of Cryptomeria japonica. Lineage (NCBI taxonomy): Eukaryota > Viridiplantae > Streptophyta > Pinopsida > Cupressales > Cupressaceae > Cryptomeria > Cryptomeria japonica. Next base: position 760,773,546 of record NC_081407.1, on the reverse strand, counting down.
TAATAATTCTAGAATTTTCATTTAATAAAAAAAAATAATAATTGTAATATATTTAAAATTGATATTTAAATAAGAAGTTTTTTTTTAATAAATTTGAATACTATTTTATATAAAAGATAATTTTTGTTTTTTTTTAAAGATAAATTTTTTAGATTTCTTCTACTTAAAAAGTTATTTTTTATTTTTAGTTATATGTTTTTATTTTTCAAAATTCAAATAGTATTATGAAATATAAAAATAATTAATGAATAATTGAAATGGTAATAATATCTATTAATTTTAAAAAATATTGTTGGTGTATGTGCAATCTAGACCCGTGCAGTTGAATTTTTGAATATTCTTTTGTTTCATTTATTACAATTAAATATACTTTGCAAAAATTATGTTTAAGAAATTGCATGATAAAATATGTTCTAGAAGACTTGTTCAAAAACTAAAGTTCATAAGTTAAATTTATGTTCATATCATCTTGGACATCTATTGTAAGAAATAAATTTAGCCAGCTCAAATTTGATGTTTTTTTTATTTTGAAGATTAATTAATTTTTAAGTTGAGAAACTTCAAAGATAACCGAGATTTCTATCTATTTTGCATATTTTCATTAATACATTAATTGCACTTATTTTGCGTATCACACTACCTCAACTTCATTTTTTTAAACTCCATCAATTTTCTAAATATCATATAATAATATTATTATATAAAAGGTTGGCATATTACAACGCTAAAATAATTATTGTCTCAAACCTTGACAAAAAAATTCTAAACTTAACATCTCACAAAGTCATATAAATGTACATATTCAAAAGAAACATATAGTTAGTCTTATTTTATTCAAGTCACCAAAAAATCTAGAATTAACATAGAAAAATTCAATAGTTCTAAATTTACTTCATGACTATTTATTTAACAATATTAAATAAAATTAGTCTAATCAAATAATTATATATTTTAGTAAAAGAAATAAAAAATAATAACTTTGAAATAACTATATAATGAAAAATGAGTAAATGATTTATTTGAAACGTTAAATGTTTTATTTCTTTTTGAAAAGTACATAATATTAATCTAATGTTTTTGGATATTTCATATGCATTTGATATATTTCATAAATAAATTAATAAGCTATTTATTAATATAACAATTATCATACTTTAAAAAAAGTAAAAGAAAAGAAAACATTAAAAAACATATATATAATATACGAATTCTTAGATTTAATGTATGAAATTTCATGGAATTTAAAAACTTATGGTTAAATAAATTAAATATTACGATTTTTTTTTAGCCTGCATTGGCAGTGGAGTTGGCTTGGGTTATGGGTTTGCTCCCCATTAGTCTCGGCTTTGACTTCGAGGCCTAGACTTACCTGATGCACTTGGCTTGCGGGAAGCTTGATACATCCTTAAGGGATTAGTCTCCTCTTAGCTCGCCCCTTCTTGAAACCCAACTTGACAATATGTAAGCCCAAAATAAGGTAGGTTGGGTAGTAGGTTGGATTGTGGGCATGCCCCTAGCATAAGAAATAAAAAAAATCAAAAGAATAAAATAAATATAAAATAATATATTTAAATTTTTTAGATTTAATTTGTTTTAATTTGATAGTAAAATAATTTCATACAATTTAACCTTAAATATCAAGTATATCATAATCAAGAATTTTTCATATTTTTCATATTACTAATATAGAAAAAATTAACTCAGATATCATAAGTATATTTGTAGCCATTAGGTTTCTACACTCCATGATAGTATGATGAATCCTAAATTATAATTTAAAATGTGGATGAGAAAATTGATACACAGAGTCGAATCGAAATGCTCAAATCATATTAAATATAAATGTATTTACATAATTTATGATATATTAGATTTATTATATTTTTATATTTCAATTTTAAAATTTCGTGCCAAAAATAAGGAAAAATATGGGAACCATGTGAATGAAAAAGGAGTCCTAAGTTTTGTCTACTCGTGAGAAATTTAGAACATGATGTGACAATGGGATTCGAAAGCTAGTCGGCAATCCCGTGGAAAATTGCGGAAACCCAACCACAAAGGTGAGAGCCGTACCATTTTTACCAATATATTCATTTATAATGTGAAACTGAAATCGGCCCATCTTCTAAATTAACAGGTGGATTCGATTCCCTTCGATTACGGGGACAAACTGACTTTCTCTCTACGTCGTTTTCAATTTTCTGTTGAAATTCTTAAACACATACGATACTATAAATCATGTATCATAACCAAGATTATAGATGCTACCTACACAACACATTCTTGAGATTCTCTATATCTATGATTTTTCGAGGAGATTTAGAGAAATATTAGTGCTTAAATTGTTTCTTCGTCGTCAGTTGAGCAGCCTGAACATGCCAAGAAACCTCTAAGAAACAAACCTCTTTATTTTAATTGTACGGGGATTGAGGTTCTTCTATCACATCATTACTTAACTATTTTTTATGATAGTGTTCAAGCGCTGAAGGATAGTCCTAGATTCCATTCATGTCAATTGCCACCCTAAACTGCATAACGTGCATCGAACCATATTGTCAACCGGTGGGGTCAACAATCCCCGTTTGCTACAAATTTTACAGAGGCTGATTTTCTATATAAGAGAGTTCAAAGACATAGAATGCCATCTAAGCATTGCAGGTTTCCTCTCATCAAAATGGCCACCATTCAAGCCTTGAAACCATTGCTTCTTTTACTTGCATTCGTTTTCTTCCAGTCTGTAATTGCGAGATCAGTTAAAACTTCGGCGAATATGACGAAGGCTGAAAAAGGTGCTACATATCATGTTGAGAAGCCAGAGCTTGTAGCTGAAATGGTACAAAGGTAAGCATGTCGCCTTTGAGATTATTTAGATATTTTGTAGCAATTGAATAATGTAGTATGGAAATGTAATTTAATGTCTTAACCGGTTCAGGACTATAATGCGAAATGTTAAATTGCAAATTTTATTAAACATGCTTCTATTTATTCTTATGTTGTTGCTCGGTGCTTTATTTGTTTACTGTATTTTCTATAGTATTATCCTTTTAATTGTAGTTGGTACCCAGCTTTTATAGACCAAATTTCTATTTCCCATATCATCAATACCATTGGATTGTTTATATTTGTCTTTATAGAGATAGATTCAATGTAAGAAAAATGCGTTGTAGAAAATATATTGTAAGTTAGTTTAAATTGAGAAAACAGCGAAGTTCTAGTATTATTGTATAGCTATTATATGTTGTAGGCATTCGAGATTATTTACGAATTTCAAGAACTACTGTGCAGAAGTTTAAACAGTTCGGAAAGAAAGCTGAGCTCGTGTGGAACGGGGAACCCCATAGACGACTGTTGGCGTTGCGATCCCAACTGGGTTAATAACCGAAAGAGACTGGCTGACTGTGCCATCGGATTTGGCAAAAACGCCATTGGAGGGAAGAATGGCAGATTTTATATAGTTACAGATCCTAATGACGATGACCCCGTCAATCCTCGACCCGGCACTCTGCGCCACGCTGTTATTCAATCCGAGCCTCTCTGGATTATTTTCCAAAGAGATATGGTTATTCAGCTCAAGGAGGAGCTTATCATGAACAGCTATAAGACTATTGATGGTAGAGGAGCCAACGTTCATATAGCAAATGGAGCTTGCATTACAATACAGTATGTGAACAACATCATCATTCATGGAGTTCATATCCACGACTGTAAACCTGCGGGAAATACAAATGTTAGGAGCTCCCCGACTCATTATGGGTATAGAACTAGGAGTGATGGAGATGGGATTTCCATCTTTGGATCAAGCGCAATTTGGGTAGATCACTGTTCGTTGTCAAGCTGCGCCGATGGACTGATCGACGCCATCATGGGTTCCACCGCTATCACCATTTCAAACAACTTTTTCACTCACCATGACAAGGTGCTCTACTGCTTATTTCCCGAAATTCAATTTTCTTTAAAACTGGTTTGACAATTGTATATTTAAGTATCTATTGAGTTGTCATTAAAAGCTATTTCTCAAGTTAAATATTTTAGTGGCTTTTTGCAGGTGATGCTCCTGGGACACAACGACGCCTATACCCAGGACGTCAAAATGCAAGTAACCATTGCATTCAACCACTTTGGAGAAGGGCTTGTTCAGCGTATGCCCAGGCATGAATAAAATTTTAGAACTTTGTATTCCTCGCACAATAACCAATACAACTTTGCTAAAGTTCATTTGTTTAATCTCCTTTTAAGTGTAAGAAATTAATGTTGTGATGCAGATGCCGACATGGATACTTCCACGTGGTGAACAATGATTACACCCACTGGGAAATGTACGCCATCGGTGGGAGTGCAAACCCCACCATTAACAGCCAAGGCAACAGATTCCTTGCCCCTGACAATCGATTCCTCAAGCAGGTAAAAGGCCATACAACTCATGTCTCATATATATTTAGTATTCAAGGGATGTAGAACAGTTATGGTATGGGTAATGCGCAGGTGACAAAGCACGAAGATTCAACACAAGGTAATTGGAGATCAGTGGGAGATCTGATGTTAAATGGGGCATTCTTCACAGCATCAGGTGCTGGAGCATCCTCAAACTATGCCAAAGCTTCGAGTATGGCGGCAAGGCCTTCGTCTATTGTGGGCTCTATCACTGCAACGTCAGGTGTTCTCACCTGCCGAAAAGGTTCCAGCTGTTAGACCAAAATATGTGCATTATAGACAAACTACTAAAAATCCTTCAGTTTTGTAACATGCCAAGCATGAGCACACTGAATGAGGCTTATTAGTTAGTGTAGTTTTGTTTGTCGAGACTCTCCATTCACCAATTAATTAACTGGAATATATCAGTAATCTTGTTCTCATATTTGAAGGGTAGTGGTGGAATGTCAAGTCAATATGGTTTTTTATTATCTTGATTGCCAATGAAAAGGATTTTAGGTGTCACACAAATCTGTATGGATAGAAAATAGTTGAATTTATGTTTAAACCGTTACTTCAAAAAGCTAATTTATGCGGATGCTTTTTGAAACCATTAACACGCCTGATATCATTCCATACGACACAACTAAATAAATTCACTTCCACGGGACCTATAATGACCTCTTGAGTTGATTGCTTTGATAATATTTTTATTTATTTACTAGTATTTATATCGAAAGCACGTGAAGGGTTGCATCAATAAAAAAAAGTATATAAAAGTTAATATGTTAAATAGTACAATTTTAATATGTGTATAGAAACTATATTAATTTAATTTATATTAATTTATAATATTTTATGTATAAATTTTTTTGTATACAATCTTAAAATACATGAAAAAATTGTTTACATAAATCTATTGATCATAAAAATATAAGAGCTATGAGAGTCAATTATTAGTTAATCTTGTTGTTGATGGTGAAGACTAAGTTTCCGATAATTGTGTACAATATTCTCTTGTACTTATCATTCACTCTATTCAGCTTTTTCATAAACAAAAGAAATGCTGAACAACGATTTAAAAAATATTCACAAAACAAGTCTAATTAATTGATACTGAAAAAGAAGCTCTCCAAGGTTTGAAATTTCCATATATAGCTCCAACAAAGTGTAGTAGCAAATAAAACCACTTTCACCAAGCTATGTCTATAAACCACAATCTCAACTCATTTACTATTATTGAATCTCTTAGTCATAAAATAATAAATAAGTTCACAAATGTCCACAACAAAAATATCTAGAACTCTTCAAAATAAATGTAGAAAATAAAACAAAACAAAAGATTTTTTGCTAATCATTTGATTGAAGAGGTTAAGGAAAGAACTCTATGATTTTTTGCTAATGTTTTTGAATTGAAATATTTATATAAATTTGAATTACTAAAATATATATTCTAAGTTGTTTTAAAATATCTATTTTTCACTATAACAACATCATAGATGGTAGAATCTCATACTCCCAATATCACAACTCCTACTCATGGTTCCCGCTTCTTTCTCATTAACAAAAAAATTCAAATCCTACTATCCTGCATGCTTGCTCTCCTCCCATCCTCGACTCGTTGGTTTCTCTAGGGTTAGCATGAAAATTGTTTCATCTATGTCACCTATTGAATCTTCTATTGTGTCATTAGTGGTCCAAGCTACCGTCTGCATTGGTGAGGTTCCAGCCTCTAGTCTTGCTACTTCCTCTACACATTTTCCTAATTGGTCTACAATCCCAACTAGTGCATTATCAATTCTCAGTGATAATACTTGTGGTGGGGCTATGATTCTTGGGTCAATGGTTTCCCTTAGTTCAAGGTCCATGTCCCTTGTCTCTCACCCCTCTTTTTAGAATCTGCTTTGAAGAGGACCTCATGGACCTACTTCTACTAAGGTTCAACTTCCTTGTAATTATGCGTCTAGATGTCCTTGACAATGGATTTTTTTTTCACACTCAAAGGTTTTGTTTGTAGATTCTATCACTTTTGGTCATCATTTATCAACCTTTACAAGTGGACATCTAAGCATTTGGTTCCTCTAGTCAAAGTAAATTTGGCGGTATATCCTTGTGCCTGGGGTTTTTTGTTGTTGGCTTTACTTCTATTGAAGATGGAGATGTTATTCTTCTTGTTGAAGATTGGATGTGAGCAATGCGTCCTCTCTCTCTCTCTTTGTCTATCTATCTTTGGTCTCCTTCCTTTAATCTTTTGAAGGAGTATACTAATTTTTTTCCTTTTTGGGTGATATTACCTCACCCCACCTTACATTTCTAGTGTAAATCTACTTTTGAGGTGATTGGGAATACTTTGGGTACGTTTATGAAAAATGGATGTTGCTACTTCCAACTTTTCACATACTTCATTTGCTAGGATTTTGGTTGATGTTAATTTGAAATCTCTTCCCAATGAGATTATTTATAGGGGATTGATCATCCTTGGATGTAGTTGATTGATTATGAGGGTATTTGTTTTTACTGCAAACATATCTTTGCTATGGGACATCTAGCCTCTAGTTGTTCTTGTGGCTCTTGCAAGTCCCCTTCCTCTTGGTAGAGTAACTCTCTTGCCTAACATTTTATTGTAATTCTAGATAAATCTAGTGATTTGGTGGCTTCTGAGCCTTCCTCTCCTACTTCGGTTCCCCCTTATTCTATCTTTACCCCTTCAGTTCATGTTGGTAATAAGGATTTTTCTATTGTTTCTCTAGTTGCTGATAGTCATGCTAAATCTGCTACTACTGATAAAGTTATTGTTTGTTAAGGTGTTGTTCTACCTCAATTTTTTTCTCCTATCATACTTTCTTCTATTAGAGTTATACCCTTAGTTGGGGCTTCTGAAGAGACTTATTTTTCTCCTTCGCTTGGGTTTTTGATTTTAGAAGACAACTCTGGTTGAATAGTAGTTCAAAGAAGGAAGAACTTAGATGTATACGTGCTTAAACTTGTTTCTATTGATGTTTCATCCTAACTTTGGTTATCTTGGGTACCTTTCCTATTTTTGTGACTACTAGTATATTTTATAGTTTCTATAGTGTGTTTGGTTATCTTGTAAATATTTTATTTCTAGCTTGCTCCCCAAGCCTTTTGGTTGCTTTTTCTCTTTATGTGCTAATATGTATGGGTTGGTGGGCCTTCCCATACTTTTCTTAATAAAAAAACATCATAATGATTTCTATTTTTATATATAAGATACTTAATATTATGTCATGACTTTTATCCTTTCGTAGGTTATCTTATAAATATAAATTTGGAATATTTTTGGACATGGCAAGCGAGGTGATTGTGATTAAATATATAGCCCAATGAGTAGTTTGGATTTAAAATTCATATTTTAATAAACCATTTAATTGTTCAAGTAACCTATTGATCATATCCCCTCTCCCATGAATCTAGATTCACCAAATTAAGACATCAAAGTCATGAAGTGACAAGTAATCACAACAAATATGTTAGCTATCAACATTAACACCAAAATCAAACCAAGTCTATTCATCAATTTGTCATACTTACAAGTAGATTAATGAAGTTACAAGGTGGTATATGATTGCCATCCTATCAAATGTTATTGAAATAATGAGAGATGTAGCAATATGAAGAAAAGTGAGATGCATAATATAGTTCACACTTTATTTATAAATGGATTTGTGTATATATAAAGTAAACAATAGATTTTTATTCAAGACTCTACATTTTACATAAACAAATTATACTATTTAAGTCATTAACCCACAAGTAAGATATTATTATATATGTATGTGCATTTAAAACCTACCATAAGATCCCTAAATAATAGCTATGATATTTACACTAAAATATTATACTCCAACAAATTCCTCATGTCAATCCTACAACTAATCCTCATGAGGAAAATTGAATATTGAAACTCTTGCTTCTCCCTCTCTGAAATGATTAGGATCAAATGAAATTTATCATTTCTTAATGAGTTCCAAGTGACTTACTATTGTGAGCTCCACTACCACTATTTCACTTTGTCATTGCATATGTAAGGACATGTTAGTCATTACAACATATTTAATATTAGAAATAGTAAAACCAACGATCTAATTAGAATAAACCAAGAGAGGCTTGAACCATTACGTGACTGCTACAAAGATTTTAAAAAATGAGAAAAACCATGGGACTCACAAGGAGTGAGAGCTCAAAACCCTAGCACTACCTGCCAAAAAGGAAAAAAACTAGTGCAAACCCAAACCTGGACATCACAAAACCCAAAGACAGACAAGACTAAGACTAATAGAACAAAAGCCACATAGACCCACCCCCATCAAAGGCACGAACTGATGGCCTACCTGGTGGGAGGCTTCTCAATCTTCTAGTCCTGGTTCTCATTTCCTTCACCTTATCAAAGAAGGAGAGTCATTTGTTAGATCTTTTTCTAGAAGAAATAGTAGGTGATTCTAGAGTCACTTTCACCCTAGACATCGACGCCTCCAAACTAGTAGTAGGGGAAGAATCCAAATGTCTCTTCTTCTGAGCCCGCCTTTTATCAATCTCCTCTTGGATGGCATGTAGAGTTGTTGAATTTCCTTTTAAAAATTTCATTAGTTTGGACAATCACATCCTCTAATTTTCCTTTAAGGAACAATTGGTTTCTCTAGATCTCTTAAGTAAAACCATTGATCACTGTGCAAACATTCCAAGTTTTGATAGATGACCACAAAATTTGTGTATATATCTTTCATTACTTTATCAAATTAAAATGAATTTTGCAATTGAACTTTTCATGTTTTGTAAACTTGGAGCTAAAATGGAATAGACCATATGGACCAAATAGTTTAATAATGTTTTCGAGTGCATTGTGGTTGAAGCCATGGTATTGGTGGGCATGAAATGTTTCGTCTTTGGGTTTTTCATGGCATAAGCAATGGCTCAAGATTATAGGGTTATCTAATTGTTAAAGTTTTCATCATTCTGAATTTGAAAAGATATGTGGATATTCAAGTTCAAGTATGGGAGGATTATTTTAATGATATTTCCCTAAATATTTGGTTTGGTGAATTTGTCATTATGCTTGAATTAAGCATTATCGAGCTATGAAGTTAGAATCATACATGATTTAGTTTGTAAAACTTATATATCTTTAAGGTAGAAGAACATACTAAATCCAATTGATAAAAAAAATGATTGTAAATTTTATTAACGTGACAATCCATCATACAGTGTTATCAACACCAAGGTCAAATTTGTAGAGATAAAAAGCAATTATGCGAATAGCACATATCTTTTTATCTGCATATCAAACTATAAAAGAATATACATTAAATGTACAGATATATTTAAATAGATTTTATATTGTTCAAATAAAATGTACACTGGCAATATCTTATATCACTGCTTAAACCAAGAAAATGAATATGAGTGCACATGCATGCTATGTGTTGCAGGTGGCCATCCAAGCTGGATTACATGGTCCTTTCTGGATTCTTAAGAAAAGCCTTAACGTTTATGCAGTTGAAACATGTATCGCTCCACGCCTGAAAACAAAATTTAACTCAAAGAGCGGCCATGAGTTTAGAAAATCATTTAAAGATCTAGGGTTTTCGGAGTGATAAGGAATGGAATATTTGATGGTTTATAAGCATTGCATAACTATGTCATGCTGTCAACGACGTCGATAAGAAAAATGGACAGAGTAATATATAAATTTCTTTACCATGAAACGAACCGAATCTGATCTCTCTATAACCTTTTCATCAAACAATTTACAACAAGGGAAAAGTAAATATAGAAATAACTGGTTTTTATATCTGCTCGAATTTGTGCTGGATACAAGATTTTGGCAACTCTTTAAATGAAAATATTGGACAAATGTAAGGAAATTTGAGCTAACAAATACGGTGTTTTTAAGTATAAATGTATATAGGATAGGTTTAAGGATGAATATATAGTTATGTATAAAAATGAGAGTAAAAGATGATAGACAAATATTGGGAAGGAGCCAAACTTGTCACGAAAGTGTGCAACATGTCATATGTAATTTCATGAATACATTCTCATATATGTGCCTAAAGTTTAATAGGATTTCGTATGGATATACTAATTTTACTATTTACATTTCTTTTCAACTTTGAAGTGCATGGGAGTCATAGCATTTGAAGGTCTTGAATGATTTAAGATATCAGAGTTGGGTGTATGATAAAATAAATCACTACGGGGATTTGACTTGAGATTATGATCTACCTTTCAACGTATATAAGTTTTGCAAGTTTGGTATTTGTAGTGATGGTTTCCCTCACTCAATGTTGTATATAATTTTTATTTCTATGAGATTGATTATTTTTTATAAGAGTGAAGAAACAAACTCAAATTATTATATTTAAAAATTGTTGTAGAGTTGTTTCTAGTTATCTTTTTGTCCTAAATTAAACTAGCTTGCTTCCATGAATATGTTATTTCTTCTCTCCTACATGGGTATGTACTAGATTCTAATCCTAAAAGTATTTTTGTATTCATATAATTTCTCTTCTAATTATTACAATTATTTTAAAACCTAATTAATGCTTGAGATAATGTTTCGTACTCTTATAAGCTTGGCCATGTGTTGGAACCCTAAATAACTTCCCACACTCTTCGAAGAATCAATAATATTTAGATTTGGGGAAATATCATCTTGTAGGGGATTTATCAACTCATCACTAGAATGTGAGTGTTTTATGTTCAACCAGTAAGTATGCATAATAAATTCTTCACTTTGGGATTAGCTAAACCTATGATGGTATTCTTAGAGATATCTTTAATAGGATTGTTTATATACAAATATATATAAACTAAATGTGTTGTACTAGCATTCAATATATGTTTGTCCCTAAAGGCTATAACTACACCAAAGACTAACCTACTACACATAAAAAGCCTAATATTACAATCTAGATAGATCAATACATAAATGCAAGATGCAAGCATGTAAAGAATTATTCTTTATAATAAAAATGATCATAGCTTGTTACAGATGCTTCCATCTATGAACCATTGAACCATGAGGTGCTTAAAAAGTACTAACCTACTCCTAAACTATTGGTGAAGGATATTTTTCAACTTTAGTCTATAGTGGATCATAAACTCTTAGGACTAAATTGCATTGTTCATGGGGTTATCGAGTCATAATTTACCAAGAGAATCAAAATGTTGAAATAAAAATAGAGTTGTGATATCAATCAACTAAATATACTTATTAATCTCTCCGCAAACACTATAAAATTATATGTAGTAAAATAAGAGACCACTACGAACATTGCTTGGAATGGCTTAAAATACTAAGAAAATTCATCAAAACCTTATTACAATCATACTAGAAAATATGGCAAGAGTAAATCTCATGCTATAATATATTCATATTGTTTTGCATAGAAGTTTTTCAAATAGCTACAAATGGCCAAGGAGGCATTCAGTAACATACATCAACTACACATTTACTAGGTCTTTGTGTGATTTTCAGAACATGTTTCTTTGTAGGTGACTATAGTTGCAAGAATTGAAACCCTAAATAATCCTCACCACCTGCATTCATGTGGAAATGAAAAAATGAATGACATTTTCAATGAAAAATGAACTAGTATATATAGAACTTTGTTTGTTGACATAGCCACATTTAGGAATTAGATAGATAACTATAGGTCATATAAATAGTATGCAAGACAAGTTGAAATGTATTTTCTAAATGAATGGTTTGGAGCTTTTGTGATGATAATTATAATCTATAATTCAACTATTATATTAATGATAACATGGTTTCCCTCATTGCCCATTATTGAAATTGCACATGTGTCTAAACCCTTAAGATAGACAATGATTTTTATCTCATAAAATCCTCTTGGAATACTTGAAGGTGTTAAATTAGGTCATTATGTCATCTTAAGATGATTTGGAGAGTGTTTTAAGTGAACAAGAGGAAATAGAAAAAAATATTCCAAGATGAGATATTAGGAAGCCAGGTGTGAGTTTTCATATTAGGACTAGAGTTCACAAAAAGGCATTGGAATGGATGTCCAAAAGTTCAACAAAAATCTAAAAATGAATGAAAATGAATGAGCTAAGAATATACAAAAACTTACAATGGGGAAACAAAACTAGAGGTGAAAGCATCTTGAAGTTCAAAGAAACTATAAATGATGTGGCACAACCATTATTAGAATTCTCAAGGAATAGATACATAATTGGAAATAGAAAATAAAGGTATAACTAGATGATGTCTAAAATTGTAAATGGTTTTTGTGAAAGGGGGACTAAAATAAATTCAAGAAAGGGTCAAGGAACTAGAGATTTAGAATTTATGAGGTTGGAAAATAATTATGTAAGAGGAATTTGGAAATATTAAAAGAACATGTAGAACTAGAGAAAGGAAGTATTATAACTCCACAAGTCTAAAAAATGAAAATAGGGAAGGGAGTGAGGATTGAGGGAATTTGGAGTGGAGAAGGATGGGATTTTTTGAGATGGAAAGGAAATAGAAGTAGTTTGTAAAAAATTTACAACTACATAGAAGGGTAAAGATGAAAGGCATAATAATATATGTCCATACTAATATTAAAAAGAGGATGAGAGGTGAGGGAAAAAAAAGAAGTTTGAATGACTGTTAAAATATTCAAATTGGTGGAATGAAGGAATCTAAGAGAGAAAGACACTAAATATACTATGAGCGATGCCCATTTAGAACTAATGGCTAGGATAGGATATTGAATGAGAAAAAGATGTTTGATTGCCCACCAAAATTTCACTAATCCATAAAAAATATAAAAAAATGACTAATACACTTTCAAACCTAGAATTATTTTAGATCACTACAACTTCCAACAACTAATAGTATGATGGGGGATTACGAGGATTGCAATTAAGAAAACTTGGGCTAGGAGAGAACTATTCAAGGATTTCATGGACATGTTATAGTAATCGAATTGGTGACTCAAGAAAATTTTGGCACTATTAAATTTAGTTCCAAAATGTCACATGTGCTTATACACCTCTACGTAGAAATTAAAATTGAAATTTTATGTGTGTTGAATTAACAAAAATAGTAAATATTTTTTAGTCATTTCATATAGACTCAATAAGAATAAAGATAGCTCTTGGAGATCAAATATTATATATCTAACTTTGAGGTTATGTTTATCTATATATAAACCTATAGTCAAACAATTTTCTTTTAAAAAATATATTGGAAGTATCTTTACTATTCTATTAAAAAAATGTATAAAAATAAAAACAAGGTCATGTTCAATAGGCCTGCCAGCATCTGTTAATATTGCCATTAATATGCCTTATGTGCATCGATAATGAACATGTATGGCAAGTAGGAATCTAAAATAGGGCTACACCATTATCCAGACTTGTAATAAAGCCTCTTTGTTGTGATATAACCATTGCAGCCCCTATATCAACTCTAACTTATGCTACTTTTTCCCTTAAAAATTCCGATACTTTTCTTACTATGGTACGGCCGACCTACTGCTCAATTGACACAAAATTCATATTCAACTACTGTACCAATCTTGTGAAAATTCATGAAAGAAAATTTGAAAGATATTTATAGTAATCGCGATCGCATTCCTTGAATGTGTAAATGATCTGCGCTATTCATATCACATCCTCAACCTCTTTCATGTTCCTAATTTCAACACAAAATTGATATTTTTACGGAAAAGAACCTCTTCTAGATTCTATCGATACCCGCTATCAAAGGCGTTGAATTCATGCATAACCTTTCATTCTGGATTAAGATAATGCTGGTCAATTTCAACCCATGTGTGATAGGGCGAAATGGTCCTTAGAAAACACTGTGACCTTGTCAGGATAGGATGAGACTGACCTTATACTGCTCTATAACTTAATTAATTCATCTAACGTGCCGTTCAACAAGGCTAATTTATTGACTTAACGCTTAAATTAATCCCAAAAACTTTATCTCCTTAGTCATTGTTTTTGTATTCTGGCCAACAAATTTGGACTTCGATTCGAAAGTGGATAGCGTTGGAAGACTTCAATTCTATATTTCACTTAACTCTGAGAAGATGAGTTGATGGGGTTCATTGTTTCACATTCATCCACTAGTTAAGACGACAAAACTATACGTGTTGACTACGTAAGAGACGAGAACCAAAAGTCGTGCAGAAATGGAAAAACATTAAAGAAAAATTTGACCTTTGTCAGGCTCAGGTCAAGATTTTCCTTGTGTTTCCTTCTCATGTGGAGACCGTTTTATGGGCTTCGTTTTGAGTAAAATTGTCTATTTCCGAGCAGGCTCATCAATTCTTGTGATTTGGGATACATTACCTACAACATATGATTCGAAATATGGATTTCAGTTTTGGTCCAAAAACTGGAATTGTGACATCCCATACATTTGTTTTAGTTTAACTTAAAAATTTAAATAGGGGTATATTTTTTCTTTTTTATCGGTAATTGGCTGATTATTATTATTATGTTTGATTAGATTGACCCCAAGACCTTCCCATCCTATTGAAGGCCAAGAGTCACAACTTAGAATTCCACTTTAGATGTCCCTATTGGGAATTGAACTTGGGTCTCCACAGTGAGAACCCAGTGTTTTAACCAGTTAAGCTCAACCCCTTGGACTAAATAGAGGTATATTTAATTTTCATATATTTATAATAATTCTCTTGTACTTTAAGTTGAAATAGGATAATTATATTATGTTTCTAATTTAAATTTTCTTTATATTATACTTTTACCCAAAATCAATTAGTTTCTAAGTTTTTGTCACATATTTATTTTTTTGTCATGATCATGTTAGAAATAAGTTACATCCAAACTGACGATGGGTTGGCCAAAGAAGAGCTAGTAGTTCAATTGGTAAAGCACTCCAACATCATATAGAAGGTCTTTTGTTAATTACTAGTTGATACACATGAATTATGGTTCAACATGTGGTATCAAAGGCATGGTAGAAGCCACAAACATATGCAACATGGCTTAAAAGGGGTGTTGAAAATAAGCCACACTCAAATTGATGATGGGCTGAACATAGAGAGGCCAATAACTTAGTTTCTAGAACACTCCAACAAATGGAAAGTATATGACTAACATCACAAAGTTTAATAGCTTTATAAGATTGCTTCATTTTTGTTTATTTTAACTACAATGAATAAAATAATTCCAATGAAATAACCATATATTTTAAGAAATAAAATATTTAATAGTAATTTACAAATAATTATATAATTCAATATACAATAAATAATTTTTTTGAATATAATGTTTTTATATAAGTATATTTAAATATATTTAATAAAATTCTTAAATAAAATAATAAATTATATATCTTTGAAAACCAAAAACAAAAGAAAAAAATATAAATTAAATTCATATTTTAATATATTTATCTAGAAAAATTAAGAGATGAAATTTGAAATTATTTGTAATAAAATAACTCTTTGAAAAACTAAAAAGGAAGAGCACCAGAACCATGTGAATCCGACAGGACTTAAATTTTGTCTACTAATGGTGAGAAATTTAGAAGACGATGATGCGACAATAGGATTCGAATTTATGTCGGCAATCCACGTGAAATATTATTATGGAAGCGGAAAGTCATTTATAACGAAACCACAAAGTTGTGGGCTATTTCATCATCTTTGCCAATTTATTCTCTATTTATAATGTGAAACCGAAAGTTGCCGAACTTGTGTACAAATCAGTGGGCACGATTCCCTTCGATTACGGAGACCTAACTTATTTTCTCTCTGCGACATTTTCAACCTCTGTTCTAATTCTTAATTAACACTTGCGGTCCTACAAATCGTTAAAGATAAGGTCACCATGGAAAATAGACAAGATTAAAGATGCCATTCTTGAAATACTCTATACCAGTGTTTCTCAAATATAATTGCTCAAATTGTTTCTTCCTTGTTGGTTCAGTGAAACGCATGCTAGAAATGTTTCAGGAATTCAATACTTACAGTTAGAGACCGATCTCTTTAATTTTCATTGTACGGCAGTAGATATCGTTCTGTCACATCATTACTCACTATCATTGTTGAGTAATGATCAACCGCTCAATGATAATCCTGGATGCCACTCATGTCCCTTACCACCTTAAAATGCGATAATGTTCATATAACCAGATTGTCAACGGGTGGGGTCAGGATTCCCCGTTTGATACAGATTTTACAGAGACTAATTTTCTATATAAGAGAGCTCAAAGCCAGAGCATGTCGTATAACCATTGAAGGTTTTCTCTCATTCGAAATGGCCGCCAGTCAAGCCTTACAGCTATTGCTTCTTTTAGTTGCCCTCTTTTTGTTCAAGTCAGTAATGGCGAAATCAGTTAGAACTTTTGTAAATATGACGCAGGCTGAAAATGGTGTTAAATATCATGTTGAGAAGCCAGAGCTTGTAGTTCAAATGGTAGAAAGGTACGCGTGTCGTCTTTGAGATCCTTTAGACATTTTAGTGCATTTCAAGAATGTAGTATGAAAATGAAATTTAATGTCTTGTCCTGTTCAGGACTACAATGTAAAATGCCTAATTACATGCTTCTATTTATTCTTATGCTGTTGCTTGCTACTTTCTTTACTGCACTTTCTATAATAGTATCCTTGTAACTGTAGTTGCTGCACAGCTCTTATAGACAAACCCATATCATTATGCTATTGGATAGTTTGTATTTGTCGTTGTATGTAAGAAAAATGTATTGCTGAAAAAATGTTGTTTGTAAGTTTAAATTCAGAAAACAGAAAAGTTCTAGTTTTATTTTACAGCTACCATATGTTGTAGCCATTTGAGATTATTTAGGAATTTCAAGAGCTACTGTGCAGGAGTTTAAATAGTTCGAGAAGAAAGCTGAGCTATTTGTCGTGCGGAACGGGGAACCCCATAGACGACTGTTGGCGTTGTGATCCCAACTGGGTTAATAACAGAAAGAGACTGGCCGACTGTGCCATCGGATTTGGCAAAAACGCCATTGGAGGGAAGAATGGAAGATTTTATATAGTTACAGATCCAAATGACGATGACCCCGTCAATCCTCGACCCGGCACTCTGCGCCACGCTGTTATTCAAACCGAGCCTCTCTGGATTATTTTCCAAAGAGATATGGTTATTCAGCTCAAGGAGGAGCTTATCATGAACAGTTACAAGACTATTGACGGCAGAGGGGCCAACGTTCATATAGCAAATGGAGCTTGCATTACAATACAGTATGTGAACAATATCATCATTCATGGAATTCATATCCACGACTGTAAACCTGCGGGGAATACAAATGTTAGGAGCTCACCTACCCATTATGGGTATAGAACCAGGAGTGATGGAGATGGGATTTCCATCTTTGGAGGAAGTGCAATCTGGGTAGATCACTGTTCCTTGTCCAGCTGCACAGATGGACTGATCGACGCAATCAGAGGGTCCACTGCTATCACCATTTCAAACAGCTTCTTCACTCACCATGACAAGGTACTCAGAACTGCTCGTTTGCTCTGCCATAAATTTACTTTCTTTAAAAATAAGTTTCACAATTGTATATTTTTAAGTTGTCAATAAGAAGCTATTTCTCAAGTTAAATATTTAGTGGCTTCTTCTGCAGGTGATGCTCCTGGGACACAGCGACGCCTATACCCAAGACGTCAAAATGCAAGTAACCATTGCATTCAACCACTTTGGAGAAGGGCTTGTTCAGCGTATGCCCAGGCATGAATAAAAATTTAGAACTTCGTATTCGTCGCACAATAACCAATACAACTTTGCTAAAGTTTATTTGTTTAAACTCCTTTTAAGTTTAAGAAATTAATGTTGTGATACAGATGCCGACATGGATACTTCCATGTGGTGAACAATGATTACACCCACTGGGAAATGTACGCCATCGGTGGGAGTGCAAACCCCACCATTAACAGCCAGGGAAACAGATTCCTTGCCCCTGACAATCGATTCCACAAGGAGGTAAAAGGCCTTTATAACTTGTGTCTAATGTATATCTTTACTATACAATGAATACACAATAATTATGGTATGGGTAAAGTGCAGGTGACAAAGCGCGAAGATTCAACAAATGGCAATTGGAGATCAGTTGGAGATCTGATGTTGAATGGGGCATTCTTCAGGGCATCAGGGGCTGGAGCATCATCAAACTATGCGAAAGCTTCGAGTATGGCGGCAAGGCCTTCGTCTATTGTGGGCTCTATGACTGCAACTTCAGGTGTTCTCACCTGCAGAAAAGGCTCGCGCTGTTAGACCAAAATATATGCATTATAGATAAACTGTTTAGGAACCCTTCAGTTTTGTAACTTGCCAGAGCATGAACACACTGAGTGAGTGTTTTTTAGTTATTTCAGTTTTGTTTGTCTCGACTCTCCAGTCATCTTTTACTAAAGTGGAATATATCAGTAATATATTTGTCAAATTTGAAGCGTAGTGGTGGAACGTCAAATCAATATGGTTTTTATTATCTTGATCGCCTCTGAAAAGGAGTTTTAATTATGCCTCACAAAGATTATAGTAAATGGATACGGAATAGTTGAATTTATGCTTACACCAGTATTTCAGGAAACTAACTTACATGAATACTTTTTGAAACTATTATCACTCCCGATATAATTGCATCCGACACAACTAAATAATTTCACTTGCACGGGAATTAATAATGACCTTTTGAACTGAGGCAAACGCTGTTTACATTGGGTTCAATTAGCTATTCGTGGAGGGCATAAAAAGGTATGGTTAGAAAGCGACTCACTTAATATCATTAACTGTTTGATTAAAAAGACGCCTCTTAGTTGGACAATCAAACATTTTGTCCAGGAGCGCTTCGCTATGATTGCCAAACTGGATGAAATTCGAATTACTCATGTTTTTTAGGAAGGCAATATACCTGTGGATTACGTGGCACATCTTGGTGTGGTGTATGAGGAAATCAAATGGTGGACGGAAGGGGAATCCTTCCCAATACACTTGTGTGCGCTGATAAGAAGGGATGCTGAAAATCTTGCCCAATGGCCAAATATTAATGATGCCATTCTATCAAATGAGTAAAGGCTTTTCGTGCAATAAGTGGAACCGTCATTCTAGATTGTTCTTCACAGTCTTGTTTTGTATCTATTGGTTCTAGTTTGGGATTAAAATTGTGAATATCCAAAGTTGCACTGGCACTCTTATTATGGGGGGAGATAAGAATAGAATGGAATTGTCATCTTACCAGAAATGGGAACAAAACAAGGAGCTGTGGACTGAAATTTCAGATGGTGGTCCCGTGCCATACCTAAAAACAATTCATGGCTAGGACCCCAGAATGAGCAAAGAGTTTGTAAAGGGCTGGCATAAAGGCATTCTCGGTGCTTATGGTGCTAAATTCAAATCATCGAGTCTTTCATTGCGGAGGTTACTGGTTTAAAAATAGAAGGAAAAAATTTCTACCAAGAGAGGAAGGCGACGGAGGAAGCCCTATCAATTTTCTTTGACAATTAGAGCGAAAGGGATAGAGTAATGAAAATGGCTAATGGGGGCTATAACAGAAAATACCTCTTGAATCTTAGGGCGAAAATGACAGAGCTTATAATGAGGTACATCACTCTGGATGGCTATTTTGCCAACATTTTTTCCTATCATTTTAAGATTCTAAATCATTTTAGGCATGATAGGAAAATTTCTTTGCCTTTTTATTTACTTTCCTCGCTTGAGCATAGTCTTGCAAATCATGCCAAAAACAATGAGAACCCTATTTTACATGAGGGGTTAATCCTGCTTATTATGGAATATGCTAAAGCACATGAGGTTAAGCCTTCCCTTGTTGTGAACACCCCTAATTCCTCGGATAGCCTTGATGTGCATGTGGTCTGGGACACTAAGATTGATGAGAAGGAGTTGCATGAGAAGGCCATGGACTAGCAAGATCTTCATGTGTTTGATGGCCTAGATTACTAGCCTTCGGAGGAAGAGGGACCCCCACAGAAAAATACTCTCAGCACCAATAGTAGTAGAAAAAGAAAACCCCACCCTAGACTTGCAACTAATAAGTTGAAAACTCCCCCTTCTAAACCAAAAGAGTTGGGCCCTTAGAGCTCAAAAAAGAAAAAAGTTTTGAAAATGCTGGAGTCAAAAGGTAAAGGGGAAGATGAAATCAAATTGGATATTTTCCTTAATGTGGACCCGGGAGAAAACAAAAAGGATGAATCAGACTTTAAAGCTCTCCTGGCTAACTCTATAAACAACTAGGAGAAGTGTTTTCACTGGATAATCATTGAGATTGCCTTCATCAAACATGGCATTAATGACATAATCAACACCTTTATAGAGAATCCTATGCTGGACAAAACCGACAAGCTCTTGAGATTGACTAAACAACTAACATAAGATGTGAGAGTTATGAAAACCGAGCATGAGGTAATAATTGCTAATCTTGAGAAGAGTGTGGAGGAATTAAAGGGAAATCTCAGGGGTTTGATAGAAATAAGAAAAGAGGCTAAGAATAATAGTGTGAAAGGTCTTTAAAAGGTTAATAAGAAAATTGTTGTTCAGAGAGCCCAACCGCTTAGTAGCATGTCACCTTCAATTGTCAAGTCAAATTTTGGAGATAGGCTCACAAGGGGTGGAAATGTAGGTTTCATCTAGACCTTCTACCAAGACTAGATGCAAGAACCAAGAGAGGAGCCCCACAAGGTTCATCATGGAGGAGCTCAAAGAAATAAACAAGAATATAATCTAGAAGAATTTTGAGCTCACGCAAGCTCTTGGTTAGTTTTTATTTTTGTTGTTGGTTGTTTTTTTGGGGTTTTCTTATTTTTTGTTGTTGGTTATTGTGGGGTGTTTCCCCTGTTTCTAATGCCATTGGGTCATTGTTTACGCTCTGGTTCCCTATTGGTTTAATTATCTTTTGTTTGAATTTGGGTTTCGAGATGGTGTAAAACCTGTTTTATCTTAATAAAAAAAAAGTAACGACCTTTTGAAATAGAGTATAGCCAACTCATAGATTGTGAGATATTGTAAAGTATCCCAACCTTTCCATTTTATGTAATTAAATAAATATGATTGAATTTGCACATATTAATTTGTATTTAATAAATGAAAAGTGGAGAGTAATAAAGTGTATAAGTTAATATTATTTTAGAAAATAAAAATGTATAAGTTTATAGGTATATAATTTTTAAAATAATGATTAAGATAAGCTTAGTGTAGTGTATATTCTACTCATGTTTGCATTAAAAAAAAGATAATTAGTATGTGTTTATTATTTAAGATTCTATATAAAATTGTAGTTGATTTTAAGTTGATTTCATGATTCTAGATTAATTTTATATCATATACACGTCTAATATATAAGCTTAAATATTGTTTAGTATAATGTAAAATTTTGGTCTCTAATTTACTAAATTCTTTACATCTTGTTGATTGTTAAGGGTTTGGAGCATTTATAACCACCCTGGGGATATCATTAAATCAAAAGGTTTCCATTCTCTTTTGTCAACTCCTTTAACTAAACTAGCTTTCTAGATGTGATAAAGATATCTAGATGTTGATTTTTTAATACAATACATTAATTTCATTTAAAGAATCAAACCATAATATTCCATATTAATGTGAAAGCATATTTAGTGATTTTTGAATGGTTAGTTAATTTCAAAATAGATATTTTTTAAGGGCTAGATATGATGGATCATTGTTCAAGTGTTACAAAGTCAACACCAAATGTTTATAAGGAAAGGATAAGAGTTGGCAATTTAATTATTAAAATTGTATTTTTGTGTTTGATTAGCCATACAAGAATGATCTAGAATTCTATAAAAATGACCCAGAATAAAGGATGTTGAATATAGAAATCATGGGCGAATGTATGGAAATTATGTAGGCTAGTAAATAATTGGAATTTTTGAGTCTAGGGTAAGTGGTAGTATAAATAGTGTCATTTCTTAACTAGTTAATTTTTATCACTTTCTAGTTTGACCTATTCAATTATAAACTTTATTTTACTTAGGTATTTTGGAGATTTATCTCGCCTCATGTGGTTGAGACATGTGTACTCACTTAGTGAGACACCTCTTGCATACAAACATGATGCTTACTAGAATATTTATCAAGTTAATTAACAAGTGTCACATCCATGAAAGGATAGTTAGTTGATGTGTTCAACTTGCCTACCTCCACTAGCTTGCCTATATATGCAAGCCTACTATGTACATAATATTAAACTCTTTGATAATATTCATTTGGCTCTTTTTATGCTCATAAGTTTCTTGAAGTTTAACTTTTTGCATGTAGCTCTTGATAAACACTAACATGGTATCAGTGCCATGCAAGCAAAACCCTTCCTATAATATCATATTTAATCTAGTTAATAGTTCCTCATAGGTTCATTCTTCATTTGGAAGCTAATTAGATTGATGCAATTTTAATAATTGTTGTTATTAATATTAGTGCACCACATTTAGTGTACTAATGTTAATAATAATAATTATCAAAATAATATGAATTATTTTAATAATTGTTGCTATTAACATTGGTGAACTACATGTTAACTTATATTTTTTTTTGAAATGTGCTATGCAAGTAGTGGTGGGTGGGAATCACCTAACATGTTCTAGGTTAGTGCTACAAGGTAGGAAGGGAGCTTGCTCGAACGTGGAGTTGATAGTTTATAGGATGTTGTGGGGTAGGGCGATCTAGTGGACAATATGTTCTTTTTTCTGAAGATTGTGGGGAATGCCTTGGTTCTTCATGATGATTCCTTTATATTTCCTATAGTTTTGAAGGTCAATGCCTCTGGGGGTGTGATCTCTCCCATGAATATTGAGGAGGAGGGTTCATGAGGTGATTCTGATTCAAATATCAATGCCTCTAAGGGCCCCCATGATACTCTAGATGGCTCTTCTAGCACGTTTGATCCCCCCAAAGGTCCCTAGAAGGATCTATTCTATGGTGACTAGAAATCACCCAATGGTGGGGTGATAATAAAAAAAATTAAGCTTGGCACTTGTGTCAATATCAAGGATGTTAATTTGAATCGACCTCTAGAAAAAATGGCTAATGCTTTGGTTTGTAAGTTTGTGGGTAGGCACCTTGATATTGTGGCAGTTTAGAAATGGGTTGCTACTAAATGGGTCATCAAGGGTTTCCTCTCTATATCAACCCTTCCCAAAAGTATGTTCTGTTTTCTTTCTCTGTGGCAAAAGACTGTGTGAAAACCCTCTCCTCATGCTCTTGGCTCTTTGGGAAACAACAACTCTTGTTGAGAAAATGGTGCCTAGGGTTTAAACCTGACACTCTCATATTGGGTGCGGTCCCAACTTGGGTTCACCTCCCTGGCCTCCCTCTTGAGTATTGGGATGAGGAGATTATTACTAGTATTGCCAACTCATTTGTCCAATTTATAGTGGTGGACTTTTTCACCCATAAGAGGTTGAGGCTAGTGTTTGCTTGCTTATATGTTGGGGTGGTGACTGGCTCTCTCCTATCAATCTCAACGATGTTGAAGTCCCACTTTGGTTCCTAGAGTTTGAGAATTCAACTCTCTATTTCCAATGTTTCTCATCAATTGGACATGTTGCTAATGCTTGTCTTGGTGGACTCAAGAAGGACCCTAGTTCCAAAGGAAAAGGAATGATTTTATTCCCTTCGTTGTTTGTGTCTAGGTCAGTCCCTCTAGATGCTGACTTACCTGCCACAGTTGCAACCAACTTTGTTTAGGATTCATGGGTGGTTCTAGAGGTACAAATTTTGTTGACACAATTTGCTACCTCCGAGGCCAACAATATCTCCCCCTTGGAGGTTGTTTAGGAATTTTTTCTTCCACTCACTATGGGGGAATAGATTATGGAGGAGGTACCTTCCAACAGGTTGGTTTTGACTCCACTTCCCTCCCAGGGATGGGCCATTGTCCCATTTTGTCCCTCCTATTGGAAGTATTACCCTCCTTCAAATAGGAGGTTAGATATGGAGTCCCCTTTACTAGGACCCCCTCTATGAGGTATTCGCCCGGGATACCTTGCGTCTTGCTGGGGATTTCCCTTCCTTATCTCTAGTCTTGAATATCCCAATACGACCTAATGAATGGTTCTCTAGTAGTCTGGTGCTTTCATCTAGGGGGAGGAAGATGATGGATTTGGGTAGGGACTCTAGAGTGGGAAGGAAACCCTTAAAGGATATGAGGTAGGATAGTGCCACTAGGGATGTGGCTAATGGTTGTTTTGGGGCATGTTGGAGTAGTTTTACTCCTGAAAGATTAAGAAATGATTATTCTCTCCTAAAATGTTAGGGGTCTAAATGGGCCCCATAAGCAGATTCTGGTAAAGAATCTAGTGAAAGACATAAAACTAGATATTTTTCTTTTGTAGGAAAATAAAATGTGTGGTGAAGCCTATCTAAAGGTGTGCAACTTCATTTTGCCCTTTTCTCAGTTAGTTTCCATGAGCACTAGTGCTTCTTTTGGTGGACTTGTTTTCCTTTAGTCTCTGAATAATCTTATAGTTTCTTTGGATGCCCGAGATAAAAACTATAGTACATAACACTCCCTAGTTTCCCTCTGAGAAAATGAGAGGGACACCAAACATCTCAGAGAGTATGCTAGATCTCCAAGAGTTTCTAACTAAAGGAGGCCTTATTGATTTGGATTTAGAAGACATGATCTACACTTTGTCTAATCAGAGAATGGGCAATAACCTCATCTAGGTCCATCTTGACAGATGTGCTATATCCTCTACCTAGAACATCTTTCAGAACTGCCAAGTCTCTCCTCCTTTATTTGCAGTGGGCTGGACCACTATCCTATTTCATTTAATCGGCAATCAAATGGATGCAAAAGAGTATTTCCTTTCCATTTTGAAATTATATGGATTATTCCTTTGAATTTCAAGTCCCTCTTGGCTCAATGGTTGAACTTTCACATCTTGGGCATGACCATGTTTAGAGTTGCTCAAAAGTTGAGATTGTTGAAAAAGAACCTTTGAGCATGGAGAAAATATTCCTTTGGTGGAATCTTTTCTCAAAATAAGTCCCTCAAAGATAAGGTTGATGCATTACAAAAATGTATGGAATCCCTACGAGCCTCAAAAGGAAAAGGAATCTAGGAATGGGCCTTATGGAGAAACCCTCACAATATAATTCTAAAAGAAGAACTCTACTAGAAGCAAAGATCAAGAATCCTATGGGTGAAAGAGGGGGATAGAAACACAAAATTATTCCACCAATCTTCATGTTGGTACAAAAAGTGTAATAGCATTAAGTATATGTTGCAATCTGATGGCACTTCTATGATTAGTGATGAGGAAATTAGTTAGGAAGCCGCTTCTCACTTCTCCATGTTGTTCAACACTTTAGGTGCCCAAGATGCTGTTATTGTTGATATTTCTTTTAGACATCCACTGTATTCCTAATTCCATCAAGCTTGATGACTTAAGAGATATGGAAAGTATTTTCTTAGATGAGCGAGACAAGGTGACTATTTTATCCTTTGGCTCATTTAAAGTGCTTGGACCGGATGGGTTTCCCCCTTTCTTCTTCTAGGAGTACTAGGAGATTGTGGGTCTGGATGTCACTTTAGGAACTAGAGAATTCTTGTCTTTGGCCAAGATGCTTAAGAAAATCAATAAAACCTTCATTATCCCAATTTGTAAAGAAGATGGTGCTAAGAGAATGTTTGATTTTAGGCCTATTTTTCTTTGCAATACCTTGTACAAGATCTTCTCCAAGCTCATTGTTAATAGGATTAAACCTTTTCTCCATTCCTTAATTCATGGGAATAATTTTTTTTTTCTTTGGTTGTGAAATCACGGAAGATATTCTAAAAGTTCACAAAATGCTACACTCAATGGACGACAATGGTAAAGAAGGTATCCTCCTCAAACTTGACATTTTTAAAGATTACGATATGGTTTCTTGGCCTTTCCTTTCTTTGGTTTTGAGTTAAGTTGGCTTTGAAGGAAAAATCTAGAGTTATTAACGCCTGCTTCAGAACACCGACGTATTCAGTGTTAATTAATAGAGTCCCCCATGGGTCCTTCAATTATTTTAGCAGACTGAGGTAGGGGGATCCTTTATCCCCTACCTTTTTATTCTTATGGTAGAGAGTCTATGTAGAAATCTCATGTTGGCTCTGCAAAATTATGCTATAAAGGGTATTAGACCTTCTTTGGCTCCCTTTGTGATCTCTCTCCAAAAATTTGTTAATGAAACCCTTTTAATGGGTGAGGCATCTATTGTAAAAGATACAGGATCAAGGACCATCCTCTCTGATTATGCCATTGCTTCTGGTCAAAAAATCAATCTGGACAAAATTTCCCTCAATTTTATGTTCACACCAACCAACAACTACAAAAATGGATAGGAAATTTTATAAATTGCAAGGTTGCTTCTTTCCCTTCTATATACCTAGGTCTCCCTCTCACTGTTGATAAGGTGGATGACTCTACCTGGCTAGGTTTGTTTGAATGAATTCAAAGGGAATTGGCTAGCTGGAAAGGTGCAATTCTTAGTAGTGTGGGGAAGCTCCAACTTCTAAAAGAATCCCTATAGCGAACCTCTATGTAACTTCTCTCCCTCTTTCATATTATTGCTTCCTATGGTATGAAGTTGGACTGAATCCAAAGGAGATTTCTGTGGGATGGAGTGGAACAATGTAACCAAATGTCCCTTGTGGATTAGGAGAAGGTATCTTATGCTAAGCATGCCAAGGGTTTAAGTATTAGTGGTGTAGTGTCATAAAATTGCACCTCCTGCAATTTTAACCACATTTGAGGTCCTCACCTTGGCGACGACTCCCTCTTTTCTGACCGAGACCTGTTTCTCTATTTTCACCCCTTGCCCCCTTCATGTTTGAGTCTTGAGATAGCCTCAGGACCCTGTCCAGGCCCCAAGATAGGGCAGGATAGGGGCGTGGCACCCCTGTGCCCCCTAGGATAGGGGCATGGCACCCCTGTCCCACCCTCTTAGGGTGGCCCCAAGCTAGGTCCCCCAACCCCATCTGCACTCGATATCCTAAATATCCCTATTATTGGCCTTTTATGAGATTAATTAGTCTTAAAGAGGTATGTATAAAAGGGAGTTGGTTTTCTCATTTTCAAAAAAAGAGGAATGGGAGGTGAATTCAAGCAAAGGGATGATAAGAGAGCATAGGCAAAGATATGCATCATCAAGCATTCAAGCATTCAAGTCTTCTTCATTCATTCATTGGAGAAATATTTCAACATTCATTTGCAAGCATGTATGTGTGTTAGGGTTTTGTCATGTTACATGCCATACCATGCAACACTTGTGATTACATTCAAGAAACAAAGCAATCATCATCAACAAATTGCAGATCTGCAAGGGTATAAATTTCCATTGTTTACATTCAAGCATTTGCAATTACTTTATTTCAAGGTTGATTCCTCAACCGAGTTTTGAATGAGGCAAACCCCTATCCACAACCCCTTTTCCTCTCTTTTATGTGTGTAGGTTGTAGGTGCATAGCTATAATTGCAGGTTCGGGCTTCATTTGCAGAGACAGAAGAACCCTTTTCGTTTTGCAGATTTTGTGGAGGACCATGTACACTCCCACCACGGTCCTGACGACTTTTTTCCAAATTTGCAGGGCAGATCCGTATCAGTCTAGTTAGCTCAGATCCAAAGTTACAGCACGATCCCGAAGTAGTAGCTCCTCATTTCACTCATTTTCTCTCTTTTAACAAGTCAACTTTCTCATTTACAAAAGATGGTAAATCACACTTCAACCCTTTCAATCCACTTGGAATTCACATCCTTGTTTCCTTTGGATTTGGATATAGTAGATTCAAGCCCTTCTTTTGAATGTAAATTTCTCCCAAGTGAAAATCATCCTAGTGGCTTCCTTTCTCTCTCCTAGGTGGGGAGTCACTAGGATCGAATTTTCCACTTTACAATTTGGTGAACCCGATGTCTTACACATTATTTTTGATTTCTAATTTTTAGATCTTATTAATTGCAATTTGAATTTCAAATTTCATTTCCAAGTTTGATCTATTTGCAAATTTTAAAGGTTAATTGCATAAAAATGCTAATTTTTCATTTCGAGGAAATTAAGCTTATGAAGTGCAATATTTTAATTGCTTGTTTTAGATCTGATTTCTATTTCAAAATTTTAATTCAAATATGTATCTTTATTCTCAAAATTTAGTGGTTAAATCATAAAATCCTAATTTTTAAGATTCTTCTATTTTCGACATTTGATTGCAAATTTGACCAATCTAGACATCTCCAAATCAGCTGTTTTTTTGGATTCCATAATAATATAATAATACCTATCATCCTTGAAAATTTTGAAAAAAATTTGGTTGGATCATGTGCACTTTCCCCACGGTCCTCAACTTTTTCCCTAAAATTTTAGGAGATAGAATTGACTATGTTTTTCTACTTAAATCCAGAAAATTGGCGTACTTTATCAATTTTAACACCCTCTAAGGTCAAACACAAATTCAAATTTTACAAATTCAAATTCAAATTTCAAATTTGCAGTTCAAATTCCATTTTCCCTCCTTTATTAAATTTTCTATGCATGTATTGGGTGAACATTATTCTTGTTTGATCATCAATGAATATGGAGTTCTTATCTTATTTTCCTAATCCAATTTTGAGTTACATTAAAGATATTCATGATGTTCCCTTTCATGCATATGATGATAATTTAGTTCTCCCTTTCATTCATAGCTATGATTTACCTTCTCCCAAAATTGATCTCATTAATGAGGGTACATTGGTGCAAAATGGGAATATGGACACTTCTTTCAAAGATCTCACTCCTAACTATGAATATTTGGAAAATTGTGTTCCTTCTTTTCCTGAAATGTATCTCCCTCATAAGGACTATTTGGTGCAAGAGGATGATATTATGGCTACTTATCCTATTGATACCATACCTTCTTGTCATGATATTTCCTCTAAAGATGAAGCATTTATTACATATGATAATGCTTTTTCTAATGAGTATCTTGAATGTATAAAGATACCTTAGAACAAGAGGATGATATTATTTCTCATCATAACGCTCTCTCTCCCAAAAATCAAGATCCTAACAAAAATCAAATCAATTCCATTCATGTTCCTAGGAAACTAAGAATTCTTCCTGATTATCATGTTGTGCCTTACACATATACTAATGAGGTAGTTGATGAGAACATAAGTGAAGCATCATATGTTTTCTTAGTTCCTACAATACTCTCTTAAATTCACTCAAATACATCATCTCCTACCAAATAATTTCCTAAAGAAGAACTCTTAGAGGATGATTGGGGGTCCTTAGATTTCACTCCTAGCTTTTCTAGAAAGTCTAAGATTCCTAAATTTCATATTCCACATTTTTCTCCTCACAAAAATCTTGAAATTGATTGGGTCTCTTTAAACTTCAATCCCATTCCCCCTAAGAGTAAACCATCTTTTGAGCATACACATGGACGCAATGGAAAAATGCTTGAATGTGAGCGACAAAGTCATAAGACATCACACTTTCCTTTGTCCACATCTTCTTCTCCATTGTCTTGTAAAGCCACACCTTCTGATTCTAATTTTGAGTTACAACAAGAACATGTGTTGACCAATCTTCTAAATTCCAACTTAATATTTCTTGTTTGTCCTAAACAAAGAAGAAAACATAAACAACATTCTCAAAATTCTTCTTTATGTAAATATCATCAAACCCATGGCCATTCTACTAATGAGTGTCAAGCTTTGAAAATACAAATACAACATTACATTGATTCAGGAATGTTACAAATAACATCTGACAATGAATGACATATTCATCATGATCATTTCAAATAACATTCAAGTTCCTATTATGTTGCTCCCCACTATGTGACATTGTTAGCCTACTTATTGGGGGCTTCTTGTCATTCATGGTGGTACAATTTCAGGTGCAATCTTACTTAGTGAGAAACGTAATAGTCTATTTGTTCTTTCTTCCATGCTTGGGGAGAAAGAATATTCCTTATTTTCCTTCTAAGGTTTCACTATTTTCTTTATGGAGTACATTATTCATAAACTTGATGTCCTTTCTGACATAGACTATTCCTTCATGCGAATGTATGTTTGTTCCGTGAGTGGGATCTTCTCCTTGCTTGAAATGGTACGTCTATTATGAATAATCTCTATTTAGAGGAATTTTGTGAATCTTCTTCTCCTTCTTTCTCTCTCTTTGAAAATTACCTCTTCTATTGCATTATTCATAAACTTGATATCCTTTCTTGCATGGAGTTTTCCTTCATGTGAGTGCATGTCTGTTCTGTGAGTGGGATCTTCTCCTTGCTTGAAATAGTACGTCTATTATGAATATCTATTTAGAGAACTTTTGTGAACCTTCTTTTTTCTTTTTTCTCTCTCTTTGAAAATTACCTCTTCTATTGTGTTATTCATAACTTGATGTCCTTTCTTGAATGTAGTTATCCTTCATGCGAGTGCATGTTTGTTCCCTAGTTAGAATGTATTCCTTGCTTGAAATGGTAAGTCTTTTATGAGTAATATCTCTCTAGAAGTTGTGTAATTATTCTCATTGTCCTACACTTGGGGGGAAATGATCTCTCTCCCTCTCTCTTTCTCTAAGGATCCACTTTTCCCTATTGTGTGTATGGTGTGAGTTTTATTACTTGATGTCATTCCTTGTGCGAAATTGTTGGTTGTCTGCTCAAGGATTCTCTCTTATACAAGAGTTGTAAGTCATTGATTATAAGCTCTTTTCCACTTGGTAATGTACATCTATGATAAATTCACCCATCCCTCTTTGGGCTAATTGTGAGTCATCCTTCATCAAGAATCCCTTTCACCTAGAAATAGGAGGAAGGATTGCATTCTTGTTCTCTTTTGCACTTCATTCTAGAAGATGTTATATTTATCTAAGACAACTCATCTTGGGGGTAGATGTCTTTTTGAACAAAGATCTCTTCTCCTCCAAGGATCACTTTTACACTTACATCAAGATATCTCTTTTTAACTATCTTATCCTTGCTTGAAGAGTATTCCCTCTCTTGCTTGGATTTATGACATTGTTGCATAATGGATATCTTCTTTGTGATGAAGGTAGGTATGCTTGTTCTTATTTTCTTAAGATATCAACATTACTCTATGTTGACAGCTTAATGGGGGGGAACCCACACTGCTCCTTTGTACTATACTTCTCTTATGCATTGTACAGTGGGACATTCTTGGAACTAGAGGGCAGCCTCTTAGAGAAAGATGTCATCACTTTTCTTGTATAGTGGGACATTTTGGAACCAGAGGGATGATGAATAATGATGAATAGTAAATAACCAATAGATACTGAGAGGGGGGGTGAATCAGTATAGACAAAAACTTCTCAAATTTTTTAAACTACAAAGAATGCACTAACTGGTAAACATTATCACCAATCTAAATCAAGGCAATACTGGTAACACATAGTATGACTGTAAAATACATAAACTAGTTCATCTAGATCATCTTCAGACTTAACATCTCATCTCAACTTCACCCATATGCTTAAGCAAGTAAAACATCAAAAATACAATGACCATTGGATCAACTTGCATTACTGCTTAACAAAAAATACTAAAACATCAGAAAAAGCCTCACACATAACACATTGATTTTTCACGTGGAAACCAACTGGGAAAAACCACAGTGGGGATGAATACCCACAAGTTGTTCTTGAACTCTTCTGAAGTCCACTCTATTAGGAGCCTAGTCCGGTTAAAGACTTTACAACTGGTTCTGCTAGGAACCGATCCTGCTAGGGATCACCCGGTTAAGGGATGGCTAAATACCCGGTTAGAGGTTAAAACCCTATTAAAGGTTACCTTGTCAGAGGATTTAAAAAACTCAATGATTTTGAGTCACCCTGTTAAAGGATTTACAAAAATCTTGTTAAAGCTACCCGATAAAGGGATTTTCCAACTACTGAAATGGTTAGAAATCAACAAGTAATACACTGATTTGATAATAGCACTTAATGCCAAGGCAGATCCACTTTAGTTCCTTTACATCTGTAATCACACTCTACAGATCTCTACTCACTTCTCCGGTCTCGTAAGAATCACTTCACACAAAATCATTTGCCAACAACTTCAAATGAGAATCATCATCGACCTTATAGACAATAATTAGGACGGTGGCAAAAACCTAAAACCCTAAGCATCTAGGTTAACAATACAATCGGTCCAATCCTGACCATTCAAACACATTACATAGGGTAACACAATCTTGAATAGATCTCAAGACATTTTGCATCGTTCATTCTTTACCGCTTCTGGAAGCTGATAACCCATTATGCGTTCTCCACCGTTTACTAAGATTTTGCACATTCTTGAGGTAGATAGAATCAATCTTCTTCATGCAAGATCTTCAAGGAAATTATTCACACGCACAAGGCTGACATGGCAACATGATCTAATCTTCATTTCAATGCTAACTCATCACAGGATGTCATCGGTTGAATCACACAGACTTGGAATACATCAACCAAAAACCCTAAAGCTGAGACTACCAACCGGTAGTCATATCAAATGAAACCCTGATACAAAATTTGCATATACCAGTTTACATTCTAACATACTAGTTCACCTTTTCACATATACCAGTTCATACCATCATACCGGTTCACTTCATACCATCATACCAGTTCTCTTGCCAGTTTGCTTACTTCAATATACAGGTTCAAACTCCAGCATATTGACATCAATGACAACATACAGTCCTATCATGTCATCAAACTCTGCACATATGCCAACAATCTCCCCCTTGGCATTGATGGCAATACACAAAGATATCTCAACATCTTCTTCCATATTATATGTCTTCAATACTCCAAATATCTTCTCTACTTCACATCTTCTCTCCCTTTGACAACAATGCCAAAGTGGAGGCACAAACATCCATGATCTACTATGCTGCTCCCCCTTAGGAGTAGCACCCTTCAAACACCAATCCTAAAAATATTTGACAATGCAATACCTGACTGATGTGGAGCACATACCTTTAGTTCATCTCTTGAAGGGGCAGTACCCCTAATTCACCTCTTAAATAGGTAAATGTAGCCTTCAGTAGAGGCTTGGTGAAAATATCTGCTAACTGATCCTTACTATAAACATGTTCCAATACAACCTCTTTGTTCTGAATTTTCTCCCTCAAGAAATGATACTTGAGCTTCAAGTGCTTGGTTCTAGCATGCAATATCGAATTCTTGGAAATATTAATTGCATTTGTGTTGTCACAAAATATACTCACCGGTTTAGATACAGGAACTTTGAAACCACTTAATACATGCTTCATCCAAATTGTCTTAGTGCAGTTCATAAATGCTGCTACATATTTTGTTTCTATTGTGGACTGCGAGATACAACTCTGCTTTTTGCTCATCCATGAGACTAGTCTACCACCGAGAAAGAATGCACAACTGGTTGTGCTCTTCCGATCGTCCATATTACTAGCCCAATCGGCATCAGTAAACACTTTGAGATTGAAAACATTACTGTATGGATACCACAATCCATAATCTATAGTTCCCTTCAGATATCTAAGAATCTGCTTGACTGCTACCAAGTGGGATTCCCTTGGACTTTTCTAAAAATGTGCAACAATGCCCACTGCATGTGAACTAGTAGTACAGGCCTTGGTAGCTAAAGTTGAAGTAAAGGATGAATGGATCATTGATTCAGGATGCTCACATCATATGACAGGAGACAAAGGTAAATTCTTTAACTTTCAAGAATACAATGGAGGCTTAGTGAGATTTGGAGATGACAAAGCTTGCTTAATCAAAGGTAAGGGTACAATATCTCTTGATGGTAAGCATAACACTGACAATGTTTACTATGTTGAAGGATTAAAGCATAATCTTTTGAGTGTTGGTCAATTAGTTGAGAAAGGATTTTAGTTACAATTCAAAAATGGAAAATGCAAAATCATGAATAGAACTGGTTTAGAAATTGCAATTGGTAATCAGACTAGAGGTAGTATCTTTCATTTGAATAATAGTGAAAAGACATGTTTAATTGCACATATAGATGAAAGTTGGTTATGGCATAAGAGACTCTATCATGTAAACTTTGATTGCATAGTGAAGATCAGTACTACTAAGGCATTAAGAGATTTACCTAAAATTGTCAAACCTTAGAATACAGTATGTAAGGAATGTCAATTTGGAAAACAAGTTAGAGCTAGTTTCAAAAGTATTCTAGAAAAATCCAATAATGCTCTTGATTTGATTCACACTGATTTATGTGGTCCAGCTAGAACTAAAAGCTTACAAATTGATAGATATTTCATGCTTATCATTGATGACTATTCTAGAATGTGTTGGGTTACTTTTCTCAGAGAAAAATCAGAAGCACTGGGAAAGTTCAAACTGTTCAAAGAAATGGTTGAAAATGAAACCGGTAAGAAAATCAAATGTTTAAGATCAGATCAAGGAGGTGAATTTACATCTAAGGAATTTAATACATTCTATGAAGCAAATGGAATTAGAAGACAACTATCAACACCTCGGACACCACAATAGAATGGAGTTGTTGAAAGGAAAAACAAAACTATCTTGGATGCAGCAAGAAGTATGTTATCAGAAGAAAACCTACCACATGTATATTGGAGAGAGGTAGTCAGTACAACGGTCTATACATTCAACAAAGTTCACATCAAAGGTGAAACCGGTAAGACCCCTCATGAACTATGGTTTGGTAATACTCCTACTCTTAAGTATTTTAGAATTTTTGGAAGTAAATGTTATATCAGAAGAGATGAGTATATTGGCAAATTTGATCCTAGAAGTGATGAAGGAATATTTCTTGGTTATTCATCTAAGAGCAAGGCATATAGATGTTTTAACAAAAGATTGCAGAAAATTATTGAAAGTACAAATGTAAAGATTGATGAACAATTCAGAGGAACTTCAAGGTATATAGACTCTGAACCGGCAACAAAATTTTTGACAAATGAACCTGCACTAAATCCACTGGTACAGAATGAAGATCCAATTAACCCGGTATAATTTGAGGATTCCACAGTAACTGAGGAACAACAACAAACAAAGACACCCCGGTATGTAATACTGAATCATTCTAAAGATTAGATAATTGGAAACAAGTTTAAAGGAGTTATGACAAGAGGAAGATTGGCAAATGAAGAGGTATGTCTTATTTCTCAAATTTAACCATCATCTGTTAATGAGGCATGTGAAGATAAATTTTGAATTAAAGCTATGGAAGAAGAATTAGAACAAATTGAGAAAAACAACACTTGGATATTAGTTCCCTGGCCTAAAGATAAAAATTTAATTGGAACCAAATGGGTTTTTAGAAACAAACTTAATGAAGATGGTACGGTTGTTAGAAATAAAGCAAGACTAGTATGTAACGGATATTCTCAGAAGGAAGGAGTTGATTACAATGAAACCTTTGCACTAGTAGCTAGAATTGAGGCAGTCAGATTATTTTTGGCTTTTGCAGCACACAAGAACTACAAAGTTTATCAAATGGATATTAAATGTGCATTTTTAAATGGAGATCTTGAAGATGAAGTGTACATTGAACAATCTGATGGATTTTATTTGATAGATGACAATGATATGGTTTGTAGGTTAAGAAAAGCTTTGTATGGATTGAAACAAGCTCCAAGAGCTTGGTATGCAAGATTGGTTAAGTATCTTTTAAAGATTGGTTTTACTAAAGAAAATATAGATAGCAATTTATATTATAAAGTAACTAATGATGACATCTTGATTATAGAAGTATTTGTTGATGGTATAATCTTTGGAGGAGAAGATGGATTATGTAAAGAATTTTCTATTAAAATGCAACAAGAATATGAAATGTCTGTGATTGGAGAAATAAAATTCTTTTTAGGATTGTAGATTTCACAGACTGATAAAGGTATATTCTTTAGTCAATCCAAATACTTAAAAGAATTACTAAAGAAATTTGGGATGGAGAACTCTAAACCAGTAAGTACACCTATGACAACAAATGACAAACTATCACTAAGGGATGAATCTACACCTGTTAATCCAACTAGATACAAATCTATGATAAGAGGTTTACTGTATTTGACACAAACCAGACCTGATATTATGAATGCAATATGTATTGTTTCAATATTTCAAAGTAATCCTAGAGAAAATCATGAATCGACAGTAAAAAGGATTTTCCGGTACTTACAAGGCAATATAAATCTTGGATTATGGTACCCCAGAGATGAAAACTTTGAATTATGTGCATACACAGATGCAAATTGGGCAGGAGATGTAGATGATAGAAAAAGCACCATCGGCGGAGCATTCTTTCTTGGAAACAAATTAGTTTCTTGGTTGAGTAAGAAACAAAGTTGTACATCTTTATCAACAACAGAATCAGAATATGTTGCAGCAGCAACTAACTGTACACAGGTACTATGGCTTAAGCAAATGTTGAAAGACATAAAGGTAAAATGCAAGGAACTTATTGCTATCTATTGTGATAACACTGTAGCAATTGATATATCTAAGAATCCGGTATTACATTCTAAAACCAAACATGTTTCTATCAAACTAAATTTTCTAAGGGAAAATATCGAAGCAAAGGAGATAAAACTGGTTTATGTGAATACTAAAGAGCAGATTGCAGATATTTTCACTAAACCTTTGCCTAAGGAGACTTTTGAATATCTCAGAGATCAACTTGGAGTCATACCACCATCGGTAGAGACTTAGACCATTGATGATTGTCATCAACTGACAGAATTAACAGAGAAATCTTTTTTCCAGCTTTGATGGGAAGCTACTTCTCAGGGGGAGTAGTTGGTATATTGAATTGATTGGTATTTTGTATATGAACTTGGTTTTATTGTAACTTTGGCATTTGATGTCAAAGGGGGAGAGATTGGTATGGAAAAACTTCAAAAAAAAAAACACAAGGAAAACACATGTTGCTCCCAGGGGGAGAGATTGTTGTTTTGGAGAGATTATTACTCTCTGTATCTGTATTTTGATTTCTAGTTATGATCTCTTTTTGGAGGTTGTTGGTTTTTGGTATTTGGCATTTCTGTTTTGGCACTTTGATGGTTTTTCCATCTTGTGTTGCCATCAATGCTAAAGGGGGAGATTGTTGGTATTTTGGTATGGTTTTGTCATTGATGTCAACACCTACTAAACACTTATCAACTTTGGCACTTTGGAGAATCAACAACATTCACCGACAAGCAAGTGACTCATGCACAGTCACCGGTATCTAGTACACCGACAAGATATAATGATCACCGACACTTGGAATGATATGGAAATTACTTGGTTATGTCAAAGACATTGTGTGAACACTTTGTTTTGGAGTTTTGTTTATTGGTACATTAACATTCGCATATTTGCTGTTACTAGCAAATAGGTCCAGGGTTACACTGACAGGTTTATCTTTTCTAGATCAGCATGGCACGCTATGGAGATGATTAATTATTGTTGTAACTGCATTAAGCCAACATGTTCAATTAGTTATTGCATTGGATATTGTATTATTTGTAAAATGTTTTTATTGTAATATCTTGTAGAGCTGACCTACTAAAATTGGTCTTAGGTTATGGTATAAATGTAAGATCTTATTTGTAAGATTAGATGTGGAATGCGAAAAAGGATTGTGTGAAGGCATATGCGAGAATAAGTAGAGCTATACATGCAGACATCATTTGAAGATTGAAGAAGGGTTTTTCTAAAGACAATCAGAACTACACCGGTACTGAATCCAGCATATGAAGATGCTATTTTGTGCAGTACATTCTTATTGGATTTAACCATCCAACTGTAGTTAGTGTGACTCCCATTTTGTGATTAAGCAGTGAGCTCTAGGCGCTTGGCCTTTCTGCATGTGCAGACCCCATTTATGTACACTTACTATCTGCAGTAGTATCATCTGATTGTGGGTAATGTTTCCCACCATGGTTTTTCCCCCTATAGGGTTTCCATGTACAAATATTGGTGTTATGTGTTGTGGATGACTTTGTGTTTATGTTTCATGCACTAATCCTTACCAGTATAGCAATTAACTATTAAAACTGTCTACTGACATATTGAACTGGTTTACCGGTATTAAGCATTAAGTTGGTTAAGTTGTTTTTGGTTTGAATTTATTAGACAACTGATTCAACCCCCCCTCTCAGTTGTCTCCGGGACCTAACAAAGCTTCACCTAGATCTCATGTGCGGTTTGAAGTCCCATTACATTGTCATCTCATAATCAATCAGGGCACTAAGGAATGCTTACTTCGTTCTAATATTATATTCAACTTCCTTAATCTCATCAAGAGTGGATGGTCCATTTTGAGTAATGATATAATCATTCTTTGTAATCTTCTGATAATCGTGACCAAGACATTTCAAGTGCACTTCCATCAGGTCCTTCCATATAGAATAGTTGCTTCCATCAAATCTTAGACTATCCTTCTTAAAGATAACACCTTGAGTTATCATCCTAGATCTCTTTAAGTTGTTAAGCTTTTAGCAGAGGATCTAGCTTTGATACCAATTGTTAGCAGCAATCAAGAAGGAAGACTAAAAGGGAGGGTTAATCGGTCTTCACCAAAAATAACAAACTTAATCATAAAACACAGATTTGATAAACTGCACTAATAAGATAGATAAGAAAATTAACAACACAACACACAACACCATGATTTGGACATGAAAAACCCAGTTAAGGGAAAAAACACAATGGGAACCCACCCACAGTAAGATGATACTCTACAGTAGTATGTGAAAATGTTAGAATGGGAAATGCACATGCATTCAGGCACACTACCTAGAGCTCACTGTTAAAATATAATAGTCAAGAAGGCTACAACCCTCAAGTAAGTCTCACTGACTTACAACAAGATTCAGACTACAATCCAGAAGAAGTGAACTGAAATAATAGAATCTTCAAATGCCTGATTACAGTTCCGGTTAAGCACAAATGTCTGTCCTGCAACACCAATCTCACCTCAAACTCAACACCGAAGTATAAATCACTTGTTCACACACAAATATCTCTGTAATAATGTAGACACAACATCGACACCCAAATTACATTATTATATCACCTATATATATAATTCATCAACCTTGACAACAAGGTCGGCTAAACCCTCAATCCTCAATTACAAAATTACATCACACAATACAAAGATCGACCACCAAACCAATATAATGGTTTACATAGAATAACACGGTCCTAAAACAAATTCCCAAATGTGCAATACCATTGAAAATCATACCAAGATCAATCGCAACATGCTACAACACTAGGAAAATGAGATAACATGAAAATCATCATCGATTGATAGAAACCACCAAAAAATCGCACAACGATCAATGGGGATTGCCAAAACAAATAGGACATGACTAATAAACATCAACAAGCATGTTATAATCATCAGGAATAATTGCACCAATACCACTTTTCAAATCTTCATTGGTCAACGTCTAAAAGATTAAGAACACAACAAATTAGTAGCTGTCATGAAGAAAGATAACTTATGGAGCACCAAATCATGATCTATCTGAAAGGAAGATACAAAAGACCATCCCAATAAATGTCCCAAGAAATCATCACAAGATCTGATCACACTGAAATATACCAGAGGATATACCAAACTCTACAAAATAGTGATCAACAAACCAACACTACAAACTAGATCATAAGATCTTCCCAATCTGCAATAACTAGAGCAATGCACAAGAGTATGTTGAAATCAATGACAACAACATATCCTAGCAAAAACAATGACCAACAATATCCAACAACAAGTTGGTGAGGATAGGTGTGTATGCTAATGATTTCAAAAGTTGGCTCCACTTGCACAAAATCCCAATGGAGGCTGGTGCGATGATTTTGAAGGATGTGTCACTTAATGATGAATAATCCCAATGTTGGATTTTTGGTACTTTCCTTTCTCACCCTTTTCTTTCATTTCTAGTTAAGGTGGTGGGCCTTAAATATTTTTATTGGTATCACCTACCATTATATTTCCTAGGTTTATCACTTTCTCAACCTAGTTTCCTATTCTACGATTATGGGTGGCAAATCTAATGAATTCCCAAATTGAAGAATAATGGGGAGTTGTGGGGTAAGTTGACTAAGGTAAACCTAGATAATTATGTGGAAGGAATGACTGGCCATTATCCTAAGATCTCTACGGAATTCATCCATGCTTGCTCGACAATGGAAATGTGAATATTGGCAGTGTTACTTTCATGATTTAGATGAAGTCTATCATGAAGGTAACATGGGTAGTCCTTGTTGGAGTGTCCTTTCCCAAACAACCCAAAGAGAATTACAAGAAATATTTTGAGTGTTTTTTTCAACCAAGAGAAGGAGTCTCCTAGCTTCAAAGTGGATTCAACAAGGAGGAGCTACTCAAAATCTAGAAGGATGAAGCTCTATTGATTATGAAATACTTCACCTTTGATGGAGAAAAGAAGGTTCCACATGTAGATCTTTCCCATGTTAATCCATTTTTGGAATGGGGTAAGAATGAATTTCCCCTTCTGGATTATGTCTTCTTTATCCCAGACTATTTCCAAACCTATTGAAAAGGGTAAATCCCCTCTCCACTAAGGTGTCATCTAGAGAATGTATAACTTCCACCTAGCTTTATTCAGGTGAACTCACAATGTTGGTTCCCACTTTTTGGTACATCGTGATTTTTGCTGAAATCATACATTTTTTAGAAAATATAATGATTTAAACTTTAAGAGGTCCCATTTGAAGTAATTAATTGAACAAAGTTAGATCAAAGTCTCTTACATCAAAATTTCTTGGATGTAACCTCTCTACTTCTAAATCATACTTGCAATGGAGTCTCCTTTGCATCCATCAAATGGTGATAAAAAACCAATTTTACATTAGCTTTGGGGGGTCAAATGAATTCATTTAGAAGTTTTTTTTTTAAGTATTTAATCCTTATTATAAGCTTTCAAAATATTATAATTTTAATATATTTAATTTCATTAATATATTTTTATTTTATTTCTTATAAATCTAGGTTTTTCACCAAACATGAACTTCTTTGTTCAATGCATTGGGAAAAATAGTAAACTAATTCAAAAAAAATCTGAAAAATATCTATGCACTAGGTATTGATGTCTTCTTTCTAACAAAAAGATAAAATTTAATTTTGATATATATATACAGAACAAGTTGTGTTCAAACATACACAAGTATATCTAAATTATAATTAGTCGGACTTCAAACTTAATAAAATGAAAAATATTCAACATATCACTATCAAACCAATTGCATGCCTTGGTTATTGATGTTACAAATCAAAATTCAAAAGAATTGTTTCTATCATTTCTAGAAAAAAAAATTATGTGTTTCAGGATGCACATCACTATTAAAAAAAAGTTTTTTGCTGTAAAAAACAACTTTTTGAGGGAGATGGAAAAATCAATTAAATTTTATTCAAAAAATTTTGAAAAAATATATTTACAATCTATAAACAAGATATTACAAATCACTAGTCTACATCATCTTCAAATTCTTAATAGTTTAAAAGTTATAGGTGTCGAAAAGTGAAGGTTTTTTTTCA
Organism: Cryptomeria japonica; assembly: GCF_030272615.1. NCBI lineage: Eukaryota > Viridiplantae > Streptophyta > Pinopsida > Cupressales > Cupressaceae > Cryptomeria > Cryptomeria japonica. The sequence goes on along the minus strand of NC_081407.1, from coordinate 760,731,640 downwards.
AAATCTTCATTTAAGTGTCAAAGTTGGTCAAAAAGTGGGAACCAGTATTGTGAGTTCACCCCCCCCACCCCCCCCCCCCCGCCCTTTGTTGTGGTTGGGTCTACCTATGACCTTAATATGTTTGTTGACCTTTTTGTTTCCCCTTCCAATTTTAGGGAATGGATGATGCCTCATTCAGATTCTAAAATGCTCACTAGGAAAAACCCTATTGGAATGGCCAAATTTTAGGCTATTGTTGCCACACGAGTGCTCAGGTTGAATTGCAACAGAATATGGTTAATAAGATAGCAGATCATTCTAATTTTAAGTATATTTCCTTGGAGGATATATATTCCTCAGATGCTTTAGAGTTTGGATTGATCCCTTGCTGAAATGGATGGTATACCTAGTCCTCCCCCCTCAAGCCCTCCCTTCTTTGAAATGCCCAACACTTAGAGCACCACCTTAGCACTGGATAAAATAATGAATGAGTTGCATGATGTTATTCATAGACAAGAAGAGTTGATTAAATGGCTCTTCACTCAAATGAGTGTGGGAATTAAAAAGATCAATTGGTTGGAGGTGGTGGTTGAGGTTGAGCCTAGGGCCATCACTTAGGTGGATGATTTTGATGAGGACGGGGTTTGGAAAAATTCCAGTGATCTTGTTGGCATGATGGGGTAGTGGGAAATGGTGGGCAAAAATATTGATGACATGGATTTTAGGAACAAGATGGTGGGTAGCAAGCTTGAGTTGGAAGAGGTTAAGAAAACATAGGAGGCCCTCAAAAGGAAAATTGAGGAGGCCAATGTTGCTTTCAGGAATGTGTCTAGCAAGCATAATGTCCCCCTAAAGGCTATCGACAACAAAATGGAAATATGAAGTTCAAAGAAAAGGAGACACACAAAGTTCTTGTCCATGGGATTTGGCCACACTGCTTCAATGGTTAAGGCCACTCCTGACTCCGCACTGGTCTCCTTTGTTTATGAGATTGGTTCAAGTAAAGAATTTTCTTATTTGATAAAATTTCATAATTTGTGTCAAGATTGGTAGGAAAAGGATATCCCCATGCAGTAGACCATCGCTTTATGTCCATGTTGGGTGGTTGTTTAGTTTTTTGGTGTTCTTGGTTTTTCTCTATTTGCTGGTATTTTGGTGTAGCTAATGTTTTTCTATTTTCCCTATTGGTTTTTTGTTGTGCTTTGGTGAGGGGTTTTATTATTGGTTGTGCATCCCTCATGCACTCTTGGTATTGCTTTGCATATATGTAATGGTACAGGCCTATCTCATTTTTATTAATCAAAACATTAGTGCACTACAAAGAATATTTGGGTTCATTAATAAAAATTACCCTACCGCATCTACCACAAGTTCTATTACTTACAAATCCCCTCATCAAAAAATTCTTGCCATTACAAGTTCAAACTATGGCTATCTTAGTCTTAGGAAGATTTCCATATTAATTCATAGGAAATGACTTGTTTATAGATGAACTTCTAGCTCAAATTGGCCTATTTTTAGTACTTGAGGGATTCAACAATATTTTTTATGGGTTTGATGGTCATGTTGGAAGCTTGGTCAAACAATCCACTATGTAGGATTATTTGATGCACATCTCAACACATCATATACTCTCTAAATTCTAGTCAAGTTCTATAAATGAAGTAAAATTGGAGGCGTTTCAAACTAAATTGCACGTTTTTTTAAAATTATTTTTCATATTTTGTTTCCTCCAAATATTTGTGTAGGAAACAATCCTCCACAAATATTCCTAACCACTAGCTTGCTAGATTTAATCACCTAGAGTTGACACCATAAGAAAATAATTAGAGATATTTTCATTTTAGTTGGCCATTGGTGTTGTTGGATGGTGAAGTTTGTGGAAGTTCTAGATTTTTATTGTAGATCTTGATAAACACTAACATGATATGTAGTGGTTTCATTGAATTTTTCAATGGTGTGAGAACTACCATTACAACAATATTTATAAAACTCTCACTGCTTGATCGAGACTGACCATATTTTGTTATGGGCCCTCAAACTCCTATTCAATGCTTCAAATAACCAATGAGAAGAAAAAGATAAGTTTTTTTTTTCACAATTTCTCCTCAACCACAAGAATTAGTCAATTCTTCTATCATCCATACACCCTCCTCACTTAGCAATAGCCTCCTCTGTAGACATCATTTCTACCAACAACTCATCAAAAGACTACTTGGTCAACAAAAAATCATTTCCATGTGGCAGTACTTCAAGATTTGACAATGTTTCTACAAGAAACCTCAATTAATTCTCCGACAACCTTGATGTAAAACTAGGTCAAATATAGACTTGGCATGAAGACCACCACTTGGCATGTTGATATTATAGTTTCTTTCACGTAGTGGTCAATATTCCTCTTTGGTGGTTCTCCAACAAAATGTAAGGAAAAACATGCACATTGCTTTATTGACAATATTATTCAACTTGACCACTCCAATTTATTTGTTAAAATAGTCAAATCAGTGTTTTTTAATAAATTATCAAATGGTTGTAAAGGAGAGATATTTTCATTTAATTTTAACTTGCAAATCAAGAGTCAATATTTTAACTATGGATAGTTTCTACAAAGTTCATTTTATGCCAATTCCAACAGAGTAGTTGGAAGGCTAGGTTTGATATCATCTTAGAGCATTTTCTCTTATTTTATATGCAAATGTATTATAATAGATAATTTTATGAGAATTAATTTTCTTATTAACTTTTGATCAATAACTCAAAATTGAGCAACATTTTTTTCAAGAATTTAATGTTTTAACATTTTCTACACATTGTCCTTGTTATATTACAAAAAGAACTAAGTTATAAAGTGTTAAATTTTGTTGTGGGTTAGTCATGTGATATTGAATCAATGATTTATCTTCTATTGTTCCTCTAACCACTTCCATGAGTCACATTATGATCACTGTTGGCAGCAACAATGACAGAAGATTGAGAGGGGTGGGGGATCATTCTTCACTGGATTTACAAACTTAATCATAAATACAGATTTGATAAACTATAGTAACAAAAAAATATAAGCAAATTCAAAGCACAATACACAAAACCAAGATTTTGACGTGAAAAATCCGGTTAAGGGAAAAATCATAGTGGGAACCTACCCACAATAAGATGATACTTTGCAGTAGTATGTGAAAATATTACAATGGGGAATGCACATGCATTCAAGCACACTGTTTAGAGCTCACTTCTCAAATACAATGACCCAGAAGGCTGCAAACCTTAGGGAAGTCTCACTGAATTAAAACAAGATTCAGACTACAATCCGAAAGGAATGAATTGAAGGAATAACATCTCCAAATGCCTGGTTATAGTTCCGGTTAAGCACAAATGTTTTCTCAACAACATCAATCTCTCCTCAATCACAACACCGAAGGATGAATTACTTGTTTGCACATACAAATCTCTCTAATAATGCAAACAGAACCTTGACACACAAATTACATGAATATATCACCTATTTACACAAATCATCAACCTTAACAATAAGGTTGACTAAACCCTCAACTTACAAATACAAAACTGCATCACATGATACAAAGATCAACCATTAGAACAACATAATAATTTACATGACATAACATAGACCTAATTCAAATTCCCAAATGCTCAACTCCACTAAAAATCACACCAAGAGCAACTGCAACAAGCTGCACCACCAGAAATACCGCATAACATGAAAATCATCATTGGTTCATAGAAACCACCAAAAAATTGCACAATGATCAATGCGGATCACCAAAACAAATTGGACATGACTAGGAAACACCAGCAAGAACATTAGAATCATCATAAACAGTTGCACCAATGCCACTTATCAAATCTTCATCTATCAACATCTGAAACTCAAGAATACAACCAATCAACAACTGCCACAAAGAAAAGTAACTTGTGAAGAACCAAATCATGATCCATGTGAAATGAAGATACACAAGACCATCCAAAACAATAGCCTAGAATATCATCTCAATATCTGATCACACTAGAATATACCCAAGGAAATACTGAACTCAACAAAGCACCAAAATTGCAAAACCGGATCATATGATCTTCCCAATTAGAAAACATCAGAGAAAATCACATGAATATGTTGACATGAATGACAACAACATATCCTAGCAGCAACAATGACCAACAATATCCAACAATCTCTCCCTTTGGCATTGATAACAACCTGTGAATGTGAAAAATAGTCAATGCAAAGAAAGATGATATCTCCAACAAACTCCCCCTAAGATCGGGACATATAAATTAATTTTTCACATGATCTCTCTCCCTCTTTGACAACAATGCCAAAGATCACAAAAAAGAAAACTAAACTCTCTCTCCAAAAAGAGAAACATGAATAAGGAATCTCTTCCTCTAAAACACATACTACTTCACCAGAGGAGCAACACCAACTCATCAATCTAGATAAAGAGATAAGGCTATGAAGTCCACCGGATTGATGCAACTAAATGCATCTAGTTCTTAATAGGAGGGGTAGATACCCCTAACTTGTCTCTCAAATAGACAAATGTTTATGTAGGCAAATGCTTAGTGAAAATATCAGCAATTTGTTTCTTTGTAGATACATACTCCAGGTTCACCTTCTCTTCACTGACATGCTCTCTCAAGTAATGATGTTTGATTGACACATGCTTAGTCTTTGAATTTTGCCCCAGATTCTTTGACATGTTAATAGGATTGGAATTATCATAGTATATGACAATAGGCTCATCATAGATAACTTTGATATCCTCCAACATTTGCTTCATCCAAACTAGCTGAGTTCAATTACTACCAACAACAATGTACTCAGCTTCAGTAGTAGATAAAGATACTAAATCTTGTTTCTTACTAGCCCATGAAACCAAATTCTTTCCCAAAATGAATGCTCCACTGGTAGTTCTCTTTCGGTCATCAACATCACCAGCCCAATCAGAATCAGTGTAAGCACATAGCATGAAATCATCATTCCTCAGATACCAAAAACTATAATACATAGTTTCCTTCAACTATCTGAATATCCTCTTAATAGCAATGACATGACTCTCTTTTGGATCAGCTTGATATCTAGTAGCCATGCACACAACATGCATAATGTTTGGTCTAGTTTGAGTAAGATATAATAGTCCACCAACCATATATTTTTACAAGCTCTGATTATATTTTAGAGATTCATCATTCTTAGATAATTTATAGTCAGTCACCATAGGAGTTCCAACCAGTTTGGAGTCATCTAACCCAAACTTCTTTATAAATTCCTTCACATACATAGTTTGAGATATGCATATATATACCTTTTCCAGTCTGTGAAATTTACAAACCTAAGAAAAAATTCATTTCATCAATCATAGAAATCTCAAATTCTTTTTGCATATCATCGACAAACTTCATACTCAAGTCATCATCACCTCCAAAGATAATATCATCAACAAAGATTTCAACAATCAAGATATTATTATTTTCAATCTCAACATACATATTACTATTAGTACCAACTTTATTAAATCCCAATTTCAATAAATACTTATCTAATCTAGCATATGAGGCTTTAGGAGCTTGTTTCTATCCATAAAGGGCTTTCTTCAGTTTACATACCATGTCTCCATCATCTGATAATGCAAATCCATCCGGTTGCTCAATGTAGCTTCTTCCTCAAGATCACCATTCAAAAAGGTAGATTGACATCCATCTAATATTCCTTGAAATCTTTATAATTAGTATATACAAGAAATAATCTAACAGCTTCAAGTCTAACCACTAGATAAAAAGTATCCTCATAATTAATCCCTTCTTTCTGAGAATATCCTTTGCAAACCAGTCTACCTATATTTATGACAACTTCATTGACTTCATTCAATTTGTTCCTAAATACCCATTTAGTACTGTAGCATCCTAAAATTGCGACACTTGCAATTTCGACTGCATTTGGGTTTTCACGATGGCGATGCAACACTAAACCTGAATGGAGACCCCGAAACTTGTTCATGACATCAAAAACTGCATTTTTCCAGCACCCTGCTTGATCCCTCCTTGCACCCTACTGTCCCAGGAGGTGGGACCAGAGCACCCAGCGCCCTGGTCCCTAGCCCTATTTTGGGCCCGGTCTCCTATGGGACTTCGAGCCTTTTTGTTTGCAAATTGGAAAATAACATTTCCTGGTCGGCCTAAGGTCGGGAAAATCAGTCTATCAACCCTAATTGGCAAGTATATAAACTACTTTTCCTCTCTCATTTTGAGGATGAGGGAAAAAGGCGTGGAAATGATATTCAAACATTCAAACATTCAAGCATTCAAGCATTCCTTCAAGCAATTGATCATTCTAAGTCTCCATTCAAGGCTAGGTGTTGCATTCAAGACAAGGATTCAACCATTGAAGAGGAGATCACATGCTACAACATACAACATACAACAAACAACAACATCTATACCTTCACACATAAGGATACAAACATCCTTTCAACAAGGTTGCAGGTACGCGGCTGAAATTGAAGATCTGGAATCCTTGTGCAGAGACGAACAGATCCCTCTTCGTTTCGCGGATTTTTCGGAGGACCGTGTGCACGCCGGGCGCCATCATCCCGTCAACTTTTGCTCAAATTTGCAGGACAGTGCCATCTCGACATTTTACTGCTAATTCCAGGTCCGCAGCTTCATATCATATCCCTATCTCTATTTATAAGTGAATCTTTCTTGCTTCTACATGCATTCCTAGTTCAATCTTTCTATCTACATTCTTTACAAAAGAGGGTATCCTTGCTATCACAACCCTTGAAACTCATATAGAATCCAATCTTGCATTGCGTGGGATTGGATCTTGTGGGTTTCAACCCCTCTTTTGAATGTAAAGTCCCTCCTAAGTGAAAACCATCAACCCTAGTGACTCTCCCTTCTCTCTCCTTGGAGTTGGGGAGGGGAGAATGACTAGGGTTCGATTTTTCCACTTTACATTTTGGTGAACCTGACGTGAACATCCTTTCTGATTATTCATAGTTAGATCTGAAAATTGGATTCCTTGATTACATTTCCATGTTTGATCTTTTGCAAAATTTTAGAGGTTAATTGCATAAAAACCCTAAATTTTCTTTTTAAGTAATTAAACTTGTGAAATGTTTAATTGTTAATGCTTGTTTCAGATCTGCCCTTCTATTACAAATTATCAATTCATATTTGTGCGTTAATTTTGAAAATTAAGTGGTTAAGTGTCAAAACCCTAATTTTTGAAACCCTCTTGATTCAACCTTTGTCCGACAATTTCATTGATCAAAACATCTCCAAATCAGCTGTAACTTTGGATTCTGCAATAAAATCATAATATCTTTTATCCCTGAAAATTTGGAAAAAAGTTGCGAGGACCATGTGCATCCCGAGCGCCATCGTCCCCGACATTTTTTCTGAAATTTCGGGAGCTAGATCTTACTGTATTTTTCTGCTAAAATCTAGAATTTTGGCTGATTTTATCAATTTTAACACCTTCAAAATTACAGTCAAAGTTGGTCTAGCGATTGCTTGGATTGAGGCTTCTAATCATTCAAAAATTGTTGAAATTGAAATTCGTGTCAAAATTGTGTTTCTTACAGTCCTAAATCTGAAAAGTGTGTTATCATTCATTCGAAATTTCAGTAATTTATTCAAATTTTTGCAATTTGTGACTTTTGAAATTAAGTGCTTAATTACAACAACTTTGATTTCTGCTTTCAAAATTGAATTTTGCATGAAATTGAGTCAACTTTCAAATTTCAAAACTTGCATTGCTTTTGGTATTCCCTCTAAAATCATAAAATTCAAAATTTTAGTTTCCCTCTCTTTTTCAAAATTCAAATTTTGCATTTTTTGACAATCTTGGTAGGGTTCAATTTTGAGATTGCAACTTTAATTTGGCCTATCTACAGATCATAAAATCACTCAATTTTTTCAGGTTAGCTGTAAAATCATCATAACTTTCATCCCTGCAAATTTCGAAAAAAGTTGCGAGGACCGTGTGCACCCTGAGCGCCACGGTCCCGGACATTTTTTCCGAAATTTCGGGAGATTGTCCTGATTGTATTTAACAGCTTAAATCTAGGAGATTGGTTGGTTTTATTGAAATTTTCTACCTCTAAAATTCAAAATCTCTCTCTCTCTCTCTAGTGCATGAGTTTTACAACAATAAGTCCTACCTACACTATTCCTATTAGACGAAGCCTTAGAATTAAGTCTTTCCAAGGTGTAATTACCGAGGAGATGGAACCTAATTTGAATGGCCTTTTTAACGAGGACATGGGTAATTCATCTAATCCTCTTAATGATGAAGAAGCTCTCCATGAGGTTTCTGTAGAACAACTTTCAAAATTGGATACCCAATTTGATGATTTTCGACAATGGATGTCTCAAGAATACCCCGATAGTCAAGCTCTTTCATTAATTGAGGGTCTGAAACATATGGTTCAAAGTGATAAGAATGGAATTGATATTTTGCGTGGTATTGCACACATTGTGGATTCAAATGTGATGCCTATGAAAAGTTGTGCCGAAACCTTAGGTTATACACAACCTCCTACTCAAGACAATCATTCTATTCCTTTGACGACTCCTATTGCTAGTATACCTACTTTTACATCAAACATAATGACTACTTCAACACAAGACATTCCTCCTATGATCACTAGTCATGGGGGCAATCCTTCTTCTTCAATCAACCCTCTTCCTTCATTCAATCCAACTTCTTCATTCATTCCTTCAGTGAGTGTTCCTATTATATCTCCACAAATGAACATGACGCAAGGGGGCAATTCGTTTAATCATTCCATTCCTCCTTGTAGTGTTCCTCCTTTCCAATCATCTCCTATGACTAACTATCATAGTGTCCCACCACCTTACTCTCTACCTTCTTTCAATAACATAACACCTCCATCACAATCTAACACGTCTAATATGAACTCTTCGATTGAAGCGACCATTAACAATCTTGCACAAACTGTCTCTTCTTTACAGCAACAAATTGCCTCTATGAATCAATCTAAGTTTAGTGTGCCCACATTTGATGTTGCGAGTCCACTTTCTTTTGACATTGTTCGAGCTATTCCCCCTAAACATGTTGAAATTCCACATTTGGAGCTTTATAATGGTAAGGGTGATCCTCTAACACATGTTAAGACCTTTCAAACAATATGTACTGATTTTGCTTATGACCAAAGGTTGCTTGCAAAACTGTTTACTAGAACATTAAGAGACAAAGCCCTACAATGGTATTTCTAGTTGCCTTCCTATTCTATTACTTCTTTCAAACAACTCGCAAATGCTTTCATTCAACAATTTCAAAACAATATAAGTCCTAAAGTTACTTTGATTGATTTAATGCATTGTTAACAAGGTGTTAAAGAAAAAGTGACTGATTTCATTGGTAGATATAAGCATTTGTATGCTCAAATTTCCTTTCTAGTGCCTGACAATGATATTCAAAGAATCTTTATTTCTAATTTACAAAAAGATATTAGAGAAAAACTCCTATTTTCAGAGTTTACTTCTTTCCAACAGTTGTGCGCAACTCTTCACAATTATCAACTGACTGTGAGTCAAATGGAACAATCACATCCTATGGCTCTGAGTGATAAGGGTGATAGTAGTCAACAACCATTTGGGAAGTTTAAACCGAACAGAGAGTCCATTAAATTCAATGAAAACATCATCAACAACAATGTGAATGCAGCATCAGGTGTGCCTCCTATTTCTAAGTTTTTTAGGAAAGAAAGAAAGTTTACTCCTTTGAATGAATCATTGCATAGTATTATGAATAAGTTATTGGAACAAAATATGCTTACTCTTCCTCCTATAAGGCAAATTGATCCTGCAAAGGTTACTTCACCTTATTTTGATAACAAATCTTTTTGTCAATTTCATCGTCAACCTGGGCATGATACTGAAAAATGTTTTGCTTTAAAGGGTAAAATTCAAGATTTGATTGATAATAATACTATCTCTGTTTCTGGAGTGAATGATAAAGGCAATACATCTGTAGCTCCTCCTAACCAAAATCTTCAGATTTTTACTGATCCATTGCCTTCTCATACCTCTAATGCGATTGATACTACTGATTCCTCTGTCTCACCTGATGATCTTGTGTCTATGACTCCGAATGTGATTAACTTTGTAGAGTAGCAGAAAATCCCTAAAGAACCTTCCATCACCTTTGATTCTAGTGAAACTATCAGGGCTCCTGATGGTCCTTTATATATAGTTGCAAAAGTCAAAAATACACCTTGCCGTGGAGTGCTTATTGATCCTTCTTGTATGGTTAATATCATTACTGAAGAATTTCTTTTTACTTTGCAATTGAATCAAGTGATCTATGATGAAACAAATGTGGTTGTGAAACTATTTGATGCATTTTCTTCTCCTGCAATTGGTTCTATTACATTACCTATTGAGGTCCATAACAAATCCCTTGAGGTGGACTTTGCTATTATTCCATCATCCGAACAATTTCGTGTGAAGCTAGGCTATCCTTGGCTATCTTCCATGAAAGCTATTGCTTCTCCTATTCACAAGTGTTTGAAATTTCCCCATAATGGTGAAGTTGTTACTATCAATCATAGTCTCTTTAAACCAGCTGAAAGAATTCCTAGTGTTCCTATTGATTATTTTTGGCCTAAACAATTCCAATCTCTTCCTCCGCGAAGTGATCATCTTTTTAAATCTTATCAAAAGTGGAAAAAAGATATGATCCTTTCGCTAAGCGAACCTAGAACACCCGAACTTGACATTCCTATCATTCTTGAGAAGGAAGTTCTTCCTTTGAAAGATAAAACTAATGTCTTTCCTCAAGAAGATTCCCAACCCATCCCTATGGATGTGACTATGCCTATATCTAATAAACTTCCCAAAAGTAGACCTATACCTCCTCGTCATGATGGACTTGGTCTCCTTCCGAAACCAAATATTCCTCCCTTATATGGAGCAGTTCCTCCTCCTTCCTCTTATGGAGAGAAGAGACCTTTCTCTTCTCCTATTGTTCAGCCTAAGAGACCACAACCTAAACACCCAAGTGATAAGGATGAGAACATTCCTCCTCCTCAATCTTCTCAACTTCCTACTAAGACTAGACGAAATCGTTTTGCACGTGAACATCGACGAAAGCGTCGTCTTAGAGCTCAGGCAGCTGCCTCTCAAACTTTGCAATCCCCAAAAACACCTTCAACAAGCATTATTTCATTTTCTCCTCAGCCGACAATTGAGCCAAAATCTCCTAAACATAAGATGCATGATGGTCTTGATCCTGTGCGAGTTAAAGATCCTATTTTTATAAATCTTGATGATGATATAGATGAAAATGCTACTTCTCCTGTTCATTCTGATAGTGAATATGAACTTGTTGATATTGATAACCATTTATCTAACGAATTTTCTAAAGCACTTATCCTAGCTCCTAGACAAGAACACCGTGGCTTGGGATATGAACATAGCCCTTTTTTGGATCTTGTGATAGCTCCATCTGCTATGTTGGATGTTCCTCCTCTAGCGTGTTTCCTACCTTCTCGAAATATTGATCAGCAAGATCGGGGGGTAGATGACGTGCTAGACTAGTTTCATTAGCATAGCAGATTCTCTCCCCCTCTCTTTTGTTACTTCTTCTATGTGTTATTCTCATTTTTCTATTTGTTGTCCTTAGTGTTGTCTACTTGAGGACGATGCAAAACATTGAGATCTCTTTTGGTCTCTCTCATGTTGACTCAAAAGACACATGTGTTCCCTTCTTCTAGGTGACCTTCCTTGATTGGGGAATGAATAACAATTATGCATACATACATATGATATACATGAATTATCATATAGCATACTGACCCCGAGGAAAGTGAAGACACCTCGTGCTTTGTGTTTTGTGTCTATTATCCTTGGGCTTATCTCACACTTGGAGGCTAAATCTTTGCGATAACGTGCTCCTTTCTCATTTCTTATATGTATCACTACCTTAAAGCAATCACCCCCGGTGAGGCGTGTGTGATCACTTTAACGTAGGGGGGCATACATCCCGTTCATATCTTTTCAAGATACTTGAAAATTTCTTGGCAAATTTAGCCTTGCCTTGAAAATTTTTGATATCTTTCTTGCATGACTCATAGTGAGGGAACCTTACTACTGACAGTCATGGTTCTCCCTCGTGATCTTCTCTTTTACTTTGTCAATCGAAGTCGTAAGATCCTTAGTCCACTGGGGGCTTGGTGTATCTTGCCTCCTTGACGTGGTGAAAGTTTTTCAATATTGTTTCCTTGTACTTTACTGGAAGTATGAGCGTACGCTTATACTCCCGCTAAAGTGGGGGCTAAATGTAGTGTCCTAAAATTGTGACACTTGCAATTTCAACTGCATTTGGGTCTTCACGATGGCGACGCAACACTAAACCTGAATGGAGACCCCGAAACTTGTTCATGACATCAAAAACTGCATTTTTCCAGCACCCTGCTTGATCCCTCCTTGCACCATGCTGTCCCGGGAGGTGGGACCAGAGCGCCCAACGCCCTGGTCCCCCAGGACCATGGCGCCCAGTGCCCTGATCCCTGGCCCTATTTTGGGCCCAGTCTCCTATGGGACTTTGGGCCTTTTTGTTTGCAAATTGGAAAATAACATTTCCTGGTCGGCCTAAGGTCGGGAAAATCAGTCTATCAACCCTAATTGGCAAGTATATAAACTACTTTTCCTCTCTCATTTTGAGGATGAGGGAAAAAGGCATGGAAATGATATTCAAACATTCAAACATTCAAGCATTCAAGCATTCAAGCATTCAAGCATTCAAGCATTCCTTCAAGCAATTGATCATTCTAAGTCTCCATTCAAGGCTAGGTGTTGCATTCAAGACAAGGATTCAACCATTGAAGAGGAGATCACATGCTACAACATACAACATACAACAAACAACAACATCTATACCTTCGCACATAAGGATACAAACATCCTTACAACAAGGTTGCAGGTACGCGGCTGAAATTGAAGATCTGGAATCCTTGTGCAGAGACGAACAAATCCCCCTTCGTTTCGCGGATTTTTCGGAGGACCGTGTGCACGCCGGGTGCCATCGTCCCATCAAATTTTGCTCAAATTTGTAGGATAGCGCCGTCTTGACATTTTACTGCTAATTCCAGGTCCGCAGCTTCATATCATATCCCTATCTCTATTTATAAGTGAATCTTTCTTGCTTCTACATGCATTCCTAGTTCAATCTTTCTATCTACATTCTTTACAAAAGAGGGTATCCTTGCTATCACAACCCTTGAAACTCATATAGAATCCAATCTTGCATTGTGTGGGATTGGATCTTGTGGGTTTCAACCCCTCTTTTGAATGTAAAGTCCCTCCTAAGTGAAAACAATCAACCCTAGTGACTCTCCCTTCTCTCTCCTTGGAGTTGGGGAGGGGAGAACGACTAGGGTTCGATTTTTCCGCTTTACAAGTACTAATAACATTTTTATGCTGAGGTCTAGGCACAAGCTCCCATGTGTTATTCTTTTCAATCTGATCTAATTCTTCTTCCATAGATCTCATCCAATTTTCATCTTTACAAGCTTCAACAACATCTTTAGGCTCAACTTTAGAAATCAAACATACTTCTTCAATAGCTAACCTTCTTCTAGTCATTACACCTTTATTTTTATCACCAATAATCTGATTTTCAGAATGATTCAATCTTACATACCTCAGAGTCATCTAATTCTTCTGATTTTTTAGGTTCCTGCACCTCTTCACCAACAGCAACAACATCTAGGCTAACTGTTTCTACCAGATCAGTTTTCTTCGGTTCTTTAGTCTGAATAGGGTTATAACCTTTATCAACCATCTATCCAACACTCAAAAGATTATTCTTCAAACCTTCAACATATAAGACAACAACAGTGTTATTCTTACCATCAAAAGAGATATAACCTCTCCCATGAATCACATAGGCTTTATCATCTCCAAATCTAACTATTCCGCCATCATATCTTTCTGTAATCACAAATTTTCTTTTATCACCGATCATATGATGTAAAAAACCACTATCAATTACCCATTCTTCTTTCTCTTCAACTTTAGCAGCGAAAGCTTCCTCCTCAATAGTGCAGCTTGTGGAATCAACACGTACAAGTCCATCTTCCTTAAAGGAAAGAAATACAACTTCATCTCCTTCTGATTCATCATTTGTAACACCTTCATCAGTAGCATAATAACAATTCTTTTGATTCCTATACTTCCAATTGGAGTTTTAAGGTTTATCATATTTCTCGTGCTGAACTCATATCTGTCATTCCTATCATGCTTACCAAACTTTTCATGATTGTCATACTTAGCCATTCTCTCTGAGCATCTAGAAGCAAAATGTCCTATTTTTATTGCAAGAGAAAAATTTCAGAGGCAACTTTCCATCATACTTACTAGCTCCTTTAGGCAACCTTCAGGCAATCAATGCTTCAAGCTCATCCAGCTCTTTTTATTGCTCTTCCATCTCTCTTATTTCTCTTTCATATCTATATATTCTACACTCATCAGGATCATACTTCTTCTATCTGGATACAGATGTTGATGCTTTAAATGTTGTCTTAGACTTTCCATGGGTAAGTGCACCAAGATGGTGAATAGAAATGTGGCCACATGCAATTTTTTTTTTTTTTCATAACCCATGTGTGTTCTAAAAATTCAAAAACGTGCTAAACTTGGTAACACAAAGCCTAGACAAAAACAATTAAAAAAATAAAAAGTTCCTCAAAACCCATACGGGTTTTGAGGAACATTATATTTTTTAAAAACCTACGGGTTATGCAAAACTAGAATTTTTGGCCTTAGTTCTACATAACCCGTATGGGTTATGTAGAACTAGGAACCAAATAGAAAGTAGGAGAGAGAGAGAGAGAGAGAGAGAGAGAGAGAGAGAGAGAGAGAGAGAGTAGGGGGTAGGAAGAGAGGGGAGGGAGAGAGAGAGAGAGAGAGAGAGAGAGAGAGAGAGAGAGAGAGAGAGAGAGAGAGAGAGAGAGAGAGAGAGAGAGAGAGAGAGATTGGGAAAAGGAGAGGAGAGGAAGAGAGGGAGATTGGGGAGGGAGAGAGAGAGAGAGAGAATAGGATAAGGAGAGGAGGAAGGAGAGAGAGGGGAGAGAGAGAGAGAGGAGATTGGGAGAGAGGGAGGGAGAGGGAGAGAGAGAGAGAGAGAGAGAGAGAGAGAGAGAGAGAGAGAGAGAGAGGGGAGGGGGGAGATAGAATAGGATAAGATAACAAGAGGAGGAGGGAGAGGGGGGAGAGGGAGAGGGAGAGGGAGGGGTAGAGAAAGAGATATAAGAGGGAGAGGGTGAGAATAGGATAGGATAACAAGAGAGCGAGAGAGAGAGCGAGAGAGAGAGAGAGAGAGAGAGAGAGAGAGAGAGAGAGAGAGAGAGAGAGAGAGAGAGAGATGAGGCGGAGAGAGAATGAGAAGGAGAAAAGGGTGAGAGACTCCGAAGAGAGAGAAGTGTGTGGGGTACAGAGATGAGATAGAAATCAAGGAAGATAATTAGGCCTTAGAATAGACAAAGATAGTGATGGGGGAAGGAAGATGAGAGAGAGAGGAAAAGAAAAGAGACATGCATGTATACAAACATATATACATATATCTATATAAATATATGTATATATAACTGAAGCTCTGCAAAAAGGAATGGTTAGGATATTGTCAAGACAACACAAACAAACAAACAACAAATAAGTGCTAGTGTTAGAAATCACATATCAAACACAATCCTAAGCAAGCATATCAAGAGAGACACAATACATAAAACATAAAGATTAATGAAACTAAGAAATGCAACAAGACATCTCCAAATGCCCTCCACCATGCTTGTAGCTTCTCCTCCCTTGTTCCTCTCCTCTCCAAGTTCCCAAATGAGTGTATCTCTCAGTAGCTTTTTGCACTATTCTGGATGTCTTATGGAGGTTCAATGTTATAAAATAGATGATTATGAGAATGAAAATGCGAACAATATAAAATGATATATTATCTAATTATATAATATTAATTTTATCCCAAAATGACAAATATAGATGATTATGCTAAATGCTCTCTAAAATTCACTATAAGTTAGATACATACAAGATTTCAGGATCTAGATTATGAAGAAATAAGCTCTATTTATAGGTAAAATGGAGCAATGGAGGGTTGAGATTGATTATTCTCATCAAGTGTCAGGATTGAGAGGTTTATGATCCATGTGAGGGATTTCAATCCAATCCTAGGATGACAAATGTCGACAAGAGATGGGTTGAGGGGAGAGGAAAAAGGCATTAAATGCTTGACATGACTTGATGGCTAAACTGGGAGGTAAGGTTAATGTTGATTTGAATGAATAAAGCTATTATCCAATAAATAATGCCTTTATCCAATGGATAAACTCTTGTGCAAGAGTTAGTGAGGATAACCATGGTCAAAGCAATAAATGGTTGAAGAGACCCATGAGTCAAATGAGAGTTGAGTTAGAGGGAAAGTCTCTAACCATGGGGGCAAGTGGATTTAACCATAAATGGTTATGTAAGAGCCATTAATGGTCATGTAAGAGCCATTAGTGGTTTGGAAGACTTTAGAGGTTAGCTTGTTGAACATATATAATCATTAAATGCTTTTCAAAGACTTTGAAGGCTTTGAGAAGTGACTTCAAGTTGCTTAGGAATGTGACAATATTTAGGAGATGGATTAGGCTAATTATGAATGATTAGAAAGTGGTTAGAAGGGTCTAGAAGGGGATTTAGGATTGCAAGTGGGTTTGGTGGGTGAGGGAAAATAGGATTTAAATTAAAATAAAATTAATTTATTTCAATTGTGGTGGCAACTTGCATTTGTAGGAGAATGCAAGTGGGGGGGATTTGTTTAGTAATTTAAATAAATGTTTTAATTATTTATTTAAAAGAGGAAAGTGGATTAAATTAAATAAATAGGATTTATTTATTTAATTGATTGTGAATTTGGTTTAATGAATTAATTGAAATAAATTGAATAATTTATTTAATTAATAGGAGAATGATTTGAGGATGAAATAATTAAATGTTAATTTAATTAACTGTTGGCTAGTGGGTTTATTAATCAAATAAACAGTAAATATTCATTTAATTAAATGGATAGATTTATGTGACTACGTTTGCCCCTCTTTGAGACGATGTGGTTTATCGCATTGTTTCAAAGAAAGAAAAATAGGTGTGAAGAAATATGCCCCATAAATGTTAATTTAATGCATGGTATGCCCCCTTGAGAGATGGGCCGATTTTTTTTGAAAAATCGGGCGATCTATCAAAAAATAACAAGATTGGGTTGGGAGGTAGAAGAGAAGGAAATAGCAATAATGGTGAAAGAATGGGGGAAGACAAGGTGAATATGGAGAAAGGGGAAGCTAGTGAGTACCCTTAGGTCATGCAGGAGATATGGTGCAAAGGTAGTGTGTGCTTTGGATTGATGCTATACAATTGATCAAGATTGGTTGGACAATCTAGTGCAATCGATGGAATTGCCCCAATCAAGTCAAAGCATGACAGTTAATGTCAGTTGTTCACTTGGATAGGATAAATTCTAAGTAATTGAATCAAAGTGACATGTTGGTGACTTAGACAATTGATGTAATTATCTGATGAAGTCAAGGTATATGAAGCAAAATACTCGTTGAGACTTTGACAATTGATGTAATTGTTCGTGTTGATTGTGTTTGATTGGTTGCATCAATTGATAGTGTGTGTGTGTGTGATGGATGGTTGTGGTGAATCATAGCAACCCCATTGAGACTAGGTCATTATGATAAATTCATGTTGTAGTCTAGGATTGCCATGATTGATTACCTGTTCAGACCCGAAGATACTTGATCAAAGTATCTGTTGATAGTCTAGGTTTAAACTTAAGAAAGTTTGAAACAAAACAACTGATGATGGCGTTGATGGGTGTGTGTAGGAGGATCTTCCCGTGCTTCAGATGCGGGAGCGACATCCAACTACATAGTAGCTATGAGATTTGCTGACTGAGGTGGAGATTGATTGCATCGTAGCTATTGGAATATATGACATGATGTACATGCCCGTGATTCAGATGAATCACAGATTAGTGACTGCATTAGTGGAGCGGTGGCACACCAAGACCTGCACATTCCATTTAGCGATGGGAGAGATGACCATTACACTACAGGATGTGAGGAGGATTTTGCACATTTCTATCTGAGGGTATCTAGTTATGTATGACTGAGGATTGGGTACATTAGTGTTACAGTGGATATTTGATGAGGATGTCAATATTCATGATGGCTCGATCACGTGGGAGGAGATAGCGGTGTTATATGAGCCATTACCAGTGGTTTTATCTGGAATTGTCGAGGGTTTGTTGTGCCCCGATCGACAATCACATGGACTGGCCATGTGTTGGGGCCAAGTGATTGAGCCCATGGTGACAAATGGGACCTACTATACATGGGGGCCATGTGTGCTATCACACTTATATAGGGAGCTTCATGAGGTGGTTTATTGGGAGATGAGCTCACTGGGAGTTGGCATTACTTTGCTACATATCTGGGCATGGGAGAACCTGCCAGTGACATGACCAGTGTACCTGAGATTCAAGGTGGTAGACCAGCCCTACGTGTACATGTACAAAGGTATGATGAGTCAGCCCCACCTGGGGAAGTTGGAGTGGTGGCAGCGGGCATTAGCTGATTTGGATACAGTGATATGGAGGCCATACATTGAGTGTGAGCCTTGGGAGGATGATGCAGAGGCTTTTCCTTATGTATTTATGACACGATATTTTATTGGTAGGACATCCTACAATGTTGAGAGACAGGTACCCGACAGAGTGATGAGGCAGTTTGGTCAGAGGCAGGGATTGCCGAGTGGATCAGAGGTGTATGTATGAGCAGTATGGGAGAGATTCTAGTGAGGGCCTGTGTTATCGTATGATCAGGGCTTAGCCAAGTTCTAGACTTTATAGGCAATACCATGACATATGAGGCCAAGGATTGTGGATGCAGGAGTGATAGAGGAGTACATGTAGTATCATACCGTGCATCTGATTCCACGCATTTCAGATCTAGCTGAGCTGGTACCATCATTTGAGGATGATAGGAGACAGGAATGGAGGAGAGGAGGCAGAGGAGTAGGAGGAGGAGGAGGTAGAGGTGATAGAGGAGGAGGTGGTGGGGGAGATGGGGCAGGTGGTGGTGGAGGTTTTGGAGGAGGAGGAGGTGAAGGGGGTGGTGGTGGTGGATTTGGAGGTGGGGGTGGATCTGGAGGTAGAGGTGGTGGAGGAGGAAGGTTACAATGGAGAGGGAGAGGCAAGTAGCCGTTGCAACTATCACAGGGTCCTCTGATTCAAGGAGGAGTCAGATTAGGTGGTAGGGATATGGGGGAGGGAGAGGCACCTATGGATATGGGAGAGGGAGCTACTGGTGGAGGAGAGGGAGCTATAGGTGTAGGAGAGGATCCTATGGGGATGGGAGGAGTAGATCTATAGGAGCATATGCTAGTAAATATGTAGACTCAACTTACAACAGTCGAGGCATGGGTGGAGGAGTGTGAGGTAGAGATTGCAGCTAGAGATGTTTAGTTGTTTGCATGGGAGTTAGAGTTGACTATAGTGATGAGAGAGAGATGATATGGTGGAGAGATTGAGGGAGCTGCAGGATAGAGGACAAGTTGTGGCCAGAGCATAGGGTCCTACTAGGGAGGTGTTGAGGGAGATACGATGGGCTCAAGTGGAGATAGATTATTGGTGGGGTTTATATGAGCACGTGGTACCATCCAGTCAGTGGGCACTGAGCTACTCATAGATGCATCGGGCGAGATCAGAACGGTCTCAGAGGATGCAAAGTAGTGGTGGTGTTATGGGTCCTCCACGACAAGATAGTGCAGGTGGTGTAGAGGGTAGTGGTGGAGCAGGGGGTGATGGGGGTGCAACATCTAGCCAGAGTGCCATTTGAGAGAGATTTATGTATTTTATTACATTGTCATTTTGGACTGTGACTTGGATGGCTCTTGGTAGTCAATATTTTTGACATCACTGTACTTTGATACATATATGTTTTTGCGAGATGATATATGATGTGATATATGAGTAGATCCCATATTTTGTGATGATATGCATTTTGATGATATGTATGGATTTATGGAGGAGGATGATTTATGATTTATGCTTAGACGAATGTTTTTACTTGCTAGATGTATATGTTGATGAGATGATTTCTATATGCGTATGATGATGATTGTATGATGTCTATATGCATGTTTATGAATGTGATGCTAACATGTGAATGCAGGTTAATTCATGTATGATGAGTTTTTGTAATACTTTATGTATGTAATTCCATGATGATGATGTATGCAAAATGATGACTGAATGATATTGACTATGAGATAGATAGTACTTTGTGTTTATGTTGATGATATGACGAGATGCATATTGTATTTGATATGATGAAATGTGATAATCGAATAATTTATGTAAATGTTTATAGATGGTTAAAAATGAATGCAAAATGGATAAACAAATGGTGATTCAAATGTTTATGTGATGATCTTCTAAATGAATGCACTTTAAAATGAAATAAACAAATGTTGAGACAAATGTTTATGTTATGATTCTAAATGACTTAAAATATTACTAAGTGATAAAGGAAAGTGAAATGATAATGCAAATAAATGCAACTAAGGGATAATGAATAACTGCACCTTAATGCATTTAAAAGGATAATGAATGCATCTTAATGAATCCAGATGAAACTTTTAAAGATGAGAATGAAATGAATAAGTATAAGAATATACTGGATGGATAGATGAATGTGCTTGACTAATAGATAGATAAATGCAAATGAATGCAACGAAATGAATCTAAATGAATGTACTTTAAACAAACTTAAATGATGATGAATGATTTAAAATACAACTAGTTGTACCTAGATGGCTAAATGAATGTACGTTAATGGCTAGTAATGGAAGTAAATGAAATGATGGGAAATTTATACAAATGAATTTAAATGCCCTTATTTGCAATGATGAAATGATGTAAGGATGCTAATGTAAGTAAATGATAATGAATGCGACTAAATGATATTAAATGCACTTAAATGAATATCTAAAATGGATGTAATGAATCTACATGCAAGTAAAAGATAACGAACTAGATGCATTTAAATGCAACTAAAATGCAATGGAATGATGATGTCATGTGTTCATGATAGATGAATGCAAGTTGGTGAGAAATTGTATGATGCACTGATGATGTATCAAAGAACTCCATCATGATTTGTATCCAAGACCAGTTCATATTAAATAACTTCTCATATTTTAACTTGTTCACACTTGCATACAAAACCATAAATATAAATAATGAATGATCAAATGGATGGGTGATATGCAACAGAATGCAATATAAATAGATGAGATGAAATGATGATCCATAGTGATTTATTTTTTTCATCATTGAGCAATGGTAGTATCAATCTTGGATGAGGCAGTAGGAACCAAGTGTGGACCATTGTACCTGTAAGCAAGTAGTATAGAGAGAACATGATGGACCTTCCATTCTGGTTCATGTGCAGACGGTTGAGGTATATGCTATAGTCAGCAAGCCATAGTGATCCATGACTAGATTTTTGCATAGGATCACGTAGCTTAGTGAACTTCCCATGTAGACACCATTAGTACATGCCCCAAAACTTCATTGGAATAATTCACAGATGATAAACAAACTATACTCAAGAACCATCCCAACTACTCTAATCACTTGTGGATATCCCAGACTAGCGTAGGAACTTGATATAAATGAATAAATAACTTGATCAAAATGACCAAGTACTTGATAGCTTACACAAAATTTTCTTGTCAAAGAAAATGTTATCATGTCTTTGTTTTGGTAAGGAAGGATGCATCCTTGTTAAGATAGTTGTGTACCGGTGTTGATTGTTTGATTGATTTGATAAGTGATCATCATTTGAGTAGCTCAAGATGTTTGTTTGATGTCTGTGGTGATGCGTATGTACAAAGTATTTTTATCCGTTTCCATGTTTTTGATTGATTTTTGATGTTTTATGATGTTTTTGGATTTTGTGAGTTGTTTTTTAATGTTTTCGAATTTTGTGAGATAGTTTTGAATGTTTTTGGATTTTGTGAGACAATTTTGAATGAAGAAATCAATGAATCACAAGTAATGCAGAATCCAATTTCATTAATAGGTTAAGAGCATTGCCCCCAGTTTAGACACGACTATGAAAAGAGGGATCCAAAATGCATGAAGTACTATCCTTGATTGCAGATCAATAAAAAGCCATGGTTTGACTGATGGATGAGTGGAGGCAATGAATATGATCACAACAAGTCTAAAATAAAATGGAGCCATAGCTTTTACGAGTGGTGCCTGTTTGCCATGTTTTGACCATCGTACTTACCCAAGGTGCCACCAGAGTGGTTGCTCACCATTTGGATGCATGATTTTATTTACTATCTTGGATTTTTTGTATTTTCTTTCAGACATTTATTTGAATGTTTTTGGAGTTATTTCTAATATGTATTGGAGCCTGATGCTCTATATAACTTATGTACAAAATTGTTTGAGGTCCATGTTGTTGATCGGATTTGATAGCAATTCTCCTTCTGAAGTAGCCAACTGATATGCCCCAGACCCAAATACAACAGTGATAACATATGGACCCAACCAATTTGATTCAAACTTTCCTTGATGTTCTCTGTTTGGCTAGTTATGAGGATTCTCTCTGAGAACAATATTACCTACCTCAAATGTACAAGGTCTAACCTAGTGACTATAGCTTCTGCTCATGTGCTGCTGATAAGCCTTGAGGTGGTTGTATGCAGCTTATCACCTTTCATCAAGTAGTTCCAATTCTTGAAGATGAGAGACTCGGTATGCTTCATCATCTATTAGATTATGCAAGGAAAATCATAGAGATGGTATCTCGACCTCGATAGGAAGGATGTCTTTTGTGCCATAAACCAGTGAGTGGGGAGTTGCGCCTGTAGGGGTTCAAATGCTAGTTTGATATGCCTATAGTGCTGGATTTAATTGAATGTGCCAATCACGACGGACATCATTAACTATCTTCTTGAGGATTCTCAACATGTTCTTGTTTGATGCTTTGACCTAACCATTTCCTTGTGGGTAATAGGGAGTGGAAAAGTGGTGATGAATGTGAAACTTCTCACAGAGCTCACGCACATCGTGATTTTTGAAAGCAAGCCCATTATCTGTCATGATGGACATGGGTACACCATATCAGAAGATGATGTAATTAAGGATGAATGAGGCGATCTTCTTGCTGGTGACTTGGGTAAGTGGAACAACTTTGATCCACTTTGTGAAGTATTCGGTGGTGGTAATAATGAATTTGTGGTCGTTGGATGAAGATGGATGAATTTACCCACAAGGTCAAGTCCCCATTGACAAAAGGGCCATGGTGTTGTGATTGGTTGTAATTCCTGTGCTGGTGCATGTATCGGGTCTACATGAACTTGGCATTTCTTGCATTTTTTGACAAAATAGTAGGAGTCTTTTTACATGGACGGCTAGTAGTATCCAGCGTGCATGATCTTCTTTGCTAAGGAAGGACCGCTTGAGTGAGTCCCATAAATTCCTTCATGTACCTCTTCCAAGGCCTTTGTTGTCTCATCATTTTCTAGACATCGAAGGAGAGTACCATCAAGACTTCATCAGTATAGGGTTTCAACAATGATGGTGTATCGAGCGGTTTGGTGAATGAAGGTTTTTTGTTGGTTATTTGATTGGTTAGGAGGAAGTGTGTGATCACGGAGGTAGGTGTAGAACTCACCGTACCATAGGGATTTGGAACCGACAAGGCAACATATCATCTCAGATTTAGGGATATCATAAGCAGGTGTCCAAATCTGTTCTACCAAGAATGCGTAGTGTGTTGAATTATGTGGAAGATCTAGGAGAGATACAATGGTACCCATAGCGTCAATAGCTCAATTATGATCTCTGGGTATCTTCTCAAAGGTGATAGTCATAAATGATGCTTTTAAACTATCCACCATTTGCTTGTACAACATGAGTTTATCATCCTTGGTCTGATATTCATCTGTGACTTGTCAGATAACTAGTTGGGAGCCGCCATATACCTTTATCTCTTTGAGTTTCCATTGTATGGCTAGTCTAAGTCCGGTGATCAGGGCCTCATATTGTGCTATGTTGTTATAAATGGAAAAGTTAGCCTGTGAGACTTCGTGATGCTGTCACCTTGAGGTGTGATAAAAAAAATGCCTGCCCCCAAGCCATGCCTAGTATATGAACCATCAAAGTATAGTTTCTATGGTTGTGCTGCTATGATCATGAAGATTTCTTCATCTAAAAAATTCAAAACAAGAGGATGATCACCTATGAGGGGTGCATCAACCAACTGATCGACAATAACTTGGCCCTTGATAGCCTTATGGTCCACATACTCAATGTAAAACTCACTCAAAATCATCACCCATTTGGCCAAGTGGCCTATCAATGCTACCTTGCTGAGTAGGTACTTTAGTGGATTGATCTTTGCAATGAGTTGTACTTTATGTGTTCACAGGTAGTGCCTCAGTTTAGTGGCTCCCAAGATTATTGCTAGGCAAGCTCACTCAATAGGTGTGTAATTTAGTTCATAGTCGACCAGTGTGCAAGAGATGTAGTATACAACACACTCTTTCCCTTCTGCATTGTGTTGTGCCAGTAGTACTCCCAATGTTGTATTAGTTGCTGAAATATAGAGCAATAGAGGTCTACTTGGATCTGGTGTGATCAACAATGATATATTCATGAGATAGTCCTTAGGCATATGGAATGCTTGCTAGCATCTGGCATCCCATTAAAAGTGGATGTTTTTGTGTAATAGATGTGTAAAGGGATGACACTTATCTTCTAGTTGTGCAATGAATCTTTAGATGGATTGTAGCCACCCTTGTAGTGTCATTAGCTGACTGATGTTCCTTGGAGGTGACATGTCTATGATTGCTTTGACCTTTGTTGGGTTGAACTCAATGCATTTGCTTGAGACAATGTATCCGAGAAGCTTCCTTGAGGTTACTCCAAAGACACATTTCTTTGGGTTGAGTCGAATATGATATTGTTCTAGTTTGTCAAAAAATTTCTCTAATATTTCTAGATGACCTTCTCTTGTTAATGATTTTGCCAATAAGTCATCAACATAATCCTCCATTATGGTATGCATCATATCATGAAAGATGGTTGTCATGGCTCTTTGATAGGTCACCCCTACATTATTTAGACCAAAAGGCATTACATTCCAACAGTATGTTCCCCATGGACATGGGAAGGTCATCTTATGTTGATCCTCTGGTGTGATCTTCATCTGGTTGTACCGGAGGATCAACATCATGTCAATGTTTGGTTGGGGGAAATCATCTTTAGGACATGCCTTGTTTAGATCTCTGAAGTCAATACAGATATAGATGCCCCCATTTGGTTTGTCGACATGTACAATGTTAGATATACAATCTGCATAATCAATTGGTCTAATAAAACCAACATCCAGGAGTTTCTTAAGTTCTTCTTTGACTAATATCGCAATTTGGGGGTGCATCTTGTGAAGCTTCTATTTTACTCATTTAGCTGCTTCTACCATGGTGAGGTGATGCATGACCAAATCAGGATCTAGACCACGCATGTCTACATATGACCATGCAAAGTTGATCTGATGCTTCTGGAAGAATTCTACAAAATCAGGTTGTTCCTCTGGAGTTAAAAGAGATGCCAGATGTATGTGGTGAGGATTCTCAGGGGTCCCCATGTTGAATTCTTTTGTTTCCTCAATAAGGATCGTTGATCATTCTTGATTTGTATTAGAGGGGAGGATGTCAAACCTTTCATCCATAGGTGCCTCAGAGAGGGTTTTCACCATTGGATACACTCTTTCTTTTTACTTTTTTGGGATCAAACAGTGCCACAATGTGGTTTTCACTGGAAGATCCATGTTTTATTGTGATATTTTTGCAGCTAAAATGTTTTGCATCTACCCCAAAGTATGTTGCGCTATTAAGTTTGATGGCAAATCCTAATTTATGATCCCCTCTTGGTATGTTATCTCATAGGTCTTAAAAGTCAATGATTGCCTCATCATTTTGGAATTGGTCAAGGCATGGGGGATTTGGTTAGTTCCATTCGATGAGTTCAGGATGGATAATGAGCATTACCTCATCGATCGGGTTAAGTTCATAAGATGTGTCAGTGAGGGTTAAGACATTATGGTGAAGGTCATTGATGGTACTCTCCCTATCAGAATCAGGCGTAGGATGTGATGTAGGGTCTATGGAAGGTGTTTCCAGTTCAGGAACCCAAGAGGTTTTATTCTGTGCTTCTCTATAAGCAGGGATTTATTTGCGAGGTGGAGGTGGCGATGTGTCTTCCTCATCTGAAGTGTTGAGATGTATGGAATCAAATTCCAACTCATGTGAGTTGGTCTCTGAGTCACTTTCCAGTATCTGATTACTATACCAAACCCATATATCTTTTGATTTAAACATTGCAGGCATAATCGACTGATGTACCTTTGGAGATGGAATGGTTGGTGTTGTAGGGAGGATTATTGGGATCAATGAATCTGATATTGCGAGTATCAATATTGTTGAATCTACTATTTCTGATGGAATTACTAGTGTTGTCGATACTACTGGGGGTTCTGAACTGCTAATGGTGTTGTTGATGCCCTTGTTGTTGTTGATGGGGTTATTTGTCTTATTTGTGGTATGATTGGTGTTGTGGATGGTATTGATGGTATTCTCAGCCTCATTGGGGCAGTTGGTGTAGTTCTTGGTGCTGCTGATATAATCAAGGGTGGCCTCTTTAGAGTATTAGGCTGATATAGAGGTTTGTTGGGTTTTCCTTTGAATCTGAGCTTAGGAAGAGCCTCCTTTTGAAAACCTAATCCAGTGTTATCCTTAGGCTTTAATTCAGGATCCAACAACTTGTGTAATCCTTTCTTGCAAGGTCCCAAAGCCCTCTGACCATCATAGCCTATTCTTTGCATAATGGTAAGGCCTTTTCCCTATTGATCAGTGGGAAGATTAGCTTGTGGGATTTCTGTGGTGATATGGTCTTTATAGATCCATTCTATTAAGTCCTCATCTCTGGTCTCCTCTTCTTGACTCTTTCCAAGGATAAAAGGCACCAAAGTGTATGTTGGCTTGACCAGTGGTGCTTGAAGTAACCTTTGAGGCTTACCATGAGTTGTAGGGGAAGTGGGTAGTTGCCCAACACAATAGAGTTGGCTTAGATTGTATTCCCCAGGACCTTCCTCTGCCATTTTCATTTTTAGCTTCTCTTGCTTTGGTATAGTGGTGTTTGAAATAGAAAGAGAGGCCAGACATACATATTATGTGGATGGTATAGCTTCTCTATTATTGGGAATGGTAATCTTTGGCTGATGGTTGATATTGTTATAGTATGCAAATGGATTTACATCGCCCACGATTGCAATTTCTACACCGTTATGAGGAAACTTGATACACTGGTGAAAGGTGGATGGAACAACTTGTATGGCGTGTATCCAAGATCTTCCTAACAACAAATTATATGGCAGAGGAAGTTCCAGAACTTGAAATATGATGTGCTTCACCACTGGGCCCACTCGGACTGGTAACACAACTGCTCCTTTTGAAGAATGCTCTGCATCATCATAGGATTTTATAATTATCTTTTTGTGGGGGTCCACTGATTCAACTGCATATCCCAATGTTGTGATCAATTGTAATGTACATATATTTAGGCTTGCTCCATTGTCAATCAAGACTCGCTTGATCTTGTGTTGGTTGATAAATCCTTGAATATGGAGTGAGGCATTATGAGGTTGTTTGAATGATGTATTGTCTCTTTCAGAGAAATTGAGACATGGTGATGACCTCATATTACCAACCATAGCTTGAAATTGATATGTATTTAGATTGGCAGGGAATGACGCCTCTTGGAGAGCTTGATCCAAGATTGTTTTATGAGATGGGGATAGGCACAAAAGCTCTAAAATGGATACAAGTGTGGGCATCTTATCTAACCGTTCCACAAGGTTATACTACTTTGGGATGGATGTTGTGCCTTATGGAGCTTCTTTAATGGTGATCTTGCTACGATGCGTAACAAAATTGTAGGTAGGGTTTGGATCTTTGATGGTAATGGTTGTAATTTTTTCATTGGCATCATATAGGTGATTCATAGTGTAATTATAGGTGGCTCATGTATAATCAGTTGTATCTGTGTTTCTCCCTGAAGTGGAAGGACCCCTTTGATCTTGTGATGGAAGTGGATTCTTAAACATGAGATGATCATTATTTGAGGTTTTTGGGTTGTGTCCTTCAATTTCAATCTCTCCTTGGTCAATAAGATCCTAAACAAGATCTTTCAGTCTATGATAGTTACTTGTTTTATGCCCTTTCCCTTGATGGAATTCACAATGTTCATTATCTCTCCACCATGGAGGTTTGACTTGAGGTTCGTAGTTAGATGTCTTTGGTAAGGTCACCAAATTTGAAGAGACCAATTGACGTAACATCATTTCAATAGGTTCCCCTAAGGGCATGTATGTATGTTCTAGTTTATAATTCTGTTGTCATTGTCTCGGTTCCTCTTGTGCTGCATTGCATCCTTGATTTTGTGTAGGAGCAACCATGTTGTTTTTAGGAGGGGGATTTTGCCCCGCAAATCGAACCATAGGTTGTGCACTCTTTATAGTCCTTGCATCTACAACCCCGTCATTGACAATGTTTTTGTTTTTATTCTAGAAGTTGGGTTTATCGCTGTTAAAGCATGGACAAGGGCCATCTTTTGGCTCATTGTATATCTTGATAAGTCCCTTTTTAATGAGGGCCCATTCACATTTTAACCCTTGGGTGATCATATCAACAAAGGATTCTATGCCCTTCATGTCCAGGTGGAATTCCATTTCATCATTCAAGCTGGAAATAAATATTTCCTCTAGCTCTTGTTCAGGTAGATGAAGAGAACACCTACTAGATAGTTGTCCCCACCATTGTAGGAAAGCTGAAAATAGCTCCTTTGGTTTTTGCTTGGTATTACATAGATCGGCCATGGTAACATTACGTTCTATGTTGTGTGAATAATATGAGACAAATATTTGGATAAGTTCCTCGAATGTTCTAATGCCGCTTCTTAGTCAGGAAAACCATTGTGTGGTTGTCCCTCCCAAACTCTGAGGAAAGAGGTGCATTAGATATGTGTCTTCATATGCCACTTCTAGGCAAGCTGAGTGAAATTCCCTGACATGATCTCTAGGGTCTCCTTTTCCCTGATACTTTTTGAACTTAGGTGTTTCAAACCCTCATGGAAAAGGTGGCATATGTAGATTCCTATCAAAGGGATAGGGACAAATATCATTAAGTGAAAACCAGGTAGTTTTCACACCACTGCACAGAGTTGTTGGGCTAGATTCTCGACTTGTTGCCTCAACCTGTCAATGTCATTAGGAGGAGGAGGAGGAGGAGGTGGGGGATTTCATTGATTAAGGGCATATTTGAAGTTATCTTGACCTCTTCCACCTTCATTACAACTATGGTGTTCTAATGCTTGTCGTAATTGTGCGGTATCAAAATCAGAGGGTAGTTTGGCTCCCTCTTGAGCAAGTCTTAAAAAATGAGCATTAGCATTGTTTTTGAGGATTTCATCGAAAAATTGATTGAAGAGGGGGTTGTGTTGTGCCCTTTCTATTGCTTTAGGAGTGGGAGTACTAGGATTTTCATCATTTGCATTTCCTCCAAGGGCTTTTTGAAATTCATGGATGTTTTCATCCTCTTCTTCCTCAACCTCTAGTTGTCTAGTCCTTGATCTCCTTTGAGCCATTTTGTTTGAAAGTTGTTGTTGAAGTTTAGTGAAAATGATTATGAGTTGGTGATGGAATGAGAGATAAATGTTTGGTGAAGTGTTTATCATATGGATCTCTAACACTAAAGGTTTGAAGTTACCAAAGTCCTTTTATGAATTGCTCTTTGTGTTGTCAACAATGTGTGATATGATAAGGTATAGCAAGGTCCGAGATGTGTCACAAACCAAGCTACCTAGTAATGAGAGGATGCACTCATATACTAGTTTTAACCTACGTATAAATGCCTCTTAGGATGAGTTTATCCTAGATGCAGAGACACTCTAAAGAGTGATGTGTTGTTTTGATTCAAGCAATATCTAAAAAGATCTTAGGACAAGACCTTTTTATGTTTCGAGAGTTGGAATGGATTGATGATGTATGAATGTGAGAATGGATGGGAACTTCAATAAAAACTTTGTGTTACATATGGGACAAATTCTTCCTCTTCTCTCTCGGGGGTTGGTAGTTCTTCTCGAGCTATGTTATATGTAATGCAGATATCTGGAAAGAAGGCAGGGTTGATTTTGCCTCCTATGTTTTTATGATAACTCAAAGCTCTATATTGAGTAAATGCTCTGCTATTCAAAGACTCTTGATCAAACTCATTGGATTTTCCTTGAAGATATAGATACATATGACGCAAGAAGGCTCTGTGTGAGACAAAAATTTGTCTATTGAGATAGAAAAATCTCCTTCTTTTGATGAAAGCCTTTGAGCTTAATGGTCTTTTCTTCAAATTGATATGTTGATGAAGATTCTTCTTTCTCAAAATGTGAAGGATGGTCATATAATTTGATATCTTGTTTGCACTTTGTTTTGATTTTTGCCAAATGTTGGTTTTGAAAAATTTGTGTTGGATAAATACTTGTTTTTGAACTAGTTTTTGATTTTCTTTGACAAGAAAATGGAGAAAGCACACAAACACAATAATGTTGCCTCAAAAGGTACAAATAAGTGTGGGTCTAAATCAACCCAATCTTTAAACTTTTTGACCCCTTTTCAAATGTTTTGTGTATGTTCCTCCAAAAGCCTGAAGTTGGCTCAATTTATCACTAGTTTGACACAAAATGAAGATACTTCAAACACATTTTATCCCTAAGGTCAAATGGCTAGTTGTGATAATTTCAGCCCACATCTTGATATTTCTTCAACTTTGGTACTACATACCTTATGAATCCCACTGTAGAAGGTAAGGATGTGATATACTAAGTCTTATGCAAGGATAACAGATAGATGATCCCTATGATGGGGGAGTCACCACTTTTATCAAGCTACAAGTAGCCTTTCAAAAATCCTTGTTTCTATTCAAGGAAATATGTATGGTGAGTATCTTGGGACCAAAACCATCTATGCTCTTGCACTAAATTTATTACAAATATCCTCAATCAATAGAACGGGTAGGTTTCTATATAAAAAGGTTTCTAGTAATGTTTGATGTTTTTGGACATAAGTTCATTCTGCAGTGACTCACTTAAGAGCCTTGCAACTTGTGGTGGGGCCCATACGTCCTGTTGGGTCTCAAATCAACAGATTGGATAGGTTCTAAGGAAATGCCAACTCCTATGATCAAACCCTCCAATTGACCTGGCCAACTTATAGAGTGAACCTATTTGGTTACTAACTCTCTCACTTTAGGCTCTGCAGGACCTAGGCTGGTATACCTACTCACTAGTTGTTCCTTCAACTAATGCTTTTTATAGCAAATTTAGTGTCTTAATCTGATATCTCCTTGTCTTAGAATGGCATAAGTTTCTTAAACAGACCGATTTCAGATGTGTGTATTGATCTATGTATCTTAAAAAAGTATATATGTTATACTTTGGCTAAATTACCTACTATACCTACTCTACTAATCCTAATGCTTAAAAGTAAAGGGTGATTGGTATGGTTACAGGGTTTGTTTACAAATGATCAGTGCCTTTCCTCTTATTTGGGCTATAGAGTCCTATATTTCTTCAGGATTTATTGTGTAAACTTATGAGACAGTTTTTAAACCCACCCCCTCTCAGCAAGTCTGTCAGTTACTGTTTCTTATGAGCTCTACTTCAATGTCTATATTGTAAACCGCTTGAATGAATTTAACCCTAACTTTGAGAGACCATCCAAGGAAGAAATACAGAGAACAATTACAATTCACAAGTAAATCTTTTTTGATCCAAATCTACAATATGAAACACAGAATTTCATTGGAAGAACACAAATAACCTTATCTCCTTTAGATAATATCACAAGCAACTGCCTTCTGAAAATATGTTAACTCTCAACACATATGAGAAAGAAAATGCAACTGGTTATTTTTGATAAAAAGTTTAAAAATACAAAATTGCCTCCACCTCTTGTATCTCTATTCTACCCTCTTTACATTTTACATCACACATATATATGTGGTTGAATGGTTTTTTATACCGCTTTAGGTGAAAAGACACCCCCCTTTTAAATAAAAATAATTCCAAATCCCAAAATTGCCTTAGTTTATGTAATTAATTGTCACTTTACAAGTTGTTTAGGCATATTAGAGGTGTTTTAAGGCTATTTTATGGGTATATAATGGATAAATGGTCTTTAAATGATGTAAATACCCCCTTTGGTGCTTCACAATCCATTTTTTATGCCCATTATTGTGTTTATGTTATGGTTTCATATTGTGCAACAAATATAAAACATATTACTTGTACCTATTCAATATATATATATATATATATATATATATATATATATATATATATATATAATTTTTCTTGTTCCTTGTCTTGGAATCTGGAATTCTAAAAGCTGCAAAATTTAGGGTTCCAACACGTCCTTTCAACAAGTTACACTGTAGGAATAGCTATACCCAAGGCTACAACTTTCGCTCACACCTGATTTCTATAGCGTCTCGAAGGATTTACCATGCAAGGTCATTCCCAAAAGTGATGAATCTCTTGGCAGACCTCTTTTAAAAAGATAAAACTCTGAGTGTTACTAACACTTTTCTCTTGCACCTAGGACCACGAAAGCCAAGGGAGAGGATAGTGTGTGTTAGAAGTAGGACTACTTGACAAACTTTGCACAAGTGTGCCAATCATCAAAAACACTTGTTATTTTTAACCAAAATATAGCAATGTGATCTAACTATTTGGAGATGTTGCTCCAAAAAAATGGTGTTCTTTTTAACTTCAAGGGAAAATGTTTTGTAATCTAAGAACTTGAAATCCTGGTCAACTGAATTGAGAACGCGTTTTTGCTTGAATTAAATCGAATGAATTTGAAGGGACAAATGACTTGTTCTTTTTAATCTTGCCCAAAATGAAGTGTGGATTGTGATTTTTTTTAAGTTGATGCAAGAAATAAAATTTGTTTTGTTGATTTTAAGCACCAAAATAAAGATTGTTCCTATCTTGCACAAAAAAGAAATATTGTTGGGTTTTGAATTTGTGGTTCTTTTTACCTTGACAAATGAGGTTCTTTTTTATAAGCCCCCAAAAAATGTGTGATTCTTTTTAAGAGCCCAAAATGGAAGTGAAGTTGATTTTAACCAAGAAAAGAAAGTGAATTTATTTTATCCTAACTTTAAAGACAAAGTTAGCAACATAAATAAATTTACATCCTAAGCTTAAATTCTGAAATCCTACAAAAACGGGGTTAGTCCAAACCTGCACAAAAGATAAAAAGTTGGTAAAATCTGCATGTTTGGTGGGCTTCTACAAGCCTAATATTTTTTGTTTTTCGGTTACAAGGAATTTTTTACAACTCTCTGTTACAATAGTGCTACTCTATGTGGAAACAAAAGGACTATTTAACACGAAAGCACTAAATAACCAACGAAAGTGCTAAAAGAAGTGCAAGCATGCTATAAAAAGAGACAATAGCACTACAAGAACTCTGTCAAATAGAATTAATTCTATCAAACAACAAGATGAAAGCGCTAAAACTAGGAACGATAATGCTATTTAATGGTAAATAGCGCTAAAAGAAAGACAATAGCGCCAGTTGAGAGACAATAGCCCTATTATTAGGAACAATAGCGCTAAAGTACCAACTTTCAAAGGCACTAGAGCATGAACAATGACACTAAAGCATGACCTATGTGTCAATTAAAACATGAAAAAGTTAGTAGTTTTAAAAAAAAAATCCAAAGGTTGCGTGTTCGATTCACGTTGGGTTCACCAAATGATGCTCTACAAAAATGAATGGTTAGGATATTGTCAAGAGAACACAAACAAAAAAGAAACAAACAAGTGTTAGTGTTAGAAATCACATATCAAACACTATCCTAAGCAAGCATATCAAGAGAGACACAACACATAAAACAAAAATCTTAATGAAATTAAGAAATGCAACAAGACATCTCCAAATGCCCTCCACCATGCTTGTAGCTTCTCCTCCCTTGTTCCTCTCCTCTCCAAGTTCCCAAATGAGTGTAGCTCTCAGTAGCTTTTTTCACTACTCTGGATGTCTTATGGAGGTTCAAGATTATAAAATGGATGATTATGAGAATGCAAATGTGAACAAGCTAAAATGATATATTATCTAGTTATCTAATATTAATTTTAGCCCAAAATGACAAATATAGATGATTATGCTAAATGCTCTCTAAAATTCACTATAAGTTAGATGCATACAAGATTTCAGGATCTTGATTATGAAGAAATGAGCTCTATTTATAAGTAAAATGGAGCAATGGAGAGTTGAGATTGAGTATTCTCATCAAGGGTCAGGATTGATGGGTTTATGATCCATGTGAGGGCTTTCAATCCAATCCCAGGATGACAAATGTCAATAAGAGATGGGTTGACGAGAGAGGAAAGAAGCATTAAATGCTTGACACGACTTGATGGTTAACTTGGGAGGTAAGGTTAATGTTGAGTTGAACATGAATAAAGCCATTATCCAATAAATAATGTCTTTATCCAATGGATAAACTCTTGTGCAAGAGTTAGTGAGGATAACCATGGTCAAAACAATAAATGCTTGAAGAGACCCATGAGTCAAATGAGGGTTGAGTTACAGGGAAAGTCTCTAACCATGGGGGCAAGTGGATTTAACCATAAATGGTTATCTAAGAGCCATTAATGGTCATGTAAGAGCCATTAGTGGTTTGGAAGACTTTAGAGGTTAGCTTGTTGAACACATAAATCATTAAATGCTTTTCAAAGACTTTGAAGGCTTTGAGAAGTGACTTCAAGTTTCTTAGGAATGTGACAATATTTAGGAGATGGATTAGGCTAATCAGGAATGATTAGAAAGTGGTTAGAAGGGTCTAGAAGGGGATTTAGGATTGCAAGTGGGTTTTGTGGGTGAGGGAAAATAGGATTTAAATTAAAATAAAATTAATTTATTTCAATTGTGGTTGCAACTTGCATTTGTAGGAGAATGCAAGTTGGGGGATTTATTTAGTGATTTAAATAAATGTTTTAATTATTTATTTAAAAGAGGAAAGGGGATTAAATTAAATAAATAAGATTTATTTATTTAATTGATTGTGAATTTGGTTTAATGAATTAATTGAAATAAATTGAATAATTTATTTAATTAATAGGAGAATGATTTGAGGATGGATTAATTAAATAAATGTTAATTTAACTAATTGTTGGCTAGTGGGTTTATTAATCAAATAAACAGTAAATATTCATTTAATTAAATGGACAGATTTATGTGACTACAATAACTATAGATACGCATATATACATACATAAACACATATTATATATGTATGTCTATACATATTTGTAGTAAATTCTAAGTTTAGAAGCATACATTATTATGTCTTCATAACCCGTACGGGTTATGTAGAACTGTGAATAGTACATTTTGTTTTTCAAAATCCGTGTGGGTTATGTAGAATTGTGAATAGTACCTTTTGTTTTTCAAAACCCATGTGGGTTTTGGCTTGGTAAGAGGGTTGAAAACCAACCCTGAGGCTTGCAAGCCCATTTCCCCCCCATTTTTGTCCCTTTACATGTTTTTTCATGTTCCAACATGATTTCTTGACTTCGTCGTCATTAGGTTTACAAAGGATCAAGTGGGTATCTCTAAAATTACCATCATAATCTCACACATCTTCTCAGTTTTCTGACCATATAAATTTTTCTATTTTTGGACAACATTAGCATAGTAAACTTTAATTTTCTTTACTAGTGCCTTAATAGTCCTCACAGACACATGTCTACCATTTTTTTAATAAATTTTGATATACTTAACCAAATTCAAAATAAATTACATATTATTGATTTACACTAGATTCTATATACTTTTAAAAAAAGAAGCTTTCATTTTCAATTATTTTGATGCAAGTTATGCCTAACACATGAACAGGTAATAAATTTGCAGGATGCGGTCACTTAAAAAAAATAAAAATAATAAGTAGCAAAAAATTATAAAATAATACACACCTCCTAGATCTAACTCTTATCTATCATCCTACCAAAGGGTTTTGTAAAATACTAAATCTAACTATATATTTTGTGCAATGCATGAAAACAGCTATGTTATGTTTTTTCTGAAAAACTCAAGAACAGTTTTTTGTGCGCGAGAGGTTTGACCCTCTTAATCTTATTTAATTTTAAAAAACTTAAGTATTTTAGAAACTAGATTCAGAGCACTATAATTATTATTCTT
Organism: Cryptomeria japonica; assembly: GCF_030272615.1. Lineage (NCBI taxonomy): Eukaryota > Viridiplantae > Streptophyta > Pinopsida > Cupressales > Cupressaceae > Cryptomeria > Cryptomeria japonica. Next base: position 760,695,218 of record NC_081407.1, on the reverse strand, counting down.
TTCTCAACTCTTAGGTTTTAGTGCATGACCTTGAAATATCTCTTTGAAGTTCAGGTTTACCCTTTTCAGAAAAAAAAAGTGGCCACTTATACCCCCTTTTTTGTTCACCATCTTGGTGCACTTACCCCCATGTAAATCTCCAAATTCTCTTAGCTAAAATGCAACAATCTTTTGAACCAGTATATCTCTTGTCACTGTGGTCACACTTCGGATTTCATCAATAGAAGTAACCTTATGTTTATAAGCAGAAGGGAAAGATCTCAGTACCTTAGCAATTATTTCATCTTCTTCAAGGGTTCCACTAGCACATTTGATACCTAGGACAAGGTCATTCACCTTATACATGAAAGAGTGTATATTCTCATCATCTCCCACCTTCAATGTCTCATAATTTCCTTTCAAACTTTGTAACTTAGCAACCTTCACTTATTTATCACCTTCATACAAGACTTCAAGCTTCTCCCCGATCTCATGTGTGGTTTGAAGTCCCATTACATTTGTCATTTCAGAATCAGTCAAGGCACTAAACATTTCTTCCTTCTCTCTAATATTATGTTTAGCTTCCTTGATCTCATCAACAATAATAGATCCATTCAGAGGAGAAGAATAGGCATTCTTTGTAATATTCTAGTTATCATCTCTAATACATTTCAAGTACACTTCCTTCTGGTTCTTCCATATAACATAGTTACTTTGATCAAATCTCAGACTATCCTTCTTAAATATAACACATGTAGCTGTCATCTCGGATCTCATCAAGTGGTTAAGCTTCTTTTGGAGGATCTATATTTGATACCAATTTTTGGCAGCAACCGTGAAGGAAGAATGAGAGGAGGGAGAATCAATATTCACTGGATTTATAAACTTAATCACAAATACAAATCTGATAAACTGTAGTAATAACAAAGATAACCTAATTGAAAGCACAACATACAACACTAAGATTTTGATGTTGAAAACCTGGTTAAGGGAAAAACCATGATGGGAACCTGCCCACACTAAGATAATACTTTGCAGTAGTATGCAAAAATATTACAATGGGGAATGCACACGCATTAAGGCACATTGCCTAGAGCTCACTTCTCAAATACAATGACTCATAAGGCTACAACCCTTCGGGAAGTCTCACTGACTTACAACAAGATTTGGACTATAATTTGGAAGGAATGAACTAAAAGAATAACATCTCCAAATGCCTAATTACAGTTTTGGTTAAGCACAGATGTCTGCTCAACAACATCAATCTCTCCTCAATCACAACATCGAAGGATGAATCACTTGTTCACACACAAACCTCTCTCTAATAATGCAAAAACAACCTTGACACACAAATTACATGAATATATCACCTATATACACAAATCATCAACCTTGACACCAAGGTTAGCTAAGCTCTCAACTTACAAATACAAAATTACATCACACAATACAAAGATCAAACATCGAATAAATATAATAATTTACATTACATAATATGGACCTAATTAAAATTCCCAAATGCTCAACTGTATCGAAAATCATGCCAAGATCAACCGCAACACGCTACACCACCAGAAATACTGCATAACATGAAAATCATCACTGATTCATAGAAACCACCAAAAACTCACACAATGATCAATGCGGATCACCAAAAAAAATAGGACATGACTAGGAAACAAAAGGAAACACATTAGAATCATCAGAAATAGCTGCACCAACACCACTTATCAAATATTCATATGTTAATGTCTGAAACTCAAGAATACAACCAATCAACAATTGTCACCAAGAAAGATAACTTGCAAAGCACAAAATAATTATCCATCTAAAATGAAGATATGCAAGACCATCTAAAACAATATCCCAAAATATTGGCTCAATATATTATCACACCGGAATATACCGGAGGAAATACTGAACTCAATAAAGCACCAAAACTACAAAACCGGATCATAAGATCTTCCCAATCAGCAAACACCAAAGAAAATCATAAGAATATGTTGACATCAATTACACCAATATATCCTAGTACTAGAAATGACCAACAATATCCAACAATCACTTCCACACCTTCTTTCTTGTAATGGTGTCTTGAGTCGTGCCTCTGAGCACTTTCATGAAGTCATGTTATTGAGAATGTCCACATCTTCTTTAGCACTACATTATATATAGATGTAAAATATAGTCCTATGAACATTGTGATATCATCATGTGTTGCTACATATGAATCCAAAAAAATTTCATAGAAAGTATCAGTGAATCCTTACAACAATATATCAAGGCATGTTTTCGAGGACTATAGATTTGGAAGACATCATTGAATAATTCAATAATACATCAATTATTTTGAACTTGTATTATACCACTTGTTGCATTATAATTTAGAGGCACTTCATAGAGTGCAAGGTTCGTTCCAATAGAACGAATGATGGAGAATTTGAACATCATATTAAGGGTCGCAGGTATCTTCTTTTTCTCTTATATGGGTAAACATTCTTGTGCATTGTCACAATATTAGTCCTTGGGGGTCATAATGAGTTCTTCCTTCTATTATCCATCTTATTCACTTGTACATTCACTTTATATCATTTCTATTTTGGAAAGGATTTCTCCCAACACTAGGTTTTCTCCTTAAGTATGAATTACTCCCTAAATTGAATTTAAGGTGGGTGTCATCACTTTTTATATTGACATATTCAGACAAGTTTAAATATAGTTAGGTATTTTAGAGAATTGTATCACCTCATGTGGTTGAGATATGTATACTCACTTAATAAGACACCTCTTGCACTCACACATACCACTTACTAGAAGACTTAATAAGTCAATCATTGTGTTTAACTTGCCTACCTCCACAATCTTACCTATATATGCACGTGGTGTAGAAGCACCCTGATTAGAGGCTTCAAAAAAAGATCAAGCAAAAATGTTGAAGTTGATTAATATGTATTAAGTCAATAAAGATGTTATAATGTCATTTTCAATGTACTCAAGTTGATTTTATGTAATTGGTAACTATGATGTAAAAGTTGACAATGTTGTCATTTTGTAGCCTATGAGGCAAAATCTAGGAAATGTAAACAAAAGGGAATGGTCAATTGAATGGGATGAAGTCATGTCAAAGTCATTTAGGAGTAGGATAAGTCATTTTTGTGAGGTAAACATCAAAATGTTAAAAATAAGATGACATGTTTTTTAAAAGTTATCAAGACAAAACTTAGATAGAGGTGTCATTTGGTTGAAAGATTGTTATTTAGTTAATATTGAAAGGGAATTCGACCCAAGAGGTTGGTTTATGTATTTAAGGATTCTAATACACGAGAATAAGGAGATAGAAAGCATTGGGAAGCATTTTGGTAACAAGTTCTTATTGTTTCAATTTGTTATTTTGTTGTCTTAAAGGGTTTCCTCTTGTTTCCAGGCCTTATATGACCATGTATGACCTAGAAAAAATAGTGTATTAATAATGTGATAGTGTAGTACAATTAATAATCTTTCCATTTCTTTTAGTTTGAGTTGATTTCATGCAGATTTGAGAAAGTTATGGAAGTTTTGGTGAAAACTGTTTGTAAGTGCCAAAACCTTGATTCACGGTAACCCATTTTGTAAAAATCTTCATAAGTTATTATTGAACCGTTTATAAATCTGGGATATATTGTTCTGAACCAAGTTATCTACATTATCACTGAAGAGATTGTCTGTCTGATCAAGATGTAAAACATTATTAATGATTGTATATGATTGTATTTTCTAGTTTCCTGGTAAATGATAGTGTGTATTCAATAAGTTTGCTTACATACTTGTGAAGGAAGGTTTAATAACCATACAAATGGAATTTAAAGGTGGATTGGATGTTTCTTTAATACCTCACAATGAATATTCAAGGTTGGAGTTATACAATGAAGCCAAAGTATTAAGGTTGCAACCTGGTTGAAGGTGTAAAGCCCATGATAGTCACATGAATGGTGCAAAATTCTTGCAAGGTATTGATTGTTGTTTTGGTTCTATGTTATGAGGAATGTTAAAATGCATCTTGGTTGGCTATTATACCCTTTTTGAGAGTCTAGGATCAAGAGTTAGATAAACTATCCTTATGGACAGTCTTAATGATTTAGGAGAGTCATAATGCAAGATTGATCCAAGAAGTGGTTTTGTAGCTACTGTGAGTTTTTACATATCAATAATATTGTGATAACCTTGTGGAAGTGGTACTTTGTGTTATTAATCCTCCTTTGTAAATATGTGAGTCATGGTTGTCAGTGATCAAATGTGAATGGTGAGCGGAGAATGATGCAACAAAGTCATGACAAGACTCGTATATGTTGAAGATTGTGTATGAATCTTAGAACCTTGAGTAAAAATTCAAGTAAATGTGTTGTTAATGAGTATTGTTACCTTGAAATGAGTTGTCTTCTGAGTTGTAAGAATTATTTGAGGGAACTTGTGCCCTCTTTTGGCATGGTTTGTGGCTGGTTCATTGATGGCTCTGCATCGAATTGGTATTAGAGCTTGAAGATTCTCTGCATTTGGTAGTTTGTGTTTTGTTTTATAGGTTGAGTTAAGAACCTGTTGTGGATGCCAACAGACTAGGGTGAGAGGAAAAAGAGACTCCTAGGTTAGGCATGGTGATGTTGTGTTTCTCCATGGAAGGGAGTAAGCGTGGTGGTTTCCTCAGAGAAGCAAACGTGAGGACAATCTTGTGTCATTAAGAAATTGGTGCAGTAGTTAAAGGGACAAACCTATGTCCTTTGGTAATGTGAACCTGATGAAGACTAGCAGACAACAAGGCAAAGACAAAGATGAAGGCCGATTCATGGGGCATGAATCTATTCTACCTCAGGAGTATGGTGCAAGAGCACCCTGATTAGAGGCTTCAAGAAGAAATCAAGCAAAATTTTTGAATTTGATTAATATGTATTGAGTCAATAAAGATGTTAGAAGATCATTTTCAATGTACTCAAATTGATTTGTGTAATTGGTAACTATGATGTAAAAGTTGACAATGTTGTCATTTTGTAGCCTATGAGGCAAAATCCATGAAATGTAAACAAAATGGAATGGTCAATTGAATGGGATGAAGTCATGTCAAGCTCATTTAGGAGTAGGATAAGTCATTTTTTGTGAGGTAGACATCAAAATGTTAAAAAAAAAAGATGACATGTTTGTCAAAAGTTGTCAAGACAAAACTTAGATAGAGGAGGTGTCATTTGGTTCAAAGGTGGTTATTTAGTTAATATTGAAAGAAAATTAGACCCAAGAGGTTGTTTTATGTATTTAAGGATTGTAATACATGAGAGTAAGGAGATAGTAGGCAATGGGAAGCATTGGAAGCATTTTGGTAGCAAGTTCTTATTGTTTCAATTTGTTATTTTGTTGTCTTAAATGTTTTCCTCTTGTTTCTAGACCTTGTACAACCATGTAAGCCCTGGAAACAATGTATTAATAATGTGATAATGTATCACAATGATTAAGATTTCCATTGCTTTTGGTTTGAGTTAATTTCATGCAAATTTGAGAAAGTTATGGAAGTTTTTGGTGAAAACAGTTTGTAACTGCCAAAACCTTGGAAACATATTCATTAGTTATTATTGAACTGTTGGATCTTTATGAATTTTGGATATATTGATCCTAAGAAATTTATCTACATTATCACTGGAGCGATTGGCTTTGTGATCAATATGTAAAAATTAATTAATGATTGTATGTTTCTAGTTTCTTGGTAAATGACAATGTGTATTAATAAGTTTGCTTACATACTTGTGAAGGAAGGTTGAATAACCTCATAGATGGAATTTAAAGGTGGATTAGATTTTTCTTTAATACTTCACAATTAATATTTAAGGTTGGAGTTATACAATGAAGCCAAAGCATTAAGGTTGAGTTATTGTGAAAATGATAGTGATTAAGGGGTTCAAAGTGGAGCACACAAACTGCTCCTATTGTTATAAAAAGAATAACATAATATTTGCAATGCTTCCCCTAAAATATTAACTCTTTTTCAATAGTTTAAAAACTTCATCAAATAAAAATTAGCTAACACCATATAGTCTAAGCCTTATTTTTATGTACTAACTTTTAATGAATATTTAATTTTTTACTGATTTTTCGAAGTAGACACATCTTGAAAATTTTAAAAATGAGCATGATGCCCCCTAAAGTTTTTGAAAACTATTTGAAAATAATATATTTTTTAGCGTGAATAAAATAGTTTAGAATGTAAAAAAAATTATTATTTTCAAATTTTGATGAGTAGAGAAAAAAATGCAACACCAAATTACTATACATAGGTTTCTAATAAAATAATGATAGTAGCAAAATATATTACAAATAAAAAGCTTAATATATTCAAAATATGGTTAGAAAGGAAAGAGAGAGCTTGACATTAATGAGATTTTTTTTAGTTCAACATTGAAATATGTATAAACCTGATGGAGAGTATGCTTAGAATTTAGATTCTTTTAAAAATTTATTTATGAAAAATATGGTTTTTAGATATTGACATGTAAGGCCAACCCTTTGGATAAATTTCCAAAGAAAATCCAACTAGATTTGGTATTCCAAAACATATAAACGTCAACACACCATAATGAATTTGCATAAAGAAAAAATGAAACCAAGAGAGAAGGAGAAATAATAATAATTAGAAAGGAAGAGTGAGTGTAATGCTGGTAAAGTTAGGGTTTGACCAATTAATAAAATAAAATTGGAGTAATCTTACCTAGTTAACTAATACATTAAAAGAGCGGGGTATATTCAATAGATCTAGCCACAATTCAATCAAGAAAATGGCTAAAATACTAATTAAATTTACCCATTTGTTGTTTCTCCATTTTGAGTTGAAATTTAATTTGAATAGTGAAGTTTAGGGTAAAGCAATAGACAATTGAAGTAAAACAAAAATAAAAAAGTGTTATAGATATTAGATAGAGCCACATACACAAATTTAAGAAGAGGAATAGTATAATAACTTGTTGCAGAAAATTTGGGATAAATAGTCTGGACCACGGTGGTAGGTCACCTTGGTCCTCTAATTCCTAAACATTCAAGTGGGATATTTTTAAAATTAGGAAGATGCACTAGATCCACTGTCTAAAGATCGAAATACTTGCAACCGAGGTGGTAGGTCACCTTAGTCCTTTTCTTTTCACTCCTTCAAAAATTGAACCTATTCATCATCATCAATTCTACCGAAATCTTTGTTCACAACTATTGAATAAATTTTTGGCACACACACACATGCACACACACACACATACAGACACATGGTTATGGATAAGGGTTTTTCTTTTGACAAACCCTTGTTTAGGAATTAACCATAAAATTGAAATGATAATTATAAAGGAAATATAATTAAATTGTAGAAAGATGCTCTCATTTTGAGGGAAAGGCTAGATTTGAAATTGAATGCTTGTAATTGAAGTTGATACCTTGATGAAGATTGCTTGAGTCTTCACACAAGAGTTTAGGATGTCATGTGGAATCACTTCATGGAAGTTTGATCATAGATGCTATCATAAATGATTGAACTTGACATAACCTTTCCTTCAATGTTTGATGAATGCTTGATTGCTTGTTCACTTCAACTGAATTTTCTAGAGTGTAATTGAGAGAGAGATATAACTTTGTTTGGTTTCAAATGGGAGGGGTAGGCCTCATTTTATACTTAAACGTCTCAAAATTATTTGAATTTCTAGAGTAGCTCGACATGGAACCTAAGTTACATCCCACTTGATGTCACAATTGTAGGGATTGAATTTGGAAATTGATTAAGAGGACTAGGGTAGTTTGGCACCCTTTCCCTAAGATAATATCATAGCACCCTAGTGCCCTAGTCCTAACAATTAGGACTTAGACTTGGATAGGAGACAAAAGGGGAAGTGAAAATGTAGGTTTCTGGAAGGTGTGAGCATAATTAAAGTGGACATTGGGCATCAAAAGATAGAACACCAAGGTGAGGTCTATGTAAGGAAAAAATTGTATATGGATACAATTCATGACACTATACATTTAGCCCCCACTGTAGTGAGAGTATGAGACTACACCCATACTCATGGTAAAGTACAAGGTCACATTATTTTTTTTGCCAAGATAAAAATGAGACAAGACAAACCAAGACCCTAGTGACTTTAGGATCTTACTACTCCAATATTGAGATAAAAGGAACAACAGTTGAAAGGGGAAGAGGCATGATTGTACTAGCCTAGTAAGATTTTGTGCTTAGTATGAGTTATAAAATAGAAATTTTTGAAATACAAAATTACAAAGCAAAAGGGCCAGTCTGCAAAGTAACTTGAATATTGAAAACATGTCATTGATGTGTGCATAAAGTGTAACATTGAGCAGGGTTTATTCCCTATTGGATATTGGCTAATATGTTGTCATTGATGTTAGCATATGTGGAGATTGTTGATGAGGAGATTGTTGGACAGTTTTATGTGTATTTCAGTTTTACAATTTGATTGGATGAGTTGGTTTAGCCTATGGGTTGCAGATGAGTTGATGTAGTTTGAAGGGTTTCTGGTATGTTGCCTATAGATAGTTCATTCTCATTTGTAGAGGTTCACATGATGATTTGATCGAGTTATGAGATCGGATATTGAGGATGTTATATAGTTGTTCATGTTATTTGGTATTCTAGTTTGTGCTTCGTATTGCTCCAGGATTTCTATATCTTTGGTTGTGAATGCTTAGGATGTGTTCTAGATGTTGATGTGTGTTTGCATTTTGAATGGTTCATGATTTGGAGGTCCCCAAGAAAATCTTTCAAATTAATAGTCAGTTATGTTGATGTTCTTGTGCTGTGGTAGAAAGATGATGATGATTCTAGTAATCTGAGTTGTTGTGGTTGTTGTGATGCAATTCACATTGATTGTTAATGTCTCTAGATCATGTTCTATGCATATTGATGGTCCACATATATTATTGTGCTCATTATTGAAGGTTTTCCTTGTCCGGTGATGTTGTTTGTGTAATGTGACATTCTTGATGGTTGTGGTGTGTTGCAGATGATCGATGCATAATTATTAGAGGTGTTGTGTGTTTGTGGTATTGATTTGGGTCCAAACTATGTCTTAGCTGACATTGTTTTGGTCTGCATGTATTGTTGTAGCATGTGAGGATATTATTTTGTAATTTGTATTGAGGGTTTATTTGACCTTGGAATATAGGTTGATGTTTTGTACAAATCTATGAAATAATCATGTAAGATGTATGTATGCAAGTGTCTACATTGTATATGTGAGTGTATGATCGAGTTGGATGTGCAAACAAGTGATGTGATCTTTTGGAAGTATGAAGAAGAAATTTTTTGCAAAGTAGACTGTGTGCTTAACCTAAACTGTACTCAAGAATATGGAGATGTTATTTTCATAGCTCATATGATCTAGATTGTAGTCCGAATGTATTTGCAGGTTATTGAGACTTCTTGTAAGGAAGTGTGCCTTCCCTTAAGGTTGTAGCCTTTCTAGGTTTCTTATTTTGAGAAGTGAGTTCTAGGAAATGTGCCTAAATGCATGTGTATTCCCCATTGTAATATTTCATTTACTTCTAAGAGGGTATTATCTCATTGTGGGTAGGTTCCCACCATGGTTTTTTCCTTAACCGGGGTTTCCATGTCAAAAATCTTGGTGTTATGTGTGATATTGATGTGGCGTTGTTACATGTTTTAATGGTTAATTATCAGATCTAATTTGTGGTATAAGTTGCAGAATGTTTTGGTGCAAACTGATTCAGCCCCCCCTCTCAGTTTGCTACCGATTACCATCACACCCACACATTAAATCCATTTTGTATGCCTTATAAAGAGCAATATCTTTAAGGTGGAATGCATCCAAAATACAAGCACGTTACCACAATGAGATGTCCCCAAAAAAGGACAAATCAAAGGATAATGGTCACAAAACATGTAGCAAAAATGACATAAGGGACCCACTAACTTTGGGGTCAGTAATGCAATTGTGATAAGTAATGTATATCAAGAATAATTGTATTAAATTCAGATCATCCCCCAAAGGTAGTGGAGCCATGAACACAATGGAAGAAGAGAACAAGAGGTAACAAACAATTGTATTTTTTAGTCAACTTGGAAGAGACCAAAAGGAAGATCTTAATGTTTTGCATCGTCCCTGAGCAGAGAAGACAAGAGAAGAGAAAATTTATGAATAATTAGCACATGTACAACATAGCATAGATACAACATATAGAAGAATTGAGATATTGTAAATAAAATAATGTAACAATGCATTTGACCTCTCTATTACCTTGCACTAACGAATTTGAACTCTTTATTACCTTGCAATTGATCCCAAGAGTCACAAGACCCCTTGAAATTTGAAATGAATAGTCTACATTATATTTATTAGAATAAAACTAAAAAACAATATTAGAAAAAAAATAAAAATTATTAGAAAAACTTTGTAGGGCCATAACTTTTCACTCGATGCTCAAAATTTGGAACTACTTACACTATTAGAAAGATATCGAGGAGCTCTAATTTCAACCCATTAACACAATTTATTTCTCTATATACTTAAGAGATTTCTAATAATTTTTCCCCAAATTATGCTCTGAAGGCCTCCAAAAATGTGATTTACTCAAACCTAAAAAGTACCAAAAATTTATATTTTTGCTATTTTTCATTATTATTTGTGCCAACAGCATCAAAGTTCTATTACATTGTTATTTGATCAATGATTTTGAATCACAATAGTGATTTTTTTATAGGGTAGTGAAAGTATAAGAATATGAATTGGGTTTAGACTAATATGGATTGATTGGATAAAGAACAAGGTACAATTGTATTTTTTAACATTTGTGTTACAAATCTCAAATTAGACACTAGGATGAATATTTATAGCTCAAATAAAAAATAAAAGTAATACAAAATGTATTATCTACCAATTATTTATAGATAATATAGGAAATATTTATGAAATTAATTTGTATTAACTAAAAATTCATATAGGCATAAGATGTTATATATCGGTAAACTATAATATATGTACAAGAAAGCCATATAGGTTTACAACAAACCTAGACATGAATAAATGTCATATTTTCCTAATACAAAAATATATATACATGAATTACATATAGGCATAAAATAAATTCATAATATAATTAGCTCCTTCCATTGGCATGGAAGAGTCAATAACCCTTTAACTATCAAGTAGGTTGAGAGGTAAACAAGTATCATTGATTTCAAACCCATTGACTTGACCTCCTATGTAAACATTTTTGGAGATCCATCCAATACAATACATCAATATACACATTAATATACAAGAAATAAATTATACAATGACATATAGGGAATGATACTTACGACCATATGATAATTAGTATCAACAAATAATTTCCTCTCTACATCTATCTATGGAGTAGGTTCTTGATTTAAAGTTGTGACACCCTATGAAAAGAATAAAAATGTTTACTAGATATAGATGGATATCATTCAAATTTGCACTAATATGTGTGGTATAAAAAATGACAAAAATATTGGGCATTAAAAAGTATCCAAAACCATTTTTGGGACCATTTAAGAAATAATGTGAGTGTTCCTTTAGCAATTGTAGCATCATAAATTATACACCCCTAATTAGGGTTGTCTAATTCTACAGTTAGGTTAGCGCTTGCCTTAGTGCGCCCCATTGTATTTTGCATTTTTTAGGATTATTTTAAGTATTTAATTATTAATTTAATTAAATCTAAGGTCCTCTCTCATCAATTCACATATTGTAAAAGTGGGCCCTTAACCCTAAGCATGCCCCTTTTTTAATTGATCCTAATAAAGTCTTATTTCCCATCTTCAAGGAACATTTTCACATATCTAAACACCTTGGATTGACCAACCATGTTGGATTTGAATTTTTAACCACCTTATCTTGCATCCATAGAAATTTGGAAAAAAATCAACTAGACCAGAATGATGACATTCTATTCCCAACTTTTTCTCCCTGAATTTTGGGAGCTTAATTTGGTAGTATTATAATGTTTAATTCTTTCCGTGTGTCATTTTTTATTAATTCTAAGGTGGCCTATTATCAAAATTAAAGTTAGGGTTTCATATATATAACCTTTTCTTTCCCTCATTTGGGGATCCATTCTCTAGCAATTGGAGGAGATCCTTGTGAAGTGAAAGAGTAGGTTTATGTGGATTCTAGAATCAGAAAATTCATAATTGATCAAGTCTTCACCAACCCATTTCATCATCCATGGAATCTTAAGAGATATCAAGAAGAACAATAAGGAGATCCCCCAATAATATAGATAATAATAAGAAGATTAATAAGGAGAATAATAAGGGTCTTATAAAGTAAATTTAGGATACTGAATCAAAGATTTTGTCTTAGAGAAAGCTGAGTGGAAATGCAAACTATTGTAGAGAAATCATTGTCTTCCAAAAGAAGGGATTTTCACTTGGCTAACAATCCAAGGGAAGCTACTCACACATGATCGTTTGGAAAAAATGAGAATACGAGGAGCTAGTAGATGTGTTCTTTTACAAAATGAACAACGAATCAACAAATCATATGTTTTTTGTTTGCCACTATATGAGGAAATGTTGGGACTATTTTCTGGAAAAGTTAGAATTTCAATGTCCTAACCCTAACATTTGTTATCCTAGTTCAAAATATGGAATGGTTTGAGAAAGAAAGGTCTATTTGCAAGCTTGTGGTGAATTTTTCCTTCAACTATAATTTCAGAAATTTTGAAGGAAAGGAATAGGAGAATTTTTCAAGATAAAGAAGTGCAAGATAAAATTCTTTTCTAGAAGATGGAGGACCAAGTAGTGGATTTGGTTAATATAGTAGCTAGAGTGTAGATGATCAAGGAAAACTTGTTCACTTTATAGGATGATGAAATGACCAAAAAATTTAAAGTCTTAATCATTCTCAAAGGCCATGATGGAGGTAAAAAAAATGAATTAAAAGTTAGAAGAGATATAACATCAATTGGATTACTCCATGGGTGGGTTGGATAAAAATTAATTTTGATGGAGCAACAAGAGGTAATCTAGGTGAAGGGGGTATGGGCTAAATTTCTAGAGATGAAGTAGGAAATAAAATAGTAGAATATTCAGACACTTTATTTGTAGCAACAAATAATTTAGTAGAAATTAGAGATACTTTGTTATGATTACAACTGGGCCTAAAGCTTAGAGCTAAGAAAATCCATTTGGAAGGAGATTCCTAGATTGTAGTCAATGAAATTGGGGAAAAAGATCACCAAATTAGATAATGAAGAAATGGCTAAGTCCAAACCATGATTTAATTTAGAAACTATAAGACTTTAGATTTAGCCATGTGTATCAAGAAGGGATTGTTGAAGAAGATGGACTAGCTAAAAATGTAGTAAGAAGTTTTTAAATCTTAAACACTTGGAGAATTTATTATAAGGGTGGGAGCAGACGAGTATTTCAGATTTTGATTTTTTAGACCTGTTTAAAATATAGCCGGCACAATCATTTTCAAATTTTAAAGCTTGTCGTTAATGTCGTTTAGAAGGACAATTTGTTAGGTGGATTGATTTTACCTGCTTATGGGACATTTATCAAGGACATGTATTTTCACACATTATCCATAGGATGTTTGGTGATTATGATGAATACTAAGAGGGGGGGGGGGTGAATTAGTATGCCCAAAAACTTAACTAAACTCTTAAGAAATTTTGCTGTAGACCAGTATAATAGTTTAAATAACAAACCGGTTTAAAAATAGATAAGCCAAATAGAAAATAAAGCATTCACCCATAGAAGAACAATCACCATAACAAAAGATATTTTGACATGGAAACCCAAATGGGAAAAACCACGGTGAGTAAAACTCACAAGTCAACTATCTACAGAATAGTAACCAGTCTGATTAAGGCCTTACAATATTCTTCACCAGAACAGATCCTGTTAGGAATCCAGATCTTTGTTAGGAGATAAGTCCTATTAAAGACTACCCTGTTAGAGGATTTCAGATCCACACTTGTGAACCACCTTGTTAGAGGATTTACAATAGGCCTGACTGGGCCTACTCGGTTAAGGGTTTCAGACTTGTCAAAGAGATTAGTAATCAACAAGTGAATGATCTAGAAAGTACCACAAAATGCTTGATTAGATCCTTGACTGTTCTTTCTTAATGCATTATATTATTACTTTAGTCTTCTATCCTTTGCATGTTCAATCTTTATCGTATGATGCTTCTATATCAACTTCACTCTTCAACACACATACATTCTATAAAACCCTAGACATGATGTCCTTAAATAGGAAGCTGATTTCATGTCGGTCCAATGAGATTGGATTTTAATATCCTAGGTTCAAAGCATCTAGACACATTTGGTAACACGACACAAAAACACCACCAAAGTGTCAGTGGATGATAACTCATCACACTTTACAATTTTACCGGTTTAACACAGTATACTGATTACTAGTTAACAAACAAAGGCTAGTAAACTGGAACATAGTGTCCCGATAAAAAAAGATTAACTGCCGCTAGGGGTCCTCATTCCACTTGAGGTCTTCATACCTCTTGAGGTCTTCGGTCATGCTATGACCAGTAAGCTTTTTCTGCAAAACACTGATAGTCTTCTGCAAACAAAGACTATACATATAATGGCATATAATACCGGTTGGAATAATACATCACATACTACCAGTTGAGAATAACTCATACATAAAATAAGTGTGTGTCCATCAATGACAATCGCAACTAAACATGCCAACAACCACCTCAACTAAGTACAATCATTATCAAAATGCCAACAATCTCCCCCTTTGGCATTGATGACAACACTTAGAAAAATTTTGACATCTAAGTGTTTCCAAAATAAAAACAGATGTCATAATCAAAATTACTCCCCCTAAGCATATACACTACTCCCTTTGCTAAAATTACTAGCATGTGCTTCTTCCATTTGCATGAAATTTTCAATACCACTCCCCCTTTGCTAACAATGACAAAGTAATGCAAACACTCTCTCTTTCATAGAAATTTACCAAAGTTATATTGCATAACATAAAAATAGAGTATATGTTCATGACAATAAAGAGTAAAACTTCTCAAAAAGGAATTTAAAGTTTTTCATAAAATCCTTCATGTTTGAGGACCAGGAATTGAGAAGTGAGGCAACAATTTCACTCTCGGTCTTCATCTAGAAAGCTAATTCTTCCATGGCATCGATAGTGCTCATCTCTTGTGTGACAATAATAGCTTCTAACTTCGGAAAGCACTTCTGAAGAACCTACAACTTAGGTAATAGGAGTAGTTGTAGCTCCTACAGATTTAGAGTCCACTTGTAGATCTCTACTTCATTCTTTGCAATCTATTGCTAGTGATTCTGAATGGTCTGCCTATACACTATGAAAGAATCATATGGTACTTTTAAGGTCTCCACATACTGCTTCAGTTCCAATTGGAGTTGACCCTTCTTCTTCAAAGCATCATCATTGAATAGATCAAACTATCATATCTTGCTCAAAAGATTTTTTCCTTTGGCCATTGCTAGAATGATATCATCTTTCTGATGGATCAACTTGGTTCTATCCTCCTCAATTTTCTTCACCAGTGCAATATTCAGTTCCTTTTCATGGTTTTTCTTTGTAGTGGCTTGGGCAACATCTTCTAGTGATTGAACTTGATCATCCACTACTGTGCATAATAGTTTTAGCTTGGCCAACAAGGAATCGATATTAGGGAGGTTAGTACCGGGGATTAGATTGGAAAGAGTGTCAACAATAAATTGGATGACATCCTGTTCTTTCTTTTTCCTTAGTTCTTCCAATCTATCTTGAGCTAGTTGGATGCTCCTCAGTAGCTCATTTTCATCTACCGATAGGGTAAGATAGGAAAGAGTCAAATCGGTGTTATCGGTGGGATTAACCTGCTTAGCTTGATCTCTGGTTGTCTTAGGAGTCTGTCCTCCTTCCTTTGCCTTGATATCCTCTTGTATTTTCTTCTCCTTCTCTTCTTTTTCCTGGGCTTCCTTGTCGGCCTTCTCTTTCTCCTCTTTCACCTTCTCCACTCTCTTCTTCTTTTCTTCTTGCTTTCTCTTCTTCTCTTCTTCTTTCTTCTTCACTCTCTTCTTCCTCCTTATCCTTCTTTTCTTTCTCCGCTTTCCTCTTTTCTTCTTCTTCCTTCTTTTCTTTCTCCACTTTCCTCTTTTCTTCTTCTTCCTTCTTTTCTTTCTCTACTTTCCTCTTTTCTTCTTCTTCCTTCTTTTCTTTCTCTTCTTTCCTCTTTTCTTCTTCTTCCTTCTTTTCCTTCTCCTCTTGAATGTTAAGTGCAATATCCACCAGTGTAGCATCTAATAAATCTATATCAATAGGAACAATTTCCTAACTTGTCTTTAACCCTAAATATTGAAGGTTTCATCCGGTTTAGATGTAGATAGGTCAGGCTCTTTCTTAGCCTGTTGATTAGCTTCTGATACCTTCTGCATTTTGATAGCTTCTTTAGCCTGCAGATGGGTGTCTTTTTCCACTTCATATGTTTTGCCTCCGAGTAACTGAAGTCTTCTTCTTCACATGAAAAAGATGCCTTTGTACCGATTAAGAATCTCAAACAATTCTGAATTAGAAGCATCAAGAAAATATTGAGCAAAATTTTTCTCCCTAATTTCTTGATCCTTTTCAATAGCAATGTGCCATTTATTATCCAAAGAATCATACAAAGATTTATAAGTAACTAGTTTAATATCGGTAGGTGATCGATCATTATCACATAAATATTTGATAAGTTCTTGTTCAACATCCTCCTTTTCACTATCATAATCATCGAAATATTCTTTTAAATCATCAAGAACTTTCCTTCTAATATTATTTATGGTCCTTTGACAATGTGGCATAGGCTTGTTAGCAGAAATATCTATATTTACTAGTGCAAAAGTTGCAGATACATTACCGGTAAGCTTGGTCTTCTTAACTGGTTGCCTCGTCTTCTTTATTTCTTCTTCTGATTCAGTGTCTCCTGAATCTTGTGCTCCGTTCTTGGTTTTCCTCTTCCTTTCAAATACCTTTGGTAGAATAGCCTTGGGTTTCTTTTTGGCTGGTGACCTCCTGGTCACTTTGGGACTGGCAGCAAATGTAACCGGTGTTGATGCCAATGGAACAAATTTCCCCTTCTTCCTCTTCGGTACTTCAGTAGGTCTGATGCTCTCTAAGTACCTATCCTCTTCTTCTTTGGATCTAGTGGTGAAGCAAGTAGGGTAGAGGCATACCTCATAAGTATATCATTCACCACTTCATCGCCCATAGGCTCAACTTCATCTTGTTTGGGCTCAACCGCTTCCATTATACAATGATCCACTTTGATTGTGAAACAAATGTCATCTTCATACTTCTTGACCAGTTCACCTGATATCCTTACTCTATGCTTCATGTTTAATTTAAACTCATCAAAATACCTATTCAGAAACTAGATAAGTAGGTCCAACTGCTTGCAGACTCTCCTTGATTTGCCTTGAAACTGGTAGGTCACTTGACCATTGAACATCACCAACTCCCGAAAAATACCCTTGAAATTAGAAAACAACCCAACCAGTAGTTGACCAAATTTGAATTTTAGAGAATTATCCTCTTTGATAGATTTCAAATTTTCCATGAGTTGTTTTTGCATACAGGTACACAAGTCATACTCAGCATCATCCTTTATCATCCGATAAGCGACATGCATCGCAACTGTAGGAACAAAGTTCATCCTGCTAGCATAAAATACTCTATAACCGATCGCCATACACACATAATTCACCAAGTCATCTCTTATGGTGTTAACAGTCATTACCCACTTGTCACTCACAGAACCAGTGAGCTCTGTCACTTTGGATTTGGTGATCTTGCGAAGAACAGGGACTTCTCCAATATTGCAGAAACCGGTCACGAAATGGATTGCCTCTAGTGTGATATCATGAGTTCGTTCAAGATACATTTTGTCACCATGAACCCTACTGAGAATGATTCTTATTTGATCCTCTGTGAATTCTTCGAGAAAATACACTTCATTGTGAAATTTATTCTTCTTCATCACACTATATTCTTGTTTAATCTTCTTGTCTTTCCCATAGAAGAAACATAACTAGGAGTGAATCACTAGAGACCCTAGGTCTTTTAGTGTGTAATCAATATAACCAGAAATATCCCTTTTGACAATGACTCCGACGGGAATTTGAGATAGGGCATTATATTTCACCTTCTTCCTAAGAAACTCAGATGACTCTTTAGGTTCGGTAGAACTAGGAGAGGCTTTGGATGCAAAAGCCATGTCTAAATATTTTTGAATGATAAGAGTGAATCGATGAAAAATATCTTTTCACTCTGAACTAGGGTTTGCTAATGTTGAGCACAACACACTTCTCCAAGAGCATACTTTATCTATCTGACTTCCACACTTATAGCTTGAAATGGCTGCAAAATCTTGTGCAAGATTTCTTTTTGGATTCTTTTGAATGCAAGATGAATCGCTCTTGTTGCACTACTCAAGCTAGAAAAATTCTTCTTCGAAAAATAGGTAAGTAAAAATGATGACTAGAGTCACTTTTAAACATGCTCCTACCTACCATAATAAATGCATCATCGATAAGGTACAAACCCTAACTTTACCACTTCATTTCTTCTGTCGATTGATAGGTAACCAATATCGATAAAATATTTTTACCAATATACACCGAGGGTTCAAAACATTGTTACCGATATGTTCCCCCTTAAGCTTTTTGAAGCTTAATTTACCAGTTTAGGGGTCTCCACACTGGGAACCAAAACTGGTACATCTTGTGGCTTCTCTTCATATTTCTTCTTCCAAATTTTATTCATATCGGTTTGAATGGTTTCAACATCGACCTTGTCTCCTAGGTAAACTAGTATGTCTACTGATGGATTCTTTTTCAGTCTACATATTTTGGCAATATGTCCCGGTTTGTGACAATGATAGCATACCATACCAGGTGCTCTCCGTGGTCCGGTGTTCACATTTCCATTCTTCTTCCTATGTGATGTAGCTGTGTGACCACTACCATGATAGATCAAACAGGTTGCTCTCCAACTATTTGTCGTTCCATAAACATTGTACCAGTTTGGGTTCCAGTTCATAGGAGGTTCTGGGACAACTCCTTTA
The DNA here is from genome assembly GCF_030272615.1 of Cryptomeria japonica. Lineage (NCBI taxonomy): Eukaryota > Viridiplantae > Streptophyta > Pinopsida > Cupressales > Cupressaceae > Cryptomeria > Cryptomeria japonica. Next base: position 760,676,139 of record NC_081407.1, on the reverse strand, counting down.
GATCTTGGTGCGTAACTTCCAGGGTTGTTCATAACTCATTTGCACTCAAAAGATCTATGCCCAAACTTGTTGTATGCATAACAATGACCATTAAATCTACCAGTTCTAGCCTTGTGGTTATACACATTGTTTTGCATGTAAGGGAAATTATTATAGGCCTTGCTCCTACACACATTGGCAATATGTCCTTCCTTGTGGCAATTAAAGCATACAGGTTTGAACTTTGGCTTACCTTTGCTTCGATTGATCTTACGTTTCAATTTCTCCTTTGGTGCATTAGTCCTGGTTCCAGAGGTTTCACCTTCATCATATGTAGAGAAACCAAGTCCAGAGGTATCCTTTGATGGCTTCATTGATTCTAGCTTTTGGTCCAACTTCACAGTGCTTCGGTCGAACTTTGCAAGTATCTCCTTTTTCTCAGCAAGTTCCTTGAAAAGAGCATCATTGGCCTTCATCAAGGTTTCATTATGAGAAATGGCTGCATTGAGTTTTGCTTGCATTTCTTCTTTCTCTTCCTTACCCTCTTGCAAATAAGTGGTAATGGTACCAATTTCTTGTTTCAACTTAGAGATCTCATGCTCCTTGTCCTTCACTAGATCTTCATCTTTTCTTCTATTTTCTAGCTCCCGACTCATCCTAATAGTCAGTCCTTCTAGCTCCCTCATTAGGTTAGTTTTGGACTCATTCAGTTTCTCCACTTCTTGCACTAGCGAATCCATGTTTGCTTCATCAGAAGAGCTATTCTCAGTAATTTCCATCATTTGCTCAGCAAGCTCTCTTCTTTTGGCTAAAGAGGCTTTATATTTGATCTTAAGTTCATCATAGGCTCTCTCAGATTCAACCAAATGATGAGTGAGTTCCCTCATGCTATATTCCCCCATATCTCCTTTCAAGTGGTTAGACTTAGAGAAAGGTTGGCTCTGATGCCAATTGATGAATACTAAGACGGGGGGGTGAAGTAGTATGCCCAAAAACTTAACTAAACTCTTATGCAATTTTAGTGCAGATTGGTATAATAGTTTAAATAAAAAACTGATTAAAACATAGATAAGCCAAATAGCAAATAAGGCATTCACCCACAGAAGCACAATCACCATAACATAAGATATTTTAACATGGAAACCCAAATGGGAAAAACCACAGTGAGTAAAACTCACAAGTCAACTATCTGCAGAATTATAACTAGATCGGTTAAGGTCAGACCGGTTAAGGCCTTACAATGTTCTTCACCAGAACAAATCCCATTAGGAATCCAGATCTTTGTTAGGAGATAAGTCCCATTAAATACTACCCTATTACAGGATTTCAGATCCACACCTGTCAACCACCTTGTTAGAGGATTTACAATAGGCTTGACTGGACCTACTCGGTTAAGGGTTTCAGACTTGTTGAAGAGATTAGTAATCAACAAGTGAATGATCTAGAAAGTAGCATAGAATGCTTGATTAGATCCTTGACTACTCTTTGTTAATTCATTGCAAGATTACTTCAGCCTTCTATCCTTTGCATATTCAATCTTTATCGCATGATGCTTCTATATCAACTTCACTCTTCAACACATACGCGCTATAAAACCCTAGACATGATGTCCTTAATTAGGAAGTTGATTTCATGTCGGTCCAATCAGATTGGATTACAATTTCCTAGGTTCAAAGTATTTAGACACATTTGGTAACACACCACAGAAACACCACCAAACTGTAAGTGGATGATAACTCATCACACTTTACAGTTTTACTGGTTTAACACAGTATACCGATTACCAGTAACTAACAAACAAAGATTGGTAAACTGGAACATAGTGTTCCGATCAAAAAATATTAACTACTGCTAGGAGTCCTCATTTTGCTTGAGGTCTTCATACAATTTGAGGTCTTCGGTCGTGCTATGACTAGTGAGCTTTTTCTGCAAAACATCGATAGTCTTCTGCAAACAAAGACTATATATACAATGGCATATAATACCAGTTGGAATAATACATCACATACGACCAGTTGAGAATAACTCATACATAAAATAAGTGGGTGTCCATCAATGACAATCCCAACTAAACATGCCAACAACCACCTCAACTGAGTACAAACATTATCGAAATGCCAACATATTAGTCTAATAATATGACAATTCTCTGGAAGGGGTAAACCAAAAATTTCTCTTAAATGATTTTGAAGAGTGGAGTGAGCTTAAATGAGTATGGATATCATAGACAAGTAGATTGGTGGGAGATAAACAAGAAGGTGTTGATAAAGGAAAGTAGCTAAGATAGAATTATGAGTTGTCAAGTTGACCTCCTTGAAGTTTTAAAGTTCAATATGTCATTATTGAAATCCCTAACAAATACCAAAATCTATTGTGGGAAGGACATGTTTGCACTTTGATTGGACATGCCTTTATGATGAACTTAAGTTTCTATTAAATATTAAAGTGTTCCTATGAAACTTCTAGAAGAATGTCCATTTCAAAGAATTGCTTTTGATTATTTGAAAGCCCTAAATAATGTAATCAATGGACACCCCAATTCAGTTACTCACAAATAGGAGGCAAATGTATTTTTTAAGAGAAATTTATGATAAGAGATTAAACACTATTTTGAGGTATAGTCACCCTTTAGAATTTCATGCAATCAAATCTTTGTTGGGAGAGGATTCTATAATGGTAGACCACACATATTGAGTAAACATAGATATTTTATCAATTTTTTTGGTCATATATTTAGATAAAGGTCTAAGCAAAGATGTAGCTAAAAATTTAAGTAAAGCAATATTTAAGATTCAAGTTTTGATTGGTTTGTATGATGTTTCTAGAAATTGTGATGAATTCTAGATTCCTTTTCCCTGGGACTTTGACAAGAAAAATCAAGAAGTCCCAAATCTTCCTATAATTCTATTGGATGATGAGGAAGAATATCAAGACAACAAGGAGAAGGAAATTCAAAGCCTAAACTTTCCACTGAATTGGACAAATTTAGTGGTGAAAATAGACCTCGACCAAATATCGATTTACATACACCACAAAGGTTTGGAGGAGTAGATTCATGCAATTGATGTGGAGAGAGAGAATTTTGTGGATGAAGAAAGGATGTATATTGAATAATAAGGTTAGAAGTATTGGAACTTCTTTGTTTTTTCCTTTTTGCTAGTAGTCCTTTAGTTAAAGCTCTAGTTAATCTAGAATAGTATGTAGTATTTGGAGTCCTAGTAGATAGTATGTAGTATTTTGTGGGAAATGTAAGGCCATTTTTAATGAAATGCAAATTTTATATGCTACTTGAAATGGCTAATGTCCTACATTTTCTTGTAGAAGTTTATTTCCTTATGAGACAAGAAACTGAACTCAGCTTTAAGACTAGGTGGATGCCCTTTTTATTTGATAGATCTTATGAAATTTATGTATATGTTTAAACTTTTGAATGATAGGGCATTGGCCCTATCCAGTAGTTTAATTTAAAATAAAATAAAATAAGGAGATCATCGACTGTTGATTGGCTTGTATCTCTCCCTTAGGGTTTAGTATGGTTTCAAGTTATTTTCATATCTCTATGTGAGTTTCATATCATTCATTTTCAGATTTACATTATTGCTTTAGATCTACATTGAATTTTTGATTTGAAGCATTTATATTATATTCTTTTAGGGTTTTTACTCCAAACATAGGGTAGAACTCTAGTTTGCATTTTAGCTTATACAAATCTTACAAAAACTTGAGATTCTAGGGCACACACACTTTTCAATATTACATTGACTATTTGTGGAGGTGAAAATCACCAAGAAAAGAGGTTTGACTAAGGGAAAACCCTATATAGCCACATACACACCATTTTTCAAATTGTAAGCACAAGTATAGGTTTCCTTCAGAGCAAGAACCTTCTAGGAAGTCTCAACCAACAATCATAGATCCACTTGCAGAATCAGGACTCAAATCTCAAGGATTGGAGCACCTTGTTCCCTGGTCCTCAGGACCAAAGTGTCGAATGCCCTAGTCCTCCTTAGTCAATTATAGGTTTTGGCAATTCAATTCCGCAATAGTTCAATTTGCATATTTCTAGCTTATGGCTCAATATGGTCACTGGGACTAGAGTGTCCAACGCTCCCATCTAAAAAAATCAGGGTCAAATTTTAATGTCAGATGCACATCAAAATTTCCTTCTTAGATCTATACCCTATGTTTTAGTTTCATCCCTATTTAAGTCGATTATTTTACTTTTATATATTGTTATTCTCACTATTCCTACTAGCTTAGTTTGTTTGCATCTTACATTTGACTCAATCCTCTTTCATATCAACAAAGGAATAGAAATTCTCAAAGTATTACTTGACTCTCTTTCACAAAATTTAGACAAAGTGAATCACTTTCTTTGGCTCTTTTGTATTACAATGTATGAATGAGAGTGGGATTAGGTATTAGCTCACCTGATTCCATTTTCATCCATCACACCAAGTCATAATATGAGTGTGTTGTGATGTTCTCACATTATTTCAAAGACAATATAAAATATGGAAAAATGATGTAACCTCATTTTAACTTGGCTTCTTACATCTCTAACAACAAATATGAGAAAGAAAAAGTATGCATACATTATGGAGTTGACAAAAATACCATTAAAATATTGCCACAATATCAATAAGATCATAGAGGTATGGTTTGTGTGAGGCCCATCCATAGTTGAATTTTGATAATCATTTTTTTATACATTAGTATTGATTTCAAGTACTTTTAAACCAATTATTTATTATATAAATTTTACTATTACTTATTGGAAATATGAGTTTGTGTTGTTGTCATTTATGTCAAACTTGGTTGTTTGGATGGATTCTAGTATAAATGTATCTTGTGTTAGTGTTGTATTTGGTGGAAATATTTTGGTTTTGGTTGTGGAAATATGCTGGAAAGAGTGTTTTATGTCTCATTGTTGGTTTGGTTTTAGTTTTCTAGTTCATGTTTTGCAAAAGTTAGTTGTTACTACTTTCTAACAAGTAGAGTCTCTATCAAACTAGTTTGGAAAGTGTTTGGTGGCCTCTGCATATATTAATTTTTTTGTTGTAGTTTAGAGGACATGATTACATGATTCCCTTGTGGTGTTGGTGCTTCGCAAGTGAGTTATATTAATTTAAGTATAATATATTAAGTTTTGTTGTGGTTCAGTATGTCTGATTGGTTTATCTTGTTTAGATCATGTTGTTTATTCAAATATGTTATGGATAACAATTTGGGATAGTTTTATGGGTCTCACCTTGGTGTGTGGAGATCCACATGGAGTATTTTGTATCGAAAGATGTCTTTTTGGCTGATTATTTGAGAAGCTTTAATGCCTATCTACACGTTACATTTGGTGCTAGCTTTAGAGGATGTGTTAGCGTATGTGGATCATTGGATATATCTTAGAAGGATATTTTATGATGTATGTGGGTCCCCTCTTTCTCCTAGAATGGACCACCTTAAGGTTTTTGTCTAGGTGGATTTTTTTTTGCTGACCCTCAATTAGGTTTTTGATGTTCTATTTCATATTTAAAGAGTATAGATGGATGAGATGAGTAGAAGTATGCGTGGAATGTTTGTGAATTGATGAGAAGTGTATGGAAATAATATGCAAGTAGATTTGAGTTTATGAATGTGCGAAAGTCCGATTGTGAAGAGCTTTAAATGTGATATATTAAAAAAGAATGTGTAGAAATATGGATTATGTTTAGAGTTGTTTTCCATGGTATTAGTCACTTGATTTTGTTGTTCAAGGATAATTTCATGTTCAAGAGATCCTTCTCATATCAATTCTACTACTTCTTCAGTTGTTGTATGACAATGATTCTTCTAGCACCATTCATGTATCTTGCCCTAAAGAAATGAGCCTTGGCTAAGAAAGTCCTTATTCCATATTTTTCCTAAGATTGGGCACCTTAGCCTTGAAAGAACATCAAGTGTTGTTGCTCCTTGCCAGTGAGCCTAAAACTTTGTAATTATTATTATTCATATTGCGAGGTAGATTCTCACCATGGTTTTTTCTAGTTTGACTTTTCCACATAAGATTTGGAGTTCATGTGTTGATTGTTATTAGTTTTTCAGTAGAGTTGTGTGTGGTTGACTATTGTTTATAATTTATTTGTTTCTGAAGTTGTAGACTAATTCACCCCCCTCCCAGTCTTGCCTTGGGTTCAACATTACTATACATTGTAATAAACATCAATGTATAGTACATTAACTTATATAAATAGGCACTTTATATTATTTACAATAATACCACTAACAATAATAAAAATAGCACATCATTGTAGTGGATTGAGAAGTGCATTATAAATTATATGTAATTTATAATGGTTTCTAGGTGTAATCTAAAATGGTAATAATTATATGGGACTATAACACTTGTTTGATTAGAAAATGTGTGTTTCTAGTAGAATAGTTGTGACATCAAGAAAAAGAAAAAAAATAATATAATGAGAAGTATTATAGGCATTTGATCTATGCAACTTATTTTGATAATATGACGATTTCATGGTTAATAAATAAATTGAGTCATTATAAACTTTTGCATTAAGATTTCTGATACATACACATACATTACCATTGGTTCTTCCAAGAAGAATTAAAATTAAAATTCTAAACTGAAGTATTTCTTAGGAATGCCAATTATTATGAGTACAATTGTGAATTTTATGAACATATGTTATTAAACTAGAACAAAGTGAAAACTTATTATTCTAACAATTCTAATAATAAAAGTAAAATATAATAAAATATAATTTTTTGAATTAAAATAGATTATTTTACAATAACATAAGTTAAATTGACAATTTTAGATTATAAGCATAATACCACTTAACTAATGGATTCAATTTATTCTTATGCTCAATCATAAAATAATAATCCACTTAAAGAATACCCTATATAGTAACATTGTTTATATAAATGGAAAATTGACCTTCTTAGAGAATTAATAAATATTATGAAATTATGAAAAAAAGTAGTATAAGAATATTTATACTTAAATTGATATAGCCTCAATGGATTCTAAACCTATATGGATCAAATTTAGTACAAATGATCTTTGAAATGCATTAAGAACAATTTTGCGAACCTTGCTAGCTTAGGATATAATTTATATCCCTAGTTTATGGTTAATGGGATTTTGGCTATTCATTACATTGGATGCATCATTTATAATGTATATCATTTTTAATATCAAGAAATTCACATTTATTGTATTCTAAATTTTCTTCTCAAAGTACTAATGTCTGCAAATATATTTTAAGCATGAATATTTTAATGTTTATTTAGAATCGGAAAGAGTTGTAAGGTTTGTTCATATGGGTAGAGTTGTGAGGTTTGTTTATATGGGTAGTTGATTATGTGCATGAGATTCTACAATTTTAAGAAATGGCCACCGAAAGCAGAAGCTTTGTATGAAATCTAGGACCATAACTGTGTTACAGAAGGCGTAAAACATATTTTATGAAATATGAATGTATATGAATTTTTTATCAAAAAAAATTGGAAGGGAAGGGAAGAGTGTTACACCGTTTCTATAGCAAGTGCTTTTCCAAGTCTATGCAAGTATTTGACAATTATTTTAGGAGCTGCGTATTACAATATATTGTTACTAATACCTATGTTTTCAGGGTTTGGATATAACATTTTAAATTTTAGATAGGATTGAGATTAGCTCGGAAGGAGTCTTACAAGAGGGTTGATCGATGCAATAGAAGGCCCATTCAGTTCTTGTTTAACAAGAAGAGATAAATGGGTATTTCAAGCTACTATACTTTTTCAATTATCCTCCTTACGTTACACCTCAATAAAGCTGGTGTCCTTCCCATTGATGACGTATAACATCCTTCTCATTTTCTTTCATCATTAATGAGAAATAGGGACCAAATTACTGGGTGTATATTGGGAAGACTTCCAAGCTAGAGAAAGGAGACAGTGAAAGTTTTTAAAAGTAGCAAAAGATATTGAGAGGGAGGGGATGCTTCGATAGGGATGTGGAATCACGCCTTACGCTTGCCAATTGTGTTTGCTTGAAATTTTCTAAAGCCTTTTCAACTAATCCATGTTGGCCGCCAATTGAATTTGCTTGAAAGTTTCCGAAGCCTTTTCAACATATCCTGCAATCGTTGCAATCTGTGAAACCACATTTTTATGAGGGATATTTATTTTTAGTTCATAGCCTTCTTATGCTTCCCCGTGCTGTGCACTTATCAAAGGGGGTTACACAAATCGTATTCAGGTATCAGAAATGAAAATCTTATCAAGGAGGAAGTTAATTTGTTTTTTTAAATTCTTTTTGATAAGATTTTCATTTCTGATACATGGATAGAGAAAGGTCAAGTCGTGACAAAAAGAAGAGAGCAAACAAGAGATAACATAATTGATGTTTCAAGATGGCAATACTTTCCAAAGTCACCTGTTGTTAGCACAAGTTTACTATTTTATCCTTGTTTTAGGGATGCTTTATTTTTTAAGCTAACGGAGAAATCTGTATGCTTTTTTCAGATTTATTCCTACTTTTCCTCCCATTTTTTCCTTTGACGAAAGGTTTAACTTTGCAATTTCATTCATTTGTAAATTGATTGTTCTAAATTTTTTCTTTTATTCACCTGTGAGTTCTCTTCTTTCCTTTCCAACTAGGTTCACATTGTAATTTTCAGGTTCAGCTAGTTTCTTTTCTAATTAGATTTATATTATGATGTGTACGTTTAGCTAGAATTTTACATGGTATTAAAGCACACGAGAGCTAGGAAAAATGGAGTTATGTTAAAACATAGACTAGAGGAGAAACTCACAAAAGATCTCTACAATAGTATTCTCATTCATTTAATTTATAACTGAAGACATAATAAATTATAGTTATAATGTTAGCTGCAACATTTATGACAAACAAATGAAGATAAGGTATGGTTCTAGTGGGACTATAGAAGATAAGGTTGAGGATAGGATTGGTCTACTATTGGTCAGTGCTAACGGTCGGAACATAATTAATTTAGCCTTCCAATATCTCCGCATAAACTAATTATGCCAATTAATTTAAATATCCTCTCATAATATAGAAAAGATGCAACCTCGCTTGAAGGCCTTGTTAGGCAACCATTCACAATCTAGACTTTAGTGTGTTGTTTCTTCTTCCCGACTCTCCCTCATCATAATCACCTTGGAATTTTGCGGCTTATTCCTAACCAATACACTTCTCAAGTAGTTTCTAGATGACCACAACTCTTCACAAAAATGGTTTCTAGATAACCATAAACTTTGCACTCAAGTGGTTTTGGCTAACCACAAACCTTGCATACAAGTGGTTTTGGCTAACCATGAACCTTACATATGAGTTGTTTTTGCTAACAACAAAACTTTGTACTAAAGTGGTTTTGGCTTACCATGAACCTCACATACAAGTGGTTTATGTTGATCATGAAATCCACAAACAAATGGTTTCTATTGACTACAATCTCCACAAATGGTTTTAGATTACCATGAACCTCTCATGATGGCGAAACTAACTTATAATACACACACTTTTGATCATCACTCTAGGTTTTATTCACTGACATTTAGGCTTCTTCTTCGATACTTACATTGATCATTGGGTCCATATAAAAAGTGACCCATCTACCAAGATACATGGATAACCAACTATTGTACTCACTAATCCTATAGGAATCCTTTTCACATACATGGTTTCTCAATATACTAAACCAAAAACTCTGGAGTGTCAGTTACAACCGACCATGCACCTCCTACAACAAATTAGGTACAATAAGCATATTCCTATTGAGACACATTGCTAATGCTCAAGGATCCTAGCTTTTATAGGCTCTACTAGCCTCATAAAGTTTTTACACAATTTTAGAAGCAGAATGCTACAACATTCAAAAATCAGTTCTTAGTCATTTGAACAAAAATACAATTCTATTTCTTAAGCCCATTTTTATCTCAATACAATGAGTGATCTTTATTTTACCATTTTTCTTGTAGTCTTTCTTTGGGGCAACCATCTCAACAATGTTTTGGCAATTTTTTGATAGATATGAAATAGATTTGCACTCCTTCAATCTTCTACACAATCTCTTGCCTTCAACTACTACTCGCTCTTCTGAAATTACTCAACACTTCTACAAATCTTCTCACTTCAATGATTTACAATCTTCCTTATGGGCTAACGACCTTTCTTCTCATCCTTTTATTTCTAGTAGTGATCTATGTTTGTAGAAAAATCACTACCATTAAGGAAAAACCATCTCCAATTGATATTGTTTCTTCAAGAGACCTTTTACTAGATTTGTAGCTTTGACTTTGGCAACAACTGGAAGCAATTTTTTAATACACTAATGACTTTACATTGATAAACTGAGCCATTTTTTTATAGGGAAATGACTATACTGAAGCACCCAAGTTCCCTTGTTTTTAGTATGAGACTTCTATGCTTTAAAGACGTCGATCCTAGAATGGGGGCTTAAATTTCAGACCTTTAGATATGATCTGCGACATATTCACATCCAATTAACTAAGACTTTAATCACAAATAACAATAGCTACAACTTCCTTCTAGTAACTTATAATCTCCTCCAGATTTCTAGGGTGACATATTGACACAAGCAACACTATTCTCACAATTTCTTCCAACAAAAAACTGCAATCAATGTTACTCCTTCAGACAACAACAATCTACTCTCTCCTCCTATGGGAATACGATCATTTTAGCAACATCATTTCAAACTTCTTCACAAACTTGTGGCTTCACATCTATCGGTACAAACAAAATCAACAACCCTTCTCTCTCATGACTTGCCATGTGGCTCATGCAAAACAACTCTTTCAAGATCTCTTTGACTTGGATAACAACTTCACCTATTTATGCTCCATCAAATCAGATCACAAGGATCAACCTTGGCATTTTCTTTGGCAGAAAACAAACTTTACATGGTCACTCAATCCTTTTGACTCATGCAACTTCTTTGATCTCACTGCTTGTAGTCACTTTTATTCTTCAGCCTTTACTAATCTTCATACTTTCATTTTTCCTTGGTGGCTTTTTTCTAGTGACTTCTTGACTTTCTCTAGCAACAACTAGTTCTTCTTATAATGCATCAAGCTTTGTAGCAACAACTTCAAACTCTTCTTTTCACCCTCCTATTGAACTTTCCATAGTGATGAGTTTGATAAACTCAACTTCAAACTCTTCTTTTCACCCTCCTATTGAACTTTCCATAGTGATGGGTTTGATAAACTTGCTGCAGGCCTTTGACTAACTGCAGCAATAGATTTATGATCTCAGATTTTGATAATTATCTTCTTTTATCTTCATAAATCTACAATAAATAGGCAACTCAACCATATCAAATTAAGGTATCTCTATCTACAGAAAGAGCACTCCTCACCTATGTCTCAATAGACTTTCATTTGAGACAATAATTTTGGCAACTTATCAAGTGATCTTCAAATTAACATTTCCTTATATTCAACCTTTGGCTTTGATACCATGGTAAAACATGGATCGAAGGAGAAAGTCACAAATGACCTCTACAATAGTATTCTCATTCATTTGATTTATAGCCAAATATATAATAAATTATATTCATAATGTTAGCTACAAAATTTATGATAGATAGATGAAGATAAGGTTCCAATGGGACTTCGGAAGATAATTTTGAGGATAAGATTGGTCTATTGTTAGTCTATGATAAGAGTTAGTCCATAATTAATTTAGTATTCCAATAATTTCCAACCTCTACAATTCTCACACCAAATAACCAATTTGAATGTAATCTAAAGGCTTTACTTCAACTATGAAGTAGAGGTTTGTTTCGAATAGTCATGGCAATAAAGATTGAGGTAAATTGTGTACATGAAAAATCTAAATATTTCAACTACATGGATGAGGCCTTCAGCCTTCTATGCTTATCCATATCTCTAGAATCATTGTATCATGTCAAAGCATGCATAACTGCAAACAATGTTTAGGACTATGTTTGGGTCTCTTTATGGGAATCAAGATGAGATTGGGGGTAACATCCTTGAAAATGAGTTCAACTCATTAGATCTAAGTAGTTTTGAAAATATTCAAGACTTCTTCACAAAATTTTAAGGATGTGAAATTGACAAATCCAAGCTAGATAAAAATTTATTCTTTCTATTTTGTTCAAATTCGGTCCTACAGTATCATAAATTGTATCCCTATAAAATTTTGTCTTTATCTAGGACTCATTTTAGCATCTTGGTCTCATGTGCATTGATCTACTATGATTATTCTCACACATTCCCTAATTATCCCATCCCAAATACTTCCTTCGGGTCCTACCTCAATTTTGGCCTTTATTAAGAGGACCAAGGTAGTTTGGTTGCCCTGGTCCTAGGACTGTGATGACCCACTCACCTTGGTCCCTCAATCAAGATCCAAATTTGGTCCTTATAATGGTAACATTTGTAAGGTAGTAAACCATTCCATGAGGTCAGCTAACTTAAAAAAATATATATACTTTTGTTGTAGTTAGGTATAAAAGCAAGCCTCACCCCCTTATTCGCATGTCTCAAAATTACAATTGTATCTCTCAATTATATCCATAATTCATATTTTGCATGGTCAAGAAAATTCAAGTGAGCAAGCAATAATCATCAAGACATTGAAGGAGAGATCAAGTACAAAGCTCAAGCATTCATGATGGCATCCATGATCATGATTATATGAAGACATTCAACATAAAATTATTAACCCTTGCATGAAGATTCAAGACAAAATTAATCAAGCTATCAAATTCCAATTCAAGCATTTACAACTCAGATCTCTCCTTGCCCTCAAAAGGAAATCTTTTCCAATTCAATTCAAGTTCAATTTCTATTTTAATTTTAGTGTTAATTCCAAACTAGAGGTTTGACCTAGGAAAACCCCTATCCACAACATATTTCTCTCTTTCTATGTGAAAGCATTAGATCAGAAAGCTATAGATGGAGATTCAAATTGAGGAGACAATGATGAACAGATCTTGCTTTTGCATAAGTAAAAATTGAAGGACAAGGGTCACACCATCGCATAAGTCTTCAAAATTTTTATTGAGTTTCTCGAAAAATATTGCTAATAAAATTTCAATCCCACAACTTAGTTTTTGTCTACATCTAATGAATTTTGGACCAAGGCAACTACTACATTGGTCCTTGTATTTCTGAGTCAAATTTTTAGGTGTGTATCCTTCTCTATTTACTTTGCTCAGATCTAGCTTTGTGTCTCTCTATCACATCTGTAACTTGTTGTTTATTCTAATTTATAGTCATTTTCCATCACCTACAATTCAAATACATTCAAATCAATTTCAACTGAAAAAAGAAGGAAAAAGAACTTGATTTACATTCAATCCTTTTGCATTGGATCAAATGATTTCTTCCTTCCTTCAGTGTTTTGCTTAGAACATTAGGTTATTTCCTAGTTTATAGGGATTGACTTATGAAACCCTAATTTTATCACCATTACATTTTGGTGAACCCAAGATACCTCATGCTTATTTCTGGTTTTTTTAAAATCTGATTTTCATGCACTTAATTCAATCTACCTTTTATTCGTGCACTCAAATCACATCAATTTAGAAGATAAATTTATTAAATCACATATTGACTTGTGGGTTACAATTTTTTTTTAATTATATTCTTGGATCTAAGTTTTATTACCTATCATTTTAAGATTTAGAGGCATTTCACAAATCTATTTTCTTTATTCATTGGTTAATCAATCATTTTACATTAAATTTGTATTGTTTAATCATACACGTTACCAAAAATATTTTGATTTGAAATATTTGCATTCAATATTTCCTTATTTGTGCATGAACTTTGTTACTCTTAGTCCTAAATCTAATATTATAGTGAGAAGGAGTTATAGATGTATTTCTTACCAAAGTTTAAATACCAAGGATATGGACACTGAGTTGAATAGCCTATTCCATGAGAGTGTTGGTACTTTATCTAATAAAACACAACACATACCTGACATCATGGAGACTCATGAAACTCATACTTCTCATGATGAGGATGACTCTAAAAATCAAGTAACATTTGATCGACTGGGAATATTGACAAGGAATTGGATAGGCTTACATATTGTATGGATCAGCAATACTTGAAGATTGAGGATTGAGGAGAATAATTCAATGTGATGAACAAGGTGTGGAAGTGTTGCATAGAATTGTTCGTATTGTTGATACTAACATCATGCTCATAAAAATTTGTGTTGGAACTCTTGGTTACTCTATTCCTACAACTCATATTGAACATTCCATTCCCATCCCTACAAGTTTTCCACATGTGACTACATATACAAATATTCTATCATGGCTACTTCTACACAAACTTTTAATACTATACATGTTAATCATGGAAGTAATCATATTCATAAATACTCCTACATACCTCCTTCCACGAGCATTTCATTTTTTATCTCAACCATCTCCTATACCCACATATCATAATTTTCCACCTCCTTATTTTGAACCTCCACTACCTATAATAATGTTACACCTACATCACAATCCAACATGTGCAACTCTAATTCATCCAATAAAGGCACTATCAACAACATAGCTCAAATTGTGTCATCCTTACAATAAAATTAGCTTCTTTAACCTAATCTAAGTTCAATACTTTCTCACATATGATGTTGCAAGCTCACTTTATGATGATGTGGTTCATTCTATTCCCACTAAGAACATTGAAATTATTTAGTTGGAGCTATATAATAAAAAAGGTGACCCCTTGACTCATGTGAAAACATTTCAAAACTTGTGTAGTGACTTTTCCCATGATTATAAACTCATTGCAAATATATTTTCTTGAACTTTAGAGGTAAAGATTTGCTATGGTATTTCTCTTTTCCTACTTATTTTGTCACTTCTTTTTAACAATTGGCTAATGTGTTCATTCAACAATTTTGAAATAACATTCGTCCTAAAATTACTTTGACTAATTTGATTCATTGTAAGAAAGGAATTAAAGAGAAAGTGAATGATTTCATTGGTATATATAAAAAATTTCATTTACAAATTTCTTTTCTTGTGCCTGATCATATTGAAGTTCAAAGAATTAAATCATTACTAATTTATAAAAGGTTATTAGAGATAAGCTTCTATTTTCTGAATTTTCATCATTTTCACAATTGTGTGTTGTTCTTCATAACTATTAATGTCAAGTGAACCAATTTGAATCCTCTCCTTAAATGATTCCGATTGATAATATTGAGAGAACTCAACTATCATTCAATAAGTTTTTTTAAAAAAGGCTTCATTAAGATCAATAATAATTTTTCTAACCATATCAACACACAATTGGTAGCCACAATTTCAAGTGTGGCCCCTTTATCCGAATTCTTTAGAAAATAATTAACCCCTCTTTCTAAATCATTGTATTTTATAATGATTAAGATGATGAATGATAATGTGTTGAAACTTTCACCCATCAAACCTATAGATATCTCTAATCCTCTACCACATTCCTTTGACCACAAAGTCTTTTGACAATGCCATTGCCAAGTCGACCATGATACTAAAAAGTGTTATAAGTCGAGACATAACATCAAAGACCTTATTGATAACAATACTGTTTTTGTGGATGGTTTGAATGATAAAGGAAACAAATTTGTGCCACCTCCTTAATAAAATTTCCAAACCTTCACAAATCATTTGCCTTCCCATTCTACTAATGTGGTTGAGTCTAAGAAACTTATATTTACTTCTCATTATTTTTGCATAGAATCTAACAATGATGTGAACCTCATTGAAAAACCTAAACATAATCCTAAACTATGCATTACCTTTGATCCTAGTGAGACTATTCCTGCACCTAATCAACCACTATACATTACTGGAAAAATTAAAGACAAACTCTCATGAGAGGTGGTCATTGATCCAGTATGTATGGTGAATGCTATTAATGAAGAACATATTTTTACTCAAATTTTTTATTAATTTATATATGATAAATCTAATGCTATGGTTAAGGTTCATGATGATTTCTCTTGTCCTACTATTCATTTTATCACTCTTCTTGTTGAGGTTGGTACTAAGTTGTTAGATATAACCTTTTCTAATATCTCTACATTTGACTAAGTTTGTGTGAAGTTGGGAAATCCTTGTCTCTCTTCCATGAATGATATTCCTTCTACAATTCATAATAATTTAAAGTTCCCTCACAACAAACCATGAAAATTTCACTCTCGATTACTTTTGGCCTAAACAACTTAAACCTTTAAAATGTTGAAATGATTCTCTTTTCCTAACTTATCAAGAGTGGAAGAATGATATGGTATCGATCTGGAGTAAACCTAGAGATCCTTCACCCATGGATATTCCTCCTCATCATCTTGGACCGAGAATTATTCCTACACCTCGTATTCCTCCTATATATGTTTTTCTCTCACTCCCTACATCCTATAGAGGAAAATACCTATGATCATGTATCTCTCAACCTAGTGGAGTTCCTTTCATTTCTCCCTCTACAAGGGAAGATAAGAAGCATATGTTGATTGATCCTCAACCTTCACAAGTCTTGACTTAAAATAAAATCTAAAATCATGCTGTGAGATAATGTTGACTAATAAACCATACCAAGACTCGATAGATTTCTTCCCAAAGAATTTCCTCTCCGAAGATTCCAAATCCAACCTTTGCTTAACTTTAGTAAGGAAGTTCAACTCAATCCATCATGTCCAAAGCTAAAAATGTTTAAGAAAGATGATTGTTCATTTCCTTTCAAGTTAAAGATCTTTTTGTGATTGATTTAGATGATGATAATAATGTTTTTCATGATAAAAAATGTTGATTTTGATTATTCTAATGATATCCATGATATCATTGAGATTAATCATGAACTATCTTCACAGTTTTCAAAAGCATTAACCCTAGCCCTAGTGAAAAACAAAGTGACACATCATTAGAGCATGGCCTTTTGGAATTTTTAGAAGCTCCATCTACCATGATCATTTCTTCTCCTTTTGCATCTTTTCCACCATCTGTAGGTGATGTTAACAAAGATTGGCAGGTGGATGATTTTCTTGACTAGCTTCACCTGTGCCATAAATTATTATGTGTGTTTCCTTGTACATAATGTGGTTCCCCCATGATGTGTTGCTTAACATTTCTTTGTGTTATGTTAGGTTCTCTTTGCATAACCATTTTTACTTTGTTGGTGTAAGGTAATAAAGAGGCTAAATCTATTCTAACATTCTTCTATTTGTATCTCAACTCTTCTATATGTTGTATCAATGTTAGTTTGTAAATGTGCTATTTTTCATAAATGTGCCTTTGTGTTCACTAATTGGGGACAATCCAAAGTGTTTCAAGATCTCTTTTTAATCTCTTCCATGTTGACTCAAAAAAACTTATGTTTTTTCATCTTATGTGCTCTTCTTCCATTGTACTTGTAGTTCCACTACCTTTGGGTGATGAGGTCAATTTAATGAAATTATACCTAATATACATTATTTATCAAATGTCCATACTAACCCCAATCAATGAATCCCTTATGTGCTTTCTCAATATTTTGTGACCATTTCCCTTGATTTTACCTTTCTTGGGGACATATCATTGTGGTAATGTGCTTGTCTTTTGGATGCATGCATGCTACCTTAAAGCTTTTCCTCTTGGTAAGGCATACACAATTGCTTTAACAAATACACATCCAGTTACACTTCATGCACACACCACAAGAATTAATTTGTATACTTTGATCACACACCATAACATATTTGGTACATATTTTAGTACCCAATTTTAAATTGATTAATTCATTATTTGGGTTACTTTGTAAACTAAGAAATTTTCTTTGTAATCTTTTGTACTGATTTTTCATTTGAAAATTTTCCTTCTCAAACATGACTCATAGTAAGAACAAGCCTTACTCAACCACCATAGTCATTCTTTCTTTTCCCTTCATGTGTTTCTCTTTTTATATTGATATTAGATTTATAAGAACCTAAGTTCTTGAGGGATTTGAGTGTCTTGCCTCTTTAATACCTTGATAAAAGTGTTTTAGTGCATCTCTATACTTTACCAAGATTATGGGCATAGGTTAATAGTCCAACTAAAGTGGAGACTAAATGTCACATCATAAATTGTATCCCTATACAATTTTGTCCTTATATAGGCCTCATTTTAGCATCTCAGTCTCCCATTCACTTATTTTCTTCAATTTTGCTCACACAAACTCTAAATTCCAAATCTCAAACACTTCCTTAGAGTCCTGTCTCAATTTTGGTCCTGGGACTAGAGTGACCCACTTGCCCTTGTCTCCTTAATTGGGACCCAAATTTTGTCCTCTTAATGGTAATGCAGATTAAAATCTACACCTTTTATTGGTTATGATCAAGTCAGTGATTTAATCAGTCTAAAGGAGATCGAAAGCCGCGCAGAGGTGATGGACCAATCAAACGTGAAAAAACCAAAAATCCATATTTTGGGTATTTTTCTATGTTTCAGTATTTTGCATTTTCAGAGGCATTCAGAGAAAAATTTGAGGTCAAAACTGTTGCCACATTCTGAAATTGATAATTGAAGGCTTGATAAAAAGGGAATCAAATTAAATATTTTGAATACCTTTCCAATGGTGCAAGCGGTTTCAGATTTCGAGCACCGAGCGAAAAGTTACGATCCTGCCAAGTTGAAACCAATTAGTTTCCTCTAGTAGAGAGGAGGTACAAGAGTTCCATGTGTCAGCATGGCACAGTTTTTGGTGAGTACATGGCTTCTTTCTCTCCTATAGGTGCACAAGAGTGCTAGGTGTTGGCACTACGGGGTTTTCAAAAGTGAAAGGAAAAGAAGGCTCCAAAATCTTCACCAACGTGCCACATGTTGACATAGCGGAAGATCGAGCATGATTTGGGCTCAGAGATAGAATAAGATTGATAATTTGTTTCTTTCACAGACAGGAGGCCATAAGAGGTACCATGTGGTGAAACCAGAGAACATGAAAAGGAACACAAGCGTAGGCCCACATGATCAAGCCTTCATCTCAGGAGTTGGACGATCATTATGGATATGCACAATAGGAGGAGGTTCTCGTACCAATAGATGAACCATCAACACCAACCCCCATTAGTCAACAAGATATCAAGGAAGCAGAGTATAACAGTAAGTCTAATGTTGATTTCTTTAAATTGGCACTATCAAGAGGATACCCCATTAGGCATCTAGCTTAGCTAGAGAGCTGCAAGTCACCCCTAGTCATGCTTACCTCTAAGCATGAAAATGAGTATCAAGAAGAGCATGTTTGACCCACCCATTCAATACAGGAAGGTAGTGTTCAAAGATGGGTGAACCCATTTGTTCCCAATTTGTGGGAGGCATTCCAACAATCTATTGGATGCTTTTTTTTTTTTCCATTTTGCCTGATTCTCTAGGAACATGTGAAGCATTAGAAGTTGGCTAGAAAGAGAAGTTACTTTAATAAGATAATTAATTGCCTTGTTTAATTTTCTTACAAAATTTGGAGGTCTTGTAAATAATAGTTAGATGGATTTTTTTTTTCCCTTTCAAAGAAGTGTGGTTACACATGCTACATTATCCTTAAGAGGATGTATGTTTTAGTTTCTAGTTTTCCTCCAAGTGCAATAGTGCACATGTTTTGTGGATCCTCTCAGTGACTCTATGCCCAATGGATAGCTAAAGCTATTGGTTTTCTAATGCTAGCATTTGTGTTCCCTTATGATTTATCATGAAAAATTGATCTGAGATATTCGGAACAAATCAACATGGTCGAAAATCCCTTTTGGCATGGATAAGGAATTCTAGTATGTGAAACTAGAGATTTTGGGTTCTCACCTCCACGGACAGATGTCCCCTATGAGTCACCAGAGCTGTGGATTAAAATCTTCATATTTTGTAGGTTATGATCAAGTCAGTGATAGATACATGTCAAAATCATTCCAAAGGAGATCTAAAGCCATGCAGAGGTGATGGACCAATCAGATATGAGATAAAACAAAAATATTTTTTTTATAGTTTTGTATGTTTCAGTATTTTGCATGTTCGGAGGCCTTCAGAGAAAAATTTGCGGTCAAAACTTTTGCCAATCCATTAACTCTATAGCCGAAGGCATGGTGTTAAGGGTCTCAAATTAGATCTTTTGAAGACCTTTCCACTAATGCAAGTAGTTTTAGATGTCAACCGCTGAGTGGAAAGTTATGAGCCCACCAAGTTGAGACCAATTAGTTGCCTCTATTAGAGAGGAGCTACGAGTGTGCCATGTGTCAACATTGTTAGGGTCCCACAGATACTGAGAGGGGGGGATGAATAAGTATCTAACTGGTAATAAGAATTTCTTAAGTTAAAACATGCAAAACATAATATAACAGTGTACTGGTATGCAAGAAATAATGCAATAAATAGAATCAAGAACATCCACATGAAAAGTACACCATAACACAAGATGTTTAATGAGGAAACCCGATGTGGGAAAAACCTCAGTGGGATTTGTGACCCACAATATTCACTCACTAGCCAATAAGAGAATATTACTTACAATAGGGGCCTGCACATGCAGGAAGGCCAACTGCCTAGAGCTCAATGCTCAATGGGAAGTCACACTCACTTACAATAAGGATTATACTAATCCAATAACTTGAACTTCTTTACAATAGCATCTTCAATGCCCGATTCAGTACTGGTTCCTACTCTGTTCTTTACATATACCCTTTGACCTATATTTCGCACATTAGGTCTACCTAATATTTTCCTTAATCTTTCTTCATCACTCCTACAAATGTCTATAATGATCTCCTTTATATATAAGAGTCATTTTACAATTTGCCAAGTCATCTTACAATAATAAACAAAATATTATATAACAAAAATCCTGTCGGCCTCTATGTCGGTGTCCTGTTGATGCCGGTGCACTATCTTCCTGGTGTAATGCTTTGCCGGTCTAATGTCTTGTCGGTGCCATAGGATTGCAAGGTTTCCGGTCTAATGTGTAGTCCAAAAATGTTACCAAAAATGTCAGAGCTCCCCCTGAGCATATGATTCCTGTGTTTTGAATTTTCTCATCCCACTACTCCCCCTTTGGCATCACTGACAAAGGTTGTCAAGATGTCAGTAGAGTTTGTAGTTTCATCTATCCATATCCTCAACCTTGTAGCTAGGTAGTTATAATCTGAAAAAGATCTCCCAAAATTAAGTTTATACTATCCATAAACTTCTTACTATCCTTTATTGTTGTCTCAGTTCTCTTCACTGTACCGGTGAGATGCTGCAAATGCTCTGCCGGTGTTTTTCTTCCCTATGTTAATGCCTTAGAAATTTCCTTCCACAGAGATGCTAAATAGTCCAATCTTGGACTTAGTTTAGATCTCAAATGTTTTTCCTTATTTATTATTCTTTCTTTCTCTCTTTCCAATTTGAGTAGTTCTTCCTCAAAATTTGCTATCTTCTCTTCAAAAACTGATAGTGTATCAGGTGAGTTGACAAAGCTATCTGCAAGTTTATTTATCTCATCCCGTGCCTTGCTTATTTTCTTGTCAATATCTACAGTCAAAAAAGTTTGTTTTACATGTATCTTTATATAGATTTTTGTATTCTTTCAACAAATTACATAGTTTCAGTAGAAGTGTGTCAAAATCTCTGTTACACTTCTTTATTTCCTCATCAAAGAATTTCTGTTTTTCAATTTCTACCTTATCCTTCACTAACTCTTCCTTTATTTTCTCAATGTTTTCTGAGATATATTTACACAATGTATCCAATTGTCCTAAAGAATCTTTATTATCTATATTATAGTTGGGAGATATTACCTTCAAAATTGGTATAGAATCATCAATTGCTTTGTAAGCCTGTGAGCTCTAGTTAGTTATTTTCTTGATAGAATCAAGTAATACCTCAGTCACATTTGTTGATTTGAATGTTGATGATGATCCAACAATCTGAGTACCGGTGGAAGTAACCATGCTTGTATTGACCTCTGGTAGGTCAGTTTGTGTCTGCATTTATTTAAGCACTAGTTTTCCTACTTCACTAGTTACCGGTGGCACTGTTTCCTTATGTACCTGTTCCGGTTGATGTTGTTCCAAAGCCTTTAGCTCTGTTGGTTTCTCTGTATGTTGTGTTGTCTCTGTCTGTGACTCAGTCTTTACCTTTTTCTCTATATCTTCTGTCAGTTTCTCTGTTTCCCCTGCTACCGGAGGCTCATTAGCCATATCTGACTTATTAATTGTATCTTTGTCTACTATTATGTTGATCTTCTGAGTATCAACATTCATAGCATATAGGACTTCAGGATTAGGATTGTTATCCTCTACATCTATACTTTCTGCTGCCGGTTGATCTTCAGTAGTTGTTATTTTCACCGGTGGAGGTAGGTTGTCTTTAACTTTGATGCCTGGTGATCCACCAACTTTACCTTTCCCCTTGTCTCTATCTTTTAATATACCTTTATAGGTTTGGGATTCCTATACTCTTCTTGTTTTTCTTTGTCAACCAAGAATATATCCCATCCATCTTCTGTTTCCTCTATCACTTCATTTACTCGTCCTACCATTAGTGAAATATGCTGGTGTGCAGTAGAGATTACTGACCGGTTTGCTTGAGCAATCAAATCATCAATTTCCTTTGGAAAGTTTACTCGATATACAACATGTAGCTTCTCAATTTTTATTTTCTTATCTAATTCTATCACTGCTTGCCTTCTGGCCTCAAGTCTTTTGAATAATTCATCAGGAATTTCATTTACTACTTCCATCAAAAATTTCTTGTACATGTCCATATACAATATAACACTGTTCTCAACTTGCTCTTTCTCATCAGCAGTTAGAGTGTCATAAATTTTCTCTATTTTCTTCAGTTTTCCTTCCTCTGTGATTTCATTTAGCAGTACATCAAGAGGTGCCAAGTCTTTGTTTGTCCTTTTCTTCTTCTTAGGTGTTAACTTCTTCTTTGGTGTGGCCTTTCTAACCAGAGATCTCACTGCTTGTTCCTTTTGCCTTATTCTTCTAGGTGAAGGTGTGGTTGCCGGTGAGGGATCTCTTTTTCTTACAACTCTTTTAAAAATTGTTGGCATGTCACCTTCCGAAGAGGTACCTACCAGTGATAGGTGAGTTTCAGGTTGTGGAGCTACCAACTCATCCTCTATTATGTCGATTTTCTTTAATACATCTTCCTTAATGGCTTGTGCTTGTCTGGACCATTTCCTTACAAATGCCTCAACCTTCTTTAATCTTTTCTTTGATTGTATTTGGCTTTCTGTAGTCTTAGTACTACCAAATACTTCTTCCTTAGGTTCATTGGGGGCTTCCAAAAGTGCTTTAGCATATGTTTCAACTATGTGGTCATCTGTTTCATAGCCCATCTCGGTTACCCAAATTGTCCTTGGGATGACCGCTTCCATCCAGATTTCATCTTTCTTAATAACAAAGCATATATCATCTTTGTATTTGTCTACTTTTTTTTGAGATAACCTTATTCTTTTCTTCATTTTGGTCTTTAATGCTTGAAAGAAGTCATTAATATTGTTTTCCTTGTTCTCACCCATGTTATTGAATAGTTCAGCGAATTGTTTTCCTACTGGTATGTCATATCCAAGTTCTTTATAACCTATATCGGGAACCTATTTTGTTATGTGTAGCATTAGGAATACTAACAGATTTCAAATCTGAAAGTTCTTTTCTTGTCCTTTTTGATCTTTCCAAGGTTGTCAATTAGTTCATCCTTTAGCCATTCACATATGTCAATTTTTGCATTGTCTGTTATCATATCAGAAGCACTCTTAATGCATAAGCTTGAAACTGAATTAAGTCTATTAGCATGAGTGGCTTTATAACCTAATATCATACTAATGAATCTCACATTGATATCTTTTACATCATTAACCCTTAGAGACCTCTTGTCGAATGTTGCACTAGTTAGTTTTGTAACTAGGTCATTGGGAACCTTCTTGGTTTTATCTGGTCTCTTACTGGTGGTCGGTAACCCTATGACAGCTTTCATAGCTTCTTTGGTGATCTTATGGATTGCATCTAACCAGAAAAATTCTCCATGTACTCTACTTAAGACTATCCTAATCACATCCTTAGGAAATTCAGGAATGCTAAGGATCTCTGTAAATCCTAGGGTTTCAATAATCTTATGTTCATCTTTAACATTGTCGGTGTTATCACATATCACGGTTTTATACATGGTTTTGATTTCCTCATCTCCTAACTCTTCAATGTTGCATTGGATGTACATTCTGGGGTCTTCAGCATATACAACTCCCCTAGGAATTTGAGAAAAAGCACTTAAGGTATCATCCTTCTTTGCTATCTCGGGAACTAACTGAAATACGGGCCTAGGTCTTTTTATTACTTCAACAATAGTAGGGTTTTCTATGTATTCAATTGCAGAGGTGGATGCCATTATTAAATACCTTTTTCTGCCTTGGATGGATGATTGCTTAGAGTGTGCTTGCTTCTTGCTCGAAATGCCTTAGCTTGGAATCTTCACACTCTCTAAAAATTTGAAATCATGATGAAATGAAATGGAGCCAAAACCTTACTTTTATAATGTCTTTTCACCATCTACCACTTTAATTGCATGCCGATTAAGTATTCACTTAACATTGTCTGCCGGTAATAAGTAATTTTTCAACTTCTTATCTCTAACCGAGGGAATAATTAGCATATGTGTCATTAGATTGCCAAACCCTCAAGGAAATTTTCTTCAATTAGATGAAGAACTTCCTGTCGGTGGAGCACTGCTCTGTCCTACCGGTGAAGTATCACTTTGTCCTACTAGTGAAGCATTGGTTGGTTATGCAGATGGAGAAGTATTCCCAATATTTAGATCAGCTTTTCTAATCCATTGTTTTGAGAATTCTTGCTTAACCTCTTCAACTTTTTCTTTACCTTTCAAGCTAGCACTTCTGTCTACCGGTGTTCCTTTACTTCTACAAAAATAGCAATATGCCCAATCTTGTTACATGCATAACAAGTTACATTATTCTTCTGAATAGCTTTCCCATAACGTATGCCGGTTTGTGTTCTGCATTGATTTGATAAATGTCCAAATCTTCCACAAACATAACATCTTACATTCAATCTGCAGTTTTTAGAGTTGTGACCAACTTTGTTGCATTTTGAACATTGACCGGTGGGTGTGTTGATATTCTAATAATTCCTAGATCTACATTCATTTTCTCTATGACCATACTTATTACAGTTAAAGCATTTTCCATTCAATTTATAAGCATTAGGTTATCTTACCGGTTTGTTGTGATCTTGAGTATTTGCAGTATCGGAGCTTTCACCAACTTCAAAGCCAATTCTAGAAGTGCCACCTTTAGGTTTTTGATTCTTCAGCAAGGTACCAAGTTCCTCTGAGATTTTCTTGAATTTTTCTTTGTGTTGATTTGCAGTTTCCAGTTCTCTTTCCAAGATTTCTTTTTGTCTCATCAGTTCATTTGAGTCATTTTGAGTATGCATCAGATTTGTCTTCAACATGTCATTTTCATAGCTAAGTCTTGTGTTCTCATTTGCTGTATCACTTAGTCTTCTGGTTAATTCTTCTTCATTCTTCTTCCTATCCTCAATCTCTTTACAAAATCTCATAGTCATATCCTGCATTTCATTTTTTGTTGTCATGATCTCTTGTTTCAACTTGCTTATCATATCATTAAGCGATTCCTTTTCATCATTCTCATTTTGCAATTTTTCACAAAGTTCTCTTCTCTTATTTCTTGCAACAGTAAAAATTTCTTGAAGTGCCGGAATGATATCTTGAGCTGCCCTTAAATCATCTTCTAATTTGATATTTTTCAATTTCTCTGCATCATAGTCTGTAAGAGCTCCTTCAAGTTGCTTCACTAGATTTTCCATCTTTACTGGTGTCAAGATCTTCCTCAAGATATTAGGCTTCTGAAAATAGAGGACCAGGCTCTGATACCAATTGTTAGGGTCCCACAGATACTGAGAGGGGGGGGTGAATTAGTATCTAACCGGTAATAAAAATTTCTTAAGTTAAAACATGTAGAACATAATATAACAATGTACCGGTATGCAAGAAATAATGCAATAAACAGAATCAAGAACATCCACATGAAAAGTACACCATAACACAAGATGTTTAACAAGGAAACCCGGTGTGGGAAAAACCTTGGTGGGATTTGTGACCCACAATATTCACTCACTGGCCAATAAGAGAATACTACTTACAATAGGGGCCTACACATGTAGGAAGGCCAACTGCCTAGAGCTCAATGCTCAATGGGAAGTCACACTCACTTACAATAAGGATTATACTAATCCAATAACTTTTACTTCTTTACAATAGCATATTCAATGCCAGATTCAGTACCGGTTCCTACTCTGTTCTTTACATATACCCTTTGACCTATATTTCGCACATTAGGTCTGCCTAATATTTTCGTTAATCTTTCTTCATCACTCCTACAAATGTCTATAATGATCTCCTTTATATATAAGAGTCATTTTACAATTTTCCAAGTCAGCTTACAATAATAAACAAAATATTATATAACAAAAATCATGTCGGCCTTTGTGCCGGTATACTTGTTTTCTTTAGTGCTGGTGCCAGTGTCCTGTTGATGCTAGTGCACTATCTTGCCGGTGTAATGCTTTGCTGGTATAATGTCTTGCCGGTGCCATAGGATTGCAAGGTTGCCATCAATGACAAAACCTTCAATCACATACAATGTCTCATTGGAGTGTGCATATGCCAACAAACATGGCATGGTTTTTTGTGAGTCTGTGACTTCTTTCTCTCCTAGAGTCACACGAGAGTGTTATGTGTCGGCACCATGGGGTTTTCAAAAGCAAAGGGAAAAGAAGGCTCCAAAAGCTCCACCAGTGTGCCATGTGTTGACAAAGTAGGAGCTTGAACATATTTTATGCTTGGAGATAGAATTAAAGTGGGCCTTTATTTATTTTAAAGGAGGGAGGTCGTAGAAGGCACCACGTGGTGAAAATAGAGAGTGTGAAAATGGATGCAAGTAGACACCCACGTGAACAAGAAATTGCAATAGAAAAAAGGAGTACAAGTGGCATCCATGTCATGTGCATAGAAGTAAAATAAAGATGCAAAGATCATCAGGGTTGTGACAAATAAAACAACCTCCATGACAGTGGTGGACATGTGGCAGGTATGTCAAAAATTGTTTAGTTACAATCACTGTTTCAGATCAAAAAGGTTTTCTCCATATAGGCCTAATGGTGCATTGTAAAGGCAGACTCCTAATTATTTTACCAATTTTGAAAATAACATTGATAAAATAGCCCCAAATTCAGTTCAGACCTTAGCATCGTAATTTAGTCAATTGATAGAAAGAAAAATATATCGGATTGTGCCTAGTTTTTATTTGTTGTATGTTTATTTTTGTTTTATGGATGAACTTACAGCTCTGTTTCATCTCAAATGAATGTAGCTATTTATTTTTATAGCCTCTACCTTTTATAATTTCATCATAGAAGCATAGGTTGTTAAATCATGTTTCTACTCTTTCAATCATTTATAATAGCTTGTGTTTTGAGGTTATACTATGCCATTTGGTTAGAAAAATTTGCATAGGGTAATTGTTTTAGTAAGATAATACGAACAACCCTTGTGAGCCTTAGCAAGTGCGTCTCGCGAAAAATATCTGAATATTTTTCCCTATGTTTATGTCACTTTGTGCATTCTATTCTCTTTCAACCAATGAAAAGTCTGTGGTGTTTTGTGCTCATCTTTTGGTGTCACTTGTTCTTGTTATTTCTAAAGGAGATTTAAAGTGTTGTAAAAGATTTGGTACATTTTCTTAGATTAGGTTTTCTTATGTTTGTTTCCTCTTTCCCTTTCCATCAACTCTAAAATTTGAAGAGTCGACTTCTAAAATCCTAGAGGTCGTTTCAGAAGTCACCCAAGGTTTCCACACCCGTGAAACTTGCTAACTGCCCTTATTTAAGGTGAGAGAGTTTTTAGGAATCAATAGTTTTTTTGGCATGCCTTGTGGGACTAAATTTTGTGAGATTTCCATCACTCGCTAAATATTTAGTGCATTCTTCAATATTTTCAACCTTAAGGAGGTATTTTGTAAGTACTTGGTGAATTTGTAGGTTCAAATCATTTGGGTGATTCTATTGGTATGTACTAGGTTCTTTGTTGAGCAAACATTTTTCTCCTATTTAGAACATCACCTGTTGATCTTTTTCTTTCCTTATGCTTTAGTATGGAGGGATATTATGAACTATGCATTTTTTCACCCCCTTTCCATGACAATGCAAGCATTCTACCTCCCTATCAATGATATAAAGCTAGACATGCTTCTAGTATTGCTTCATATTCCCTTGCTATATCATGCTATGAGCGATTTTCTAATGCTTTCCTCTCACCCACCCTTGCACTTTCTTTTGGGTAGCCTATATATTCTTACCAACAAAACAAGGACACTTCTTATATCTTCCATCAACATGCTCATCCTTCCACCCAACATCAAAATATAGGGAACTTAAAAAATATTAACGTCAGAGAAATAATTATCAATTTCTAAGAACACTCAAAGTGTATTGATATGGAGTGAGAATATTGTCTATAGCAAGAAAAAATTTCTTACTAGGCCTAGCTTCAACAACAATGGGCAGACTCTCAGAGAAACAACAAGAATAGTTTCTTGCAATGCAAGTTCTTGCTAGGGAAGAAGAGATTGGAAGGCCAATGGCTATGGAAAACTAGCCCATGCCAGAGGAGAAATTAACCACTAGAGCTCCTAAATTAGAAATCACAAGCATCATATAGAGGATGCCTTCTATTGAGCCCCCTAAATCTCTTTTATGAAAAATCTTTGCCCCTCATCTATTTGTCCCTAATACCATCTAAAATATTAAGGGTGGACCTATTGTTTGGAGGGTTGATTTGTCTTATGAATAGAAGAAAGAGGAAGAGGAGTTTGTTGGTTGTGAGCTTCCATATGCTTTCAAGGTTGAAGAACCACCCTTAGAACAAGAGAAAAATGAAGATTGGCAGTTGAAACAACAAGACATCAACCAGATACGAGAGAAAAATTAAGAAGAGGATTTGTTCCTCTCATTTGATGAACTATGAGAAAGAGGAATTTTCCATTTCTACTGTGGTAGAAATATTAAAGAAGCAAGAAGATGCTGAGGAGCATAGTGGATCATGTGAATATGAGAAAACTTATGGGGTTGAGAAAGAGGAGAAGCTTGACGCCTCTATAGATCATCATGAGGACTGTTATGAAGTAGGGATGATCCATGTCATGGAAGGAAGCATAGAGGAGACCAACGAAGACCTATTTTGGCATGAGTTAGAAGTTTTCTATTCATCTATTTACATCAATCCTATTAACAAGTTTTGATTCCAATAGTTAGAATGAAATTGAGGAAAACTAAGAGGGGGGGTGAATCAATTTCCAGAAGTTAAACAATTAATCTAGATTACAAATTTTCTACCAGAATAATATAACAATAGCACAGAGAAAGATAAAGCATGAAAGCACACAACACATAACACCAAAAATTTTGATATGGAAAACCTAGTTAAGGGAAAAACCATGATGGGAAACCCTACCCACAGTCCAATAATATTTGTGCAACAGTATGTGAAATATTACAATAGGGATTGCACTTTCAATCAGGCCAACCACCTAGAGCTCACTGCTCAAGACAAAAGGGAAGTCTCACTGACTTACATAAACATCATATTACAATCTGGAGGAAATGAATTGTGGAAACAACATCTCCTAATGCTTGATTACAGTTCCGATTAAGCACAGATGTCTGCCCTGCAACACCAAACTTTCCTCAAAACCTTTGTTGAATGATATATCCTTGTTTGCATATAGAACTTTATTTGATAATAAAGACATAACCATCATGTATAAATTACATGAATATATCACTTGTATATATATATCATCAACCTTGATAAGCAAGGTCGGCTAAACCCTAAACCCATAACTCATAATTGCATAAATTACATCACCCGATACCACCAAACCAATATTATGATTTACATTATATATAATGGACCTAATTCAAATTCCCAAACAATTATATCCATCAGAAATCATGCCAAGGCCAAATGCAGCACGTTGCTCCAACTGGTAGAAACTCTGTGTCAATAATAGAGAATGACCAATCAGACCCAAATAGGATCACCAAATCAGAATGTCAGCCAATGCAAAGCCACCAAACAATTAGGACATGATCAAGAATACCTTCAGCATGTTAGGAACCATTTCTAGAAGATGGATCAAAACCACTTAACCGTTTCATCAAATATCATCAACTGATACTGTCAACCGAGACCAAGAATATCATCCGGAAAACAAGAACATAAATGATAGCTTCTGGAGCTCAAGATCATGAACCAACTAAATATGACAAGCATATAATCATCCTTAACACTATCCAAAACCGAATCCAACATTCTGATCATACTGGATCAAAATCTCTGAAAACCTCAGCCAAAACCAAGTCAAATAGAATAGGTCCAACTGGAGCATAGTGTTGACATCAATGACAACACATTATCAATTCCTTCATAATTCCAAAAATCTCCCCATTTGGCATTGATGGCAACACTAAATGTGAAAACATCCAAGTGCCAAGGAATGCCAACAATCTCCCTAGCAATCTCCAAAACTGATCTGAAATAACTCTCCCCCTAACTATAATATGATTTAATATTTTTCACATGAACACCTCTCACCCTTTGACGTTAATGACAAAGGGTTCATGCCAAAACAAATAGCTGACTACTCCCCCTAAGAAGCAACATCATCCCATCAACCTAGATAAGAAGGCATTTCTGATAAGCTCACCAGATTGATGCATCCCCGCATCTCTAAGTCTCTTCCGGATGGGTGGTGACCCCCAATTTATCTCTGAGATATTCAAAAGTATCTTTAGGTAATGGTTTCATTATAATATCTACAATCTGTTCCTTAGTGGGCATGTATACCAATCTAACTTCCTTTGCTTCAACCTTTTCCTTTAAGAAATGATATCTTATAGACATGTGTTCTGATTTGGAATGAGATACCAGATTCTTTGGCATATCAATAGCAGAGCTGTATTATCATAGTGAATAACAATAGGCTCATCATAACTTACTCTTATATCCTTCAACATTTAGTTCATCCATAAGATCTGAGTGCAATTTGTTGCAACATCTACATATTCAACTTCAACAATAGATAATGAAGTGCATGATTATTTCTTCCTAAGCCATGAGACCAATTTCTTCCCAAGAAAGAATGCACCACCTATAGTGCTCTTCATGTCATCAACATCTCCCACCCAATCAAACTCTATATAAGAACATAATCTAAAATCATTATCCTTTGGATACCATAACCCATAATATGTTGTTCCTGCCAAATATCTGAATATCCTTTTAACAATAGCATCAATATTTTCTCTTGGATCAAATTGGAATCTAGAAGCAATGCAAATAGCATTCATTATACCTGGTCTCATCTGATTTAATTATAGTAATCCACCAATCATTGATTTGTATCTAGATGAGTTCAGTCTAGGAGATTCATCTTCCATTAACAATTTGCAACCGATTATCATAGGGGTTCCAACTGGTTTTGAGTTTTCAAGTCCAAATTTCTTTAGCAATTATTTCACATATTTATTTTGACAAATGAAAATACCTTTATCAGTCTGAGTGATATGCAAACCTAAGAATCATAGACATTTCAAATTCATTCTTCATGACATCAGCAAATTTCATGCATAGACTTTCTTCTCCTCCAAAAATGATATCTTCAACAAAGACTTCAATGATTAGTATGTCATCATGCTCAATCTTATAATATAAGTTCCTATCAACATTACCTTTGGTAAAACCAAGCTTTGAAATATACTTTTCCAATCTAGCATACTAGGCTCTAGGGGCTTGATTCAATCTATATAAAGCTTTCTTCAATCTGCAAAGCATGTCCTTGTCCTCTGATAATGAAAATCCATCAGGTTTCTCAATGTAGATTTCTTCTTCAAGATCTCCATTTAGAAAGGCACATTTGACATCCATTTGATATACCTTGTAGTTCTTGTGTGCAGCATAGGCAATAAATAGTCTTACTACTTCGATCCTTGCAACTAGAGCATATGTTTGATCATAATCAATTCCTTCTTGTTGTGAGTAACCTTTGCAAACCAATCTAGCTTTGTTTCTTACAACCTCTCCTTCTTCATTTAATTTATTTCTGGAAACCCATTTAGTTCCAATAACATTTTTATATTTATGCCTAGGAACCAATTCCCATGTGTTATTCTTTTCTATCTAATTTAATTCCTCTTCCATTGCTTTCATCGAATTCTCATATTTACATGCTTCAATAACTGATTCCAGTTCAATTTGAGAAATTAAACATACCTCTTCAATGGCTAACCTTCTTCTTATCATCACACATTTCCTCTTTATGAGATTTTGCCAAGATCGAGAGCTCAATCAAAAGTACAATAGAGAGAGACAAAATATTGATAGGAATAAATTGTATTCTATCAAGAGAAAATATTGATCAACTAGATCATCAAGCGTTCCATACAATGAATATGAGCCTAATTATATAGGCAAGGCTATATGGATATGTGAGAACACAATCATGACATGCGGCTCAATAAGAAACAAAGGTAGGTAGGAAATAGGTGTGGTAGGTAGGAGAAACAATATAATATTCCACATGAGGTGGATCACCCACCGAAGGTGGAATGTAACAACAAGATAAGACAACTAAAGATGGAAATTCTCCTACACACACTATCCCAATGTGGCACAAATAGCCAAGTGTCTCATACCCAAACTACTATGATATGCATGTACCTAAGTAAACTTAAGTAAGGTGTAATAATATCCATGATGAATAATTATTTACACCAAACCCCCCCTTAAGTGCAACTTAGGGGAATGCACTTAAGTATACAATGCAACTAAGCAATGCAAGATGGGTCCTGGCTACTAGGCCATGTTAGGTACCCATGTAAAAAAGCCAATACATGCAAACCAATGCAATGAAATATGTCACAAAGTGAGGAAAGAGAGAAAAACCCAATGGGAAAAAACCCTCCCCCAAAAGAGAGATGAAAACCATATACAAAGAACTCT
This sequence comes from Cryptomeria japonica, assembly GCF_030272615.1. Taxonomy (NCBI): domain Eukaryota; kingdom Viridiplantae; phylum Streptophyta; class Pinopsida; order Cupressales; family Cupressaceae; genus Cryptomeria; species Cryptomeria japonica. The sequence goes on along the minus strand of NC_081407.1, from coordinate 760,643,089 downwards.
CAAAGAAGCATGTGAAGGACAAAACCCCATGTGAGGAAAAAGTTCCCCCCATATGAGAGAAGAAGAAGAGAGACTAGGAAGCCCCCCCCCCCCCCCTCAATGTAGAATCTGCACCAATGATAGAAGCTCGATGATGTATGAAGAAACTGCTCCACAAATGTCGAACCACGTTCCGCCCCTTAGGAAGAAACAAAACCAAAGGTGTATCCATGAATTCTCCCCAATCATGAAGGGAAGATGTAGGAAAAATACTCGTGATGAATGAAATCTCTGAAAAACTGCTCAAGTGTCTCCATGTCGATGTTGAAAGATACCCCCTCCAAAGGTGGTGAATTACTCCAAACTGCTGAAAAAGTCACTCCAAGATCTAATGGAGAAGAAAGTAGAACAAGTCCCAAAGACTCAAATGTCTCCTCAAAGGATAAAGAGACCTCCTCCAACTATTCGACAAAAGTATCCACAATCATGTCAACCTCTAAAGAATGATCATGTATAGAATGCACAAGAGGGTCAGAGTGATCCCTCACAAAAATCGAAGAAGGATCACCTTCATCAAAGAGAAGATGAATGTCATCAATGATGTCTCCCAAATCTACAATGTAGGAGTCCACAAACAAACCTACAATGTCTGTCAAGTAGGAATTCCAATGAACTAAAGCTAGAAGACAAGGAATATGCTACTGCATTAAATCACAAGAAGGCAAAATTGTCGCTCTAATTGCATCATCAGGTGCAATAGATGGTGTGATATCAAGAGGACAAGATGAAATAGAAGGCTCACAAATGAGGTCACATGTGATAATCCCCAAGTTCAAGTACCCAAAGTTCTCCTCAAAATCTGAATCATCAACATAGGAAGAATCAACCTCATCAATAGGACCAAAATGTGAAAAGGAGTACAACCAAGATGCATGATCAACCACCCCTATCACAATGATAGCTCTAGTCTCCAAGTCTCTAATGATAACTGAATCAGGTGTAAACTCCACAGTTTTCCTCATTGCTCCATGTGTGATTTGATAGATGGAAAGAAGATTGTTTGTCAAGTGGGGTATACACAACACATCATTGAAGGAGTTATCCTCAATGCAAATAGATCCTTTCCTAATCACATCCATGTATGTATGACTGCCCATCAAAATCTATGGCATGGTGCAAGGCTCAATGAAGAGAACATAGACTGCGAAGATGCCATATGATGAGAAGCCCCTTAATCTAGAAGCCATCTCCCTGAATCATGACTTGTAGTAGCACAAAGAGCTTTTCCCTTTCCTTTATCTGTCCCGAAAGAGTGATTCTTTTCTTTATCCTTATCCTTGGAAGAATCTGATGTAGACATTCTAGAAGGTAGGTTGATTTTGTTCTTCTCAAGAAGATTCTTTAACTCATCAATATCCTTCTTGTAACAATGTTGTTCATCATGCCCTGACTTCTTGCAATATGCACAAAAAAGATTGTCCTTATATGATTTCCTCTTAGGTGAGAATGGTGAATCACCTTGTTTTGGAGAGGATGATTATGCTCCATCTTGTTGTGGTTTAGACTTAGGTTGCTTGTGATTCTTATCTTTTCCTTGATTGCTTTGATTCCCTTTTTTAGCCACCAAAGCTTGTGACTTTGAAGATTTGAGAATATCTTGGTCAACTTAGATTGCTCAAGTATCAACATCTCCATGAATGAATGAAATGAAGGATAAGTGTAAGAGTAACCTTGAGCTAACCTATGGGTGTGAAAGCTAGATACAAAGGCTACATACTCTGAAGGAAGCTTGTCCAACAAGTTGTAAACCAATTGAGCATCCTTTTTGTCAATTCCACAATCCTTTAGCTTTTCTCTTAGCTCAATTACTTTTGTGACATAATCTTGGATTGTATCAAAATCCTTGGGATCCAAAGTTGTGATTTCACTATCAATCTTGTAGCCCTTAATCTCATAAACTTGACCATACAATTTCTCAAAAATATCCCAAGCCTCTTTAATTATTGTACACTTCTCAATGTGAAAAATGAGGCCATCTGATACATACTTTCTAAGAGTTCCAAGTGCCATAGCATTCTTAGTGAGACATTCAATTTGAGCATTAGGATCAGCCTAAGGATCAAGTGGTGCTATAATAGTTCCATTTACATAATGAATGAGTACTTTTTCCATTAGTTTACTCCAAGACTTAATCTTCCATGGAGCATAATTATGAGGAATTAGAAGTGGAAATTTAGGAGAACCCATAGCACCAAAATGAAAAAACACAAGATAGAGAGAGGCACAATTGCACAAGACACCCCCCCAAAATACTCAATCAAGAAACCCCACCCCCCACAAAATGATGATTTGAAACTTTATACTTATTGCGTATACAATGGCCCACTTGAAAAACAAGTCAAAGTGGACTTCTGATTTCGATTTACAACTTCTCAAAATGAGATATAAGAGACTTCAACAAATACTCCTTGTTGTCCTCGATTTCAACACGACCAAAATCGTGAGGCAACCCTATGAAACTGGTCTGTTTCATACCTTACGACCTCTGGGAGAGCTTGATCAACCCCTTTAGTTAGTTCATTTAGCTTTTTACTTTTTGTTTTTATTGTTTTCTAAGTTCTTTAGATTTGCAATTTTTCCTGCAGGTCAAACTTTAAAGTTCGACCTGCAAGGTTCCTTCTTTTTAAAGGTAATTGCACATCGGAATTTAAAGTCCGATGTGAAAAGGTTTGGTTTTATCCCTATAGATCGGACTTTAAAGTCTGACCTGTAGGTAATCCTTCCCTACAGTTTGGACTTTAAAGTCGGATCTATAGTTCGTTCAGTCAAAAGTTGCATGTCGGACTTTAAAGTCCAACATGCACTGAGTAATTAGCAATTAAAGTCTCATTTATAGCTAAATTTGGAGATTATTTATTAGCTTGTGGAGATCATTTCTTCATTTAAATTTTGTGAACTCTCCTCTGCACATTCTCTCTTCCTCCCTTCTCCAATTTTTCTCGCCATCCTTGTGGATTTGTAGGATTTCCATCATATTTTCATTTTATCATTGCAGATTGAGGTAGGCTTCTGGTTCTATTTTTATTTATTTCAGGTTTTTTCCCCTTTGTATTGTTTTCTCTTTTCTTTTTCTCCACCATTTTCCTTTAGGTTTTCTATCATTTAGAGGCATATCGGACATTAAAATCCGTTTGCTTTTCCCTTTTACCTCACCTGCGTGACAAGTTTTAAAAATTGATTTGCAGGCTGTGTGCAGAGATCTCTCCGCATATCGAAATTTAAAGTCCGATATGAAGGAGGGTAAATCTCACATATCAGACTTTAAAGTCTGATATGCGAGAGGAGATTATCCGATTGATATGTCAAGCTTTAAAACCTGACATGTCAATCGGTTGCCCTTCCCCAGCACATCGGACTTTAAAGTCCGATGTGTTAGTCTTTTGAATGTTTCCCAACTTGCACATCGGACTTTAAAGTCCGACTTGCAAATGATTTTTCCCAGCTTACACATTGGACTTTAAAGTCCGATGTGCCAATAACTTTCCCCAATTTGCACATCAGACTTTAAAGTTTGATATGCAAGTAAAAACGTTTTATCTTTGCACATTGGACTTTAAAGTGATGTGCAAATTTTGACTCCTAAGGTGCAGATCGGATTTTTTTCCCCGACTTGCCATTTTTTATAGTTTTGCTCCCAAGCCTGTTCTGAGTTCAATTTTAATATCTGATTCATAAAATTTGATTTTATTGATGATGATAACTATCAAACGAGGTAATCCTCAGTTTTGAATGCAATCATTTGCAAATGTCAAGGCCCTCTCATGACAAATCAGAGCCTTCTTCGAGTCAGTTGGAATCTTCTCTAGGTAAAACATCAGCAAATAAGATGAAGTACAAGTATGATAAGTACTTGAATTTGTACCCAAAAATTTTAGTACATTCAAACATCAACGAGATCAAAGATATAGAAATTGGACATGTCAGTATGCAAGAGTTTATTGGTCGAGTTGAGAAAGCCCCTTCCCGCCTAAAAACCTGATCAAATTTGAGTTGCATAAATATGCTTCCTTCCCAGTTGCAACTCATGCTCTAGATTTTGTACATGCAGTAGTAGATCACTTCGATCTGAATACAAGACAGGTTAGGGATGCTGATCAAAATGTGATCATGACTATGGATAGTGTTTTCTTCAACAGTGTTTTCAAAGGTTCTTTAGTCGAGGAAGTAGCCGACATTTCTCAAGAAAGTGCTCAGGAGTACTATGAGAAAAATGAGGTTAAATGCAAGAAAGTGATCAATACTGTGTATCTCTGCTGCTAGAAATTCTACCACCTCGCAATGGCTGAAGTATTTTCATAGGAGTGACTTCAATGTGGAGTACAACGATATGGTCACCATGTTGTCAAGAGTGAAGGGTTTAAAGGACTCTCATTACTTTCAAAGCTGGATGTGTTATTACATAAATATAATCAGGAAAGGGGCTGCTAGGACTGATTGGGGTGACCATATCAGTGATACACTCTGTGCATAGTTGAAAGAAGTCAAAGTGACATTGAAATTTTGTATGACTTCTTACATGGTTTATGGAGCTGCTTCCATGAGGCAATATCCAGGTTTGTCTACTAAAGGTGACAGAATATTAGTGTCTATCTGGGAATACTATGATGAACTCACAATCAAGAATCAAGGTAGCCACTTTAGAAGAGTCAATGATGCCTTCTTTGTTGTGTGGAAGTGCATGTTTGATAAAAGCTTGTAGAAGAAATGATTATCAGAGGTTGCATATAACAAGGTGTCTCATTTTGGATGTATTTTTCTTTAGTTCCCAACATTCACTTACATCCAGATGGAATGTTTCTCAAGTGAACCCTTCATTATACCAAGGTATCCTTCTGATAAGATTATTCTCATGGAGTTGTGTCAGTAACTAATCTATGTACATGAAAAGAAATCACAAGCACATAAGATCGGGTTGAATTTCGTAGAATGTATTGGCAAGTACTTAGTTCTAACTAACCCGAAGGCCAAGAACATGGAGAAAGAAATGCAATGGAATACTATGAGAAGATTCAAGGCATGAAATAATTTTGATTTTTGTGGCATGAAGAACAAGCTCATGAGTTACACCCATGTCTATAGGTTCGAGGATGTATGGGCAGACTACAAAGATGAAGAAGATATAAGAAGGATGGATTTTAGTTGTCTTACCCTGAAACATATTGAAAACTTGGATTTGGCAAAGATCGCAATGACCATGGAAGACACTGATGACATAATATACCTAGTCTATTATGAAAAGAAGATTGCTGACTCTCCACTTCCACCGGTGCAATGGTCAAAAAAGGAAATCAAATCTATCACTCAAAGAATCTCTCCCATTTTGGCAAACACCAATGCATGGTTGTTAAAAAAGAATCTTAGAATGAAACAGTTTTTGGCTAGTTCTAGAGTTGACGATAATAGTGTTGGCCTAGTAGGTAAGACACTTATGGCTGAAAAAAGAACCAAGGGCAAAGAAGATTTACAAGAATTATCCTCAGCCCCTGCAACACAATCTAAGGGGAAAGGACCCAAAATAAAGTTCACAATTAAAGGGTCCAAGAAAGCTGAATCATCTTCAGGAGAACACAAGACAACCACAAAGGAACGAGAACAACAAACTATTAGAAATACTGAAAAAGAGAAAGAGACGAAAGAAGGTGAAATTCCTCAACAAGAGGAAGCATAGGTTGAAGAAATGTCACATCATGGTCAAGTTGATGTTCCAACCACTTCACAAGAACCAACTCATACAGAAGTGGTTATCCATTCCATCGATTCTGATTCTAATCAAGAAGAAGAGGAATTCGATGATGAGGACCTAGGCATGGGCATGACTCAGTCAGAGACTGCTCAACAATTTTTTGCACTATCCAACTTTTCCATCCTGGATGATATTCCTTCAACCACCACTGAATCTTCAATGTTGGAGTTTCTCGAAGCTATGGAGCAAGAATTTGTGGAACAACAAATGATGACTTTACCTTCTATGATGGACATAACAGAGATTCCATCTCTGATAAGCACTGAAGTTATTTTTACTACGATGGTTATAAAAGAAATTCCATCTCTGGTTACTACTCAATTTTTTTCCATTGCACCTTCCACTCTCTCTTCTGTGGCCTTAAATTAAGAAGGGTCAGCTTCAGTAGCTATTACTACATCGACAAGTATATCACTGGATACTTCAGCATTGATATGAATAACAAAATCTACAATGACTACAAGTTCAAGCTAGTATGCTCCTGAAATACCAAGTGAGACTTAGCAAGAAGCTACTACTCCATCCGCCAATCTAGAATTACCACCTTGGATGGAGGTAGTAGCACCTAAGAGGAAGAAATAGGTGATTTCACCTAATGAGTTTGATTTTGAGCAGTTGGTTCCTCCGAAGCCCAAGGGTACAAAGAAGTCAAAAATTGTTTCCCAGGTGTTAGTAGACCCAACTTCTAAAAGGAAGTATATTGAAGTCATGGTGACATCATCGGATAAGAATAAAGATGATATACAACCTGAGGATTACATCATGCAAACCATAGAGCTTGGAGAGGAGACGCATGAGAGTGTTAAGATGGATTCTTAGATGGCTTTTAACTCTTTGATACAAAAACTTGACCATGAGAGGGATGAGAAGAATGAATTAAAACATAAATGTGAACAATTCACAAACATTCTTCTGAAAGTTACACAATCCTCCTAGGAAGTTGATCTCGTAGGATCCTTAATGGACACTGAAGCTCTTAAGAAAATTGAACAGGTAGGAGCCAAGGGCCAAGTAGTGGATGAGTGGATTTCACGGCTGAAGTCAAAAGGGTCTCATCTCCTAAGTTCAATAGTTGGGTTAATGACCGATTTTGAAGTGATCCAAAGCCAGATACAAAGTGTCAAAACTTCATTATCTGAGGAGAGTGAAAATATTGAGAAAAGTACAAACCTTTGGAGCAAAATGGAGGACTTCAGAATAGACGTCCTTGTTGAAAATAAAGTTGTCCATCAAGGGAAAAATATATCCAAATCTTGTTGCTATTGTCTTACAAGAAAGAGACAATAAGGTTGATGATAGCAGAGCTTGATCAAGAACATAAGGAAGGTGATGATGAGATTGATCTCATTTCTGCTAGAATTGTCGACCTTCATTGTTATCTGTATGATGACAATCAAAATCTTGTTGCTAGTGATTCCATCACACATGAGTTTGTTTCCTTAATGGATCACTGCACAGGACAGGATTTCTCACTTGCTGCATTAGATAAGCTACTGGAGATCCAAGTCAGTTTTGAGGTCCTCGCATCCATGTTGAAGGACGGGAAAAATAAATATGTAGAGGCTAAAGATATGATTTCTCATGTTCATGTAATAGCAGATTGTACCACAATGCCTAACCAAGCAGAGATGGAGGCCATCTTGACTAAGTTCAAAGAATTCCACAAATCAAACGAGGAGGAGAAAAATGAATAAAATGTCCCTTTTTGAGATTTTCTTTTCATGTAGTTGCATTATTAGATGCTGCAAGTTTTCCTACAGTTGTATATTTTCTTTCTATTGTAGTTGTAGTGAAGTGGGACTGTGCAATTGAATTAGTCAATTGTGCCCACATTTTTCTCCACTCTTCTTATATATAAGGGGGACCCTCATTTGTATATTTTTTATCTTGGATTATGCTAAGGAAAACTCTACTAAATTTTTGCCTCAACTAAGACTTTGAGCTTTTGTTGTGAAAATTTGATCAAGCAAATAAAGAAAGTGATTTTATTTGATCCCAAACTTTGTGTTGTGTTTAAAAAAAGTTGCTTATATGAGTTGATGTTCTTATGTTCATGACTTATATATGTTCTTGGATTTCCTGATATAGGAAGTATTGTTAAGTGGATTAAATAGTTCTTGAATTGTGAAAGTAGACTTTGTGCTCCTTGAATATTTGAGAAATTTTCTATTGTTAAGTGATTGGTAGTAGGCTTTGTATTGCTACTATTGCTTGTAGTTTTTAGGATTAAGGAATTATACTTGAAGACTTTGAGCTGCAAGTTGAATTTCTTATCATTGTGATAATTAGTTTAGTGTTATATTCAAGAAAGACTTTTTGCTTCTTGTTTATAAAATCTTGATATAGTTTGTTGGATAAATTTGTTAATTTTCTTAAGTATCGAAGTGATAGGGAAATTGTAACAAAGTGAAGGGAGAATACATTAACTCTGAAAAAAGAGAGTTATATGCCCAACACTAACCCACAGATTTTAATTTCTTATTAATTAGAGAAGAGATTTCAAAGGGAACCTCCCCTTGATGAGAGGAGAGATTAATTTCTCAACATAGCTGTGTGTGAATTATATATTTTGACATTGGTAGGCTAGTGACAAAATATTCACCCAACAGGTTTTTGGTGACTCTTGTGGGGAGCGACGTGCAACCAGTATTTTCCCTTTGGGTTGTATTGCTCTTTTCATTGTAATATCCATTTTTGCTGATTTTCTCCAAAAAAACATAATCTGGCTAATCGAAGTTACACTTGTGGGCAACGATTAGCAGGATTTGTTGATCCTACTTTTGAGTTTCTGCAGAAACATAATTTCCCTTTTGTGACACCTCCACGGACTTGTTCTCCTTTGCAGTGGACACAAAGTTTTCCTCCTTTTGCACGACGATCTCTTGTACCAAGTGAGGCATCAATTGTTGCTACTAGCCCTTGGGGTATCGCTTTTGGTGCATTGAACTTGACCGTACCTTTGCATGAGCTTCCCAAAGGCATGCAAAAAAATTTACCTAAATTTTTGGGGGATGGTTCTCAACACCTAGAGGAACACATTGATGCCTTCTACATTGCATCTGGAGTCCTAGGTGTTGAGCATGAAGATGTTTTGGTGAGATTGTTCATTGAGAATTTGCATGGAGTCGCTACTGATTGGTTATATCATCTTCTGAATGCTTGTATCACAAATTGGGTAACTCTTAGAACATTGTTTGAAGCAAGGTTCAAATCTGCAGAAGATGATCACGTGTTACTAGCACATTTACCTCAAATGAAAAAAGAACCTTAGGAAGCTATGTGTGAGTTTGTAGAAAAGTTCAACAAATTGCACAATCGTATTCCAGTTGCTTCACAACCCACCGTTGGAAATATGAAATGCTTCTTTATCAATGCTCAATTGCTAGAGGTGAGCTTTCTTTTGTGAAGGAATATTCCTATAGATTTGGCCACTATGTAATAGTTGGCTATATCGGTCGAAGATGATCTTATCCTCGCTAGGAAGATAAGGAAAGATCCTAACAAGGTTAGGAATAATCAAATTGCTGATTCATCTTTTCCTCCAATGAATTTTGATCCCATGATACAAAAGTTAGCAAAAGAGTTGTTAGCACTTAAGAAGCAAATTTCCTTGCAAGGAAATACTTCTTATCATGCTGTCCCAAGAAGGACTTATCCAAATAATGCTTCCAATTATGCCATGTATAATCAGAATAAATTGTCTCCCGCTCCAGATAGGCTTGTGTTGGAAGCACCACCCCAAAATTCAGCTACAGGTTATTATGAAGCTGAACATAATGATCTTTCCCCTTTGGTGAAGAAGATGCCGATTTGCATCAAGAAGATGATGCAGAGTTGGCTGGTGACTCTAATATCAGGTTTATGTAATATCAAGAATAGGATAAGCCAGACACATGTGATGGGGATGTCTTTGCAATATTCACCCGTTCGCAAGCACAGGCAGCCCAACCACCTGTCATTGTGAAGAGTGATTATCCTATTCAAATCAAGGATTCTCAATGTTTGCCATTTTATATTGCTAAGTGTGGGACTCCCATACCAAATCCTACAAAAGTCAATGTTATCTCAATAGATGCCGCGAAGGATAAAAGCGTAAGTGATTCTTTGACTGCTCTAAATTTTCCTACACCTGTCAATTCTTCATCTGCATCGAAGAATAGTGTACCTAATATTTTAAGTTCTCAAACTGAGAACCCAAATCAATCTTTGATGAATTCCTTTCAGTCATTTGATATTTTAGACCATGCTAGGAAAACCAAAATACAAATGTCTGAGGTTGAATTTTTGAGATCTAATCCAGATCAATTTGACCGTTTGGTCAAGTTTGTTAAAAAAAATGATACTACCCCTAGTAATCTTCCCAAGTCCAACTTACTTAAAAATAACTTAGTGACTTCCCCTTCTCTTGTAGAAAAGATAGAACCATTCTATACCTCCTTGTTGATAAATGGTTATAAGCTTAGTAACTGTGTAATCAATTCTGGGGCATCTGATAATGTTATGCCATCAAAAGTTGCCAATGCCCTCGGCTTAACTTTGACCAATACATTTGGAAGATGTTTCTCTATGGATAAAAAGCAAGTACCCTTGATAGGTCAGATCAAGGAGGTGCAGTTTGCTTTTGTTGCATTCCCAGAAGAGAAGATTAAGATGACAGTACTGGTAGTCGATGTGCCGGCTTCCTATGGTCTATTGTTGGGAAGAAATTTTTGTAGAGATGTGGGAGGTGAGTTAAACATGGATATGACCGAGGCTCATATTCCTATTAAAGGAGTTATCTAGAAGTTGCTTCCAGAAAAAGAATCAAAATACACCATTGTCAAGTCTGATGATCAGCGGGCGTAGATTCTTTTTGAATCATCAGCTATGGGTAATTATTTTCTACATGCTGATGATGGTTTGGAGATTTTTCTTGAGATTGAAGATTCTATTCTACTCAATGAGGTTTCAGTTGATTGTGAAAGTATTGTTATAGAATTCGAAAGATCTTCTACTTCACAACAACAAATTCTCGATTTTGATACTGTCAGCATTAGTAGTCCAGATGATATCTGGATGCTAGAATTTGATGGCAGCTATTCTTCTACTAGATCAGGAGTCGGTGTTGTGTTAGTTTCTCCTAATGGAAATTTCTTCCCTTTCTCCTTCAAATTCCAGTTTGACAACACAAATAACACTATAGAGTATGAATCTCTTCTTTTGGGGATGAATGTTACCCAAAGGAAGGGGATTAAAAATTTACATGTTCAAGGGGATGATGCGTTGATAGTTTGTCAAGTCAGGAACATATATCAGACAAGGAGTGATAGGCTACGACATTATTGTAACCCTATACGGGATCTAATAGAGGCATTTGATGCTTTTGATATATCTATAGTTTCCCATGAATTTAGTGATAGGGAAGACTCATTAGTAGTATTAGCAACCTCTTTGGTTCCTCAAAGATTTTTCGGGATCAACATACATTGTTGATTTGGTCTTTCGACCAATTGTTCCTGACAACTCTGATCATTGGTAAGTGTTTAATGATGATCATCATGTAATTAATTTTTTGCAGATGATTGACAATTTTGATGATCTATATTTTGAATGTAGTCATTTCCCTCCAAAGGATGCAATTGAAAGTATTGATGCAGAAATGGGAGAGAAAATTTTGCAATTGAAAGGAAACAAGATTCCCAAGGGTCTAGTTTCTTTAGAAATTTTTTTTGACAAACATGACCATTATGTAAAAAAGCAACAAAGATCAGCTGCAGGCTCAACAGAATATGAGCAAGTAAATATTGGGACTGAAGGCAATCCAAAAATGATCAACATTGGAAAGTTTTGTTCACAAGAAGAAAGGCAAAAATTTATTACATTATTGCAGCAATATGTTGACGTCTTGGCCTACTCCTATGAAGATCTAAAGTTTTTTCGTCCTGAAGAACTTCGTCACGACATTCCATTAAAGTCGGGTATCACGCCTTTCCATCAGAAGCAAAGGCACTACAACCCAAAGATCCCTGATACTATCTTTGCTGAAGTTCAAAAGTTGTTGAAAGCAAGGATAATCTTCCCCATTCATCATTCTTCTTGGATAGCCAATATTGTACCTGTACATAAGAAGAATGGTGAGATCTGGATATGTGTTGATTTTTAGAATTTGAACCAAGCATCCTTACAAGATAACTACCCTTTACCAGTCATGGATCATGTCCTACAAGTAGTGACTAGATCAGAGATGATATCCATGTTGGATGGGTTTTCAGGTTACAACCAAGTGGAATTTCTTGAAAAAGATCAACATAAACTGCATTTACCACACCTTGGGGCACTTTTGCATATCACAGAATGCCTTTTGGGTTAATAAATGTAGGAGCGACTTTCCAACGTGCAATGGACTTGGCCTTTTGAAGTTTCCTTGGTAAGTTCATTGTAGTCTATTTGGATGATTTGACTATTTATTCTAAGAAACGTCAAGGTCATTTCTATCACTTGCAACAAGTTTTGGGTAAGTGTCATCAGCATGGAATTTTGCTCAATCCCAAGAAATTTGTTTTTGGGGTTACCGAAGGTAATTTATTTGGGCATATTGTTTCAAAAGAAGGTATAAAAATTGATGCTAAAAGAATGAAAGCCATTCGTGACCTTTCCATGCCAACAAGTAAGACTGTTGTCCATTCTTTCTTCGACAAAGTAAATTTCTTGCGAAGATTTATTCTAGACTTTGCTGAATAAACTCGTCACATAGTTAACATGATGAAAGAAAATTTTGTTTTCAAGTGGACTCCCGAAGGAAAGAAATATTTCCATCAAATCAAAGAGGCCATAGTGAACGCCCCAATTTTGGTATGCCCTAATTATACAAATGAGTTTATCATGTATAGCTATGCATCAGACCATACATGTTTGGCCATACGGATGCAAAAAAATCATGAAGGCGTGGAATCACCCATTGCATTCATGAGTTATCTGCTAAAGGCTCATGAGTTGAAGTACTCAGAAATGGAGAAGCATGCTTTTTCCATGGTAAAAGTGGTAAAACATTTCAGGTTTTACATTCTGAATTCACATGTCATTGCTCTTGTTCCTAATGCTGTTGTCAAGTCAATTTTGATGCAACAAGAGTTTGGAACTAAAAGGGGCAACTGGGTCACCAAGATTCTGGAATATGACATGGAAATCAAGCCCACTAATTTGGTTCATGGAAAAGGTCTATGTCAGTTTATAGCTGACAACAAATCAATTGATGAAGTGGCACTGGAAAATGAAGGAATGAATCAAGATCTTCCCAAGGTTCTATTTGTCAGCACCACTGATGAGTGGAATCCTGACTTGGCATATTTCTTAACATATGGAGATTGTCTTACACACCTGTCATGTAATGAAAGGTGAACCCTGAAGCTTAAAGCAGTAATTTTTGTCCTATGGGATAATGGTTTGTATAAGAAAAGTCTAGATGGCAATTTCCTGCATTGCGTGGACAAACAACAACAAGTAAGATTACTTCAATCTTTTCATGATCTTGCTTGTGGTGGATATTTTTTTCTCCTGTTACTGCACACAAATTTTTTTGTGCTAGATACTATTGGCCAACATTGTTTAAGGATACATACAGTTGGGTTCGCAAATGTGAGCAATGTTAGCAATTTGTGGGTAAGCCTAAACTAGCAACACTCCCTCTTAAACCAGTTGTAATTGAAGAGCCCTTTCAACAGTGAGGATTGGACTTCATTGGACTTGTCAATCCGATATCTAGTGCAGGTCACATATACATTCTCATAGCGAAAGATTACTTCACCAAGTGGGTGGAGGCAATCCCAACTAAGCAAGCTACCTCGGTCATGGTTTGTCAATTTTTGAAGGAAAACATCGTTTCAAGGTTTGGTGTTCCTCATAAGATAGTAAATGATAATGCTTCATGTTTTTCATCTTATGAGATCATTGACTTTTTCTTTGATCATGGTATTACTCTTTCACACTCATCTGACTATTATCCGCAATGAAATGGTCAGGCCGAGTCAAGCAACAAGAATCTAGTTACTATTATGAGGAAGCTTGTTGATGAGAGATAACAGACTTGGCATAAAGATATTTATGATGCGCTATGGGAGGATCGTATAACTCCAAAAAGAGAAATCGGTATGTCATCTTTTCAACTTATGTATGGGTTGAATGTCGAGATTCCAATCACTGTGCAACTTCTCGCATTAAAGCTCGCCAAGGCCATTGAAGATGAAACCTATCAAGATTCACTTGATAAGCGGATTATGTTTCTTTCTCAATTGGAAGAAACAAGAGCAGAAGTGGTTGATAGGATTGTTGCACACCAAAGCCAAGTGAAGGTGTTATTTGATAAGAAAACAACTTCTCGTGATTTCTCAGTTGGTGATCATGTTAGGGTTTCAAGCAGATCTGAAGCAAATATGAACTAATAGTTATATGCAGATTCAAATACAAAAGATAAAGGAATAAAATAGGACACAGATAACACAGAGATTTAACGTGGTTCACCCAGAATGGGTTACGTCCACCATACACAGCCGTCCAATCTTTCTTATTATCCACCAAAAATAGTACATCAACTTACTTTGCCTTAAGCATTCTAGCCACTTATAACATGCATTTTTAGGGCAACAAACAAAGTCGGCCTTTTTAGGGTTTTATTACAATGTCGGTTTTATTACCCCGGCAAGGATACGTGCTGAGTGTACAGTACTTTGCTGATCAGTCGCCACATTTCAATAGATCAAGCCTTGTTATGGGACAAGAGGAGGGAACCAAAGGGTTTAAATGGAAAGTTTGACTCCTTATGGAAAGGTCCTTTCACTATTCATGAAATATGTGGTGAGCATAGATACTTACTTGCATATGCAAATGGTACCCCATTCTCGCTACATCATAGTGGAGAACATTTGAAGCTCTTTACTCAATAAAGAGCAATGTAAAGGAAGTTGTACTTATCATAAAATTTGTATATTCTTTTCTTTTTAATCTTTTCATCATCTGACTCTATAGCCCAATGGATACAGGCACTCGGAGTTCTAGATTCTACAAGTTTCAAGTGGTGCAGCTTGTTCCCCAGTTAGAGCCAGTTGTTGTCCTCGATTTCAGCATGGCCCAAATCATGAGGCAACCCTATGAAACTGGTCTGTTTTGTACCTTATGACCTCCGGGAGAGCTTGATCGACCCCGTTGGTTAGCTCATTTAGGTTTTCTCTTTTTGTTTTTATTGTTTTCTAAGTTCTTTAGATTTGTAGTTTTTCCCGCAGGTCGAACTTTAAAGTCTGACCTACAAGGTTCCTTCTTTTTAAAGGTAATTGCGCATTAGACTTTAAAGTCCGATAAGTCCGATGTGCAAAGGTTTGGTTTTATCCCTACAGATCAAAGTCCGACCTACAGGTAATCCTCCCTTGCAATTCGGACTTTAAAGTCGGATCTATAGGTCATTCGGTCAAAAGTTGCATGTCGGACTTTAAAGTCTGACTTGCAAGGGTTTTAGTCCTACATGTCAGACTTTAAAGTCCAACCTGCAGGTAATCCTCCCCCTGCAATTCGGATTTTAAAGTCTGATCTGTAGGTCAGTCGATCAAAAGTTGCATGTTGGACTTTAAAGTCTGACTTGCAAGGGTTTTAGTCCTGCATGTCAAACTTTAAAGTCCGACATGCACTACATAATTAGCAATTAATGTCTCATTTATTGCTGAATTTGGAGATTATTTATTAACTTTTGTCTAGATCATTTCTTCATTTACATTTTGTGAACTCTCCTTTGTATGTGCTCTCTTCATCCCTCCTCCGATTTCGCTCGCCATCCATGTGGATTTGTAGGATTTTCAACATATTTTCATTTTATCGTCGTGGATTGAGGTAGGCTTCTGGTTCTATTTTAATTTATTTTGGGTTTTTTCCCCTTTGCATCATTTTCTCTTTTCTTTTTCTCTACCATTTTCCTTTAGTTTTTTTGTCATTTAGAGGCATATCGGACATTAAAATCCGTTTGTTTTTCCCTTTTCCCTCGCCTGCGCGACGGGTTTTAAAACCTGATCTACAAGCTATGTGCAGAGATCTCTCTGTAAAGTCTGATACGAAGGAGGGTAAATCTTACATATCGGACCTTAAAGTCTGATATGTGAGAGGAGATTATCTGATTGACATGTCGAGCTTTAAAAATCAACATGTCAATTGGTTGCCCTTCCCCAGCACATCGGACTTCAAATTCCGATGTGCTAGTCTTTTGAATGTTTCTCAACTTGCACATCAGACATTAAATTCTGATATGCTAATGATTTTTCCCAACTTGCACATCGAACTTTAAATCTGATGTGCCGATAACTTTCCCCAATTTGCACATCAGACATTAAAGTCTGATATGCAAGTAAAAATGTTTTATCTTTGCACATCAGACTTTAGAGTCCGATGTGAAAATTTTGACTCCTAATGTGCAAATCGGATTTTTTCCCTGGCTTGCCATTTTTGACAGTTGTTGCTCCCAAGCCTATTCTGAGTCTGATTTTCTGGTCCAATTGATAAAATTTGATTTTATTGATGATGATAACTATCAAACAAGCTAATCCTCGGTGTTGAATGTAGTCTTTTGGAAATGTCAAGGCCCTCTCACAATAAATCAGAGCCTTCTTCGAGTCAGTTGGAATCTTCTCTGAGTAAAACATCAGCAAAGAAGATGAAGTACAAGTATGATATGTACTTGAATTTGTACCTAGAAAGTTCAATAGATTCAAACATCAAGGAGATCAAAGATATAGAAATTGGACATGTCAGTATGAAGGAGTTTATTGATCGAGTTGAGAAAGCTCCTTCCTACCTAACGATCCTGCTCAAATTCGAGTTGCATAAATATGCTTCCTTCCAAGTTGTAGTTCATGATCTAGATTTTGTACTTGCAGTAGCGGATCACTTCGATTTGAATACAAGACAGGTTAGGGATGTTAATCAAAATTTGATCACGACTCTGGATAGTGTTTTCTTCAATAGTGTTTTCAAAGGTTCTTCAGTCGAGGAAGTATCCAACATTTCTCAAGAAAGTGCTCAGGAGTACTATGAGAAAAATGAGGTTAAATGCAAGAAAGTGATCAATGCTGTGTATCTCTCTGCTGCCAGAAATTCTACCACCTCGCAACAGCCAAATTATTTTCATAGGAGTGACTTCAATGTGGAGTACAATGATATGGTCACCATGTTGTCAAGAGTGAAGGGTTTAAAGGACTCTCATTACTTTCAAAGCTGGATGTGTTATTACATAAATATAATCAGGAAAGGGGCTGCTAGGATTGATTGGGGTGAGGAGATCAGCGATGCACTCTACGCAGAGTTGAAAGAAGTCAAAGTGACATTAAAATTTTATATGACTTCTTACTTGGTTTATGCAGGTGCTTCCATGAGGCAATATCCAGGTTAGTCTACTAAAGGTGATAGAAGATTAGTGTCTGTCTAGGAATACTATGATGAACTCACAATCAAGAATCAAGGTAGCCACTTTAGAAGAGTCAATGAAGCCTTCTTTTTTGTGTGGAAGTGCATCTTTGATAAAATCCTGTAGAAGAAAAGATTATCAAAGGCTGCATATAACAAGGTGTCTCATTTTGAATGCGTTTTTCTTTAGTTCCCAACATTGACTTATATTTGGATCAAATGTTTCTTAGGTGAACCATTCATTCTACAAAGGTATCCTTCTGATAAGATCATTCTCATGGATTTGTATCGGCAACTAATCTAAGTGCATGAAAAGCAATCGCAAGCACATAAGACCAAGTTGAAGTTCCCAGAATCTATTGGCAGGTACTCAGTTCTAACTGTAGTCACATAAATCTGTCCACTTAATTAAATGAATACTTAGTATTTATTTGATTATTTAACCATCAATTAATGAATTAATTAAATTAATATTTAATTAATTCATCTTAACCCTCTTCTCCTATTAATTAAATAAATTATTCAATTTATTTGATTTAATTCACTTAACCAAATTCAGACCATTAATTAAATAAATAAATCATATTTGTTTAATTAAATCTTCTCTCACATTTAAATAAATTAATATTTATTTAAATCCCCCAAAATCCCACCTCTCACATTTAAATAAATTAACATTTATTTAAATCACCTTTATCCTCTACCCACTTGTATTTTCCTACAAAAGCAAGTTGCACAATTATTTTAAATAAATAATTTATTTAAATCATCTTTATCCTCCACCCACTTGTATTTTCCTACAAAAGCAAGTTGCACAACTATTTTAAATAAATTATTTATTTAAAATCCTATTTATCCTCACCCACTTGAAACCTTTAATGGTTTCCCTTAAAGTATTCAAACTTGATGGCTTTAAAGTCTTCAAACTTGATGGCTTCCTTCTATAGTCTTCTTAAGACTTTAATGGTTTTCCTTAAAGTCTTCAAGCCTTTAATGGTTTCCCTCAAAGTCTTCAAGCATTTTAATGCTTTATCTTCATTTTTCTCATTTAAATAAATTAATATTTATTTGAATATTTATCCAAATGCAAATTAAACCATTTAATTGAAATAAATGATTTTATTTTAATTGAAAATACCAAAATTTCTCCCACTTGCATTTTCCTACAAAATCCACTTGCATGCCTAAACCCCTTCTAGAATTTTCTAATCACTTCTAAATAACCTAACCCCTTCTCTAAACTTTGTCACATTCCTAAGCAAAAGGGAAGTCACTTCTCAAACCCTCAAAGTCTTTGATAACCATTAAAGGCTTTCAACCTTCAACCACTAAATGGCTCAAAGTCTTTGATAATCATTGAAGACTTCCAACCTTCAACCACTTAATCCCCAAAGTCTCCAATAACCATTAATGGTTACCTCAAACCCTCCCACATGGTTAAAACATTTGTTTTGACTCAACCTCTACCCAACCCAAAGGTCTCATCAGGCCATTAATGCTTTGACCATGATTATCTCTTAAACATTTGCACAAAGGTTTATCCTTGGATTAACTCTTAATCCAGTGGGTAATCTTAATTTGGACTTGACCTTTAGCCTCTAGATAACCTTGAGGTCTTCTCAGGCCTTTAATGCCTCCAACCTCTTCTCTCAACCCAATCCTATGTTGACACTTGTCACCATTTTATTGGTGCCAATTATGCACATGGATCCCCAACTTTCAAACTTGGCCCTTGATTAAACCATTCAATCTTAACCCTTCATTTCCCCATTTCTTCTATAAATAGAACCCTTCTCCTCAAGCAAAAAAGAAGAAAAGCATTAGAGTATTGTTGTTATACTGGCATTAGCATAGAGCTTTCTCATAGCATCACTATCTACACTTGCATAGCATTTTCTTATCATATTCAACCATCTTGAATCTCCATATGGCATCCATGGCTAGTGCTAAAAGTTGAGAGCTACACTCATTTGGGACTTGGAGAGGAGAGGAACAAGGGAGGAGCAACTATGAGCATCTTGATTAGCTATCTTATTCTATGTTTATATGCTTTCTATTTCATGCTTAATATCTCTCTTGATATGCCTGTTTAGGATAATCTTTTGTTGCTAACACTAACGTTTGTTTCTTGTGCTCTTGTGTGTGTTGCCATCAAATAGATTTTCTAATCGTTTTTGTAGAGCATCATTTGGTGAACCCGACGTGAATCCAAACACCAAAAAGATCAACTTTTTTTTTTTTTAACCAATAACATGTTTGAATGTTGAAAATGTCACATAGGTTGCGCTTTTGACACTGTTTTGGTGCGTTTGACATTATTTTGGCGCTATTCACCCTGTTTCAGTGCTTTTGTCTTCTGTGTCTTTCCCTTTCTTTTAGTGCGTTTGTGTTAAATAGTGCCTCTGTTCAAATGCAGACTAGCGCTATTGTAACAAAACGTTGTACAAATCACCTTGTAACCAAAAAAAAACAAAAAAACAAATTAGGCTTGTAGAAGCCCACCAAATAGGCGGATTTTACTAACTATTTTTCTCTTTTGTGCAGATTTAAATTAGATTAAAAAGTAGATTTATATTTTTTACTAACTTGTTTTTGAAGTTGGTTTTAAAAATGGATTCACTTTTTATTTTGGTTTAAAATTAACTTCACATTTCAAATTTGGGCTTTTAAAAAAATGAATCACACATTTGTTTGGGGCTCTTAAAAAGAATTTCATTGTTCCAAGGTAAAAAGAACCACAAACTTATACAAAAACAACTTTATTTTTTTGCAAGTTAGGAAACAAACTTTGTTTTGGTGCTTAAAATCAACAAGGAAAATTTTATTTCTTGCATGTCAAGATAAAACTCACAATCCACACTTCCATTTTTGGTACAAATAAAATTCACAATCAACTTGTCTCATTTTTAAAGCAATTTTACTTCATGCAAACGTGTTTTTCATTAAGTTGACCAGGATTTTCAAATTCTAGGTTACAAAACACATTGCCTTTGAAGTTAAAAAAGAACACCATGGTTGTTGGAGTAACATCTCCAAATAGTTAGATCACATTGCAATGATAGATTAAAAAGAACAAGTGTTTTTCATGCTTGTCACACTTGTGCAAAGAGTTGGTCAAGTGGTCCTACTTCTAACACACACTATCCTCTCCCTTGGCTTTCGTGGTCCTAGGTGCAAGAGAAAAGTGTTAGTAACACTCAAAATTTTATCTTTG
This sequence comes from Cryptomeria japonica, assembly GCF_030272615.1. Classification (NCBI taxonomy): domain Eukaryota; kingdom Viridiplantae; phylum Streptophyta; class Pinopsida; order Cupressales; family Cupressaceae; genus Cryptomeria; species Cryptomeria japonica. The sequence goes on along the minus strand of NC_081407.1, from coordinate 760,622,678 downwards.
TAAGAGAGGCCTACCAAGGGATCGATACTCTTGGGAACGACCTCGAGCGGTAAATCCTTCGAGCCGCTATAGAAATCAGGTGAGAGCGAAAGCTATAGCCTTGGGTATAGCTGTTCCTATAGTGTAACTGGCCGAAAGGACAAATGGGCCCCACCACCAGTTACAAGGCTCTTAAGTGAGTCACTGCAGAATGAACTTATGTCCAAAAACATCAAACATGACTAAACACCTTTTAGTAGTAGCCCACCCGTTCTATTGATTGAGGATATTTGCGATATAATTTAGTGCAAGAGCATAGATGGTTTTGCTCCCAAGATACTCACCATACATATTTCCTTGAGTAGAAACATAGCTTTTTGAAAAGTCACTTGTGGCTTGATAAAAGTGGTGACTGCCCCATCATAGGGATCATCTATTTGTTATGCTCATGCAAGACTTAGTATATCACATCCTTACCTGCCATGGCGGGATTCATAAGGTATGTAGTACCAAAGTCGAAGAAATATCAAGATGTGGGCTAAATTTATCACAACTGGCCATTTGACCTTAGGGATAAAAAGTGTTTGAAATGTGTTCGTTTTAAAGACCAAGTGCAAATTGAGCCGACTTCAGGCTTTGGAAATACACCTTAAAATACATCTAAAGGAAGGATCATATACAAGTCCAAAGATTGGGTTGATCTAGACCCATACTCATTTGTGCCTATGAGGCAACATTTTGATGTTTGTGTGCTTGCTTTGTTTTCTTGTCAAAGAAACATCAAATCAGAAAATCAATCCCAAAAACAAAGTATTCATCCAACCAAACATCTTTCAAAAACAACCAAAAACATCAAAAACAAAGTGCAAACAACAAAAGAGTCAAAAAATTTATGACCATTCTTCACATCTTGCGAAAGAAGAAGCGTCATCAAAATATCAACTTGAAAAGAAGACAATTAAGCTCAAAGGCTTTTGATCAAACGAAGGAAATTCTTCTATATCAATAGACAAATCTTTGTCTCCCATAGAGTTTTCTTGCGTCACATGTGTCTCTATCTTCAAGGCAAAACAAACGAATTTGATTCCGAATCATTGAACCGCAGAGCTTTTATGCAATATAGAGCTCTGAGTTATCACAAAAACCAAGGAGGAAAGATTAATCCCAACTTCTTCCCAAACGTCTGTATCACATACAACACAGCTCGAGAAATACCACCAACACCCGAAAGGGAAGAGATAGAGTTTGTCCCATTTATAACACAAAGTTTTTATTGAAGTTGAAAACATTTTCATCCATCATCTCACTCATACATCATCACTTCATCATCAATCCATCCCAACTCTCAAAACATTAAGAGGTTCTTGTCCCAAGTTCTCTTTTAGATATTGCTTGAAATCAAACACATCACATCACTTTTTAGATTGTTTCTACATCTAGGATAAGCTCATCCTAAGAGACACATCTACGTAGGTTAAAACTAGTTCATGAGTGAATCCTCTCATTACTAGGTAGTTAAATCTGTAACACATCTCAGATTTCTCTACACCTTATCACATCAAAACTTATCAAACAAACAAGAAATTCAAAGAAGGAATTTTGGTTACATCCACCTTAAAAGTGCTAGAGATCCATGTGCAGCACAATTCACCAACCATCAACCTTTCATTTCATCAAACAACTCATCATCATCTTCAATCAACTTCAACAAAATCTTGCAAGCAAAATGGCTCAAACCCGATCACAGTCCAGGCAACGAGAAATAGAAAGGGAAGAAGAAGAAGAGGAAAATCTCAATGAATTTCAAGAAGCACTTGGAGGAAATGCAGATGATGAAAACCCAAGTACTCCCACTCCTGCAACAATAGAAAGGGCTCAGCATAACCCTCTCTTTAACAGACTTTTTGACAAAATACTCAGGAGCAATGCGGATGCTCACTTCTTAAGACTCGCTCAAGAAGGAGCAAAACTCCCCTCTGACTTTGATCTTGCCCAATTAAGACAAGCATCAGAAAGACAAAGTCGCCATGAAGAGGAAAGAGGTAGAAATCCCATCAGATATAATATTCCTCGAGGTAACCCACCACCTCCTCCTCCAAATGAAATGGAGATGTTGCGGCAACAAGTCAAGAATCTCGCCCAACAACTTCATAGTGGTGTCAAGACTAACCAATTCTCACTCAATGACATCTGTCCCTATCCTTTTGATAGGGATCTTTACATGCCACCATTTCCACGAGGATTCGAAACACCCAAATTTGAAAAATATAGAGGAAAGGGAGATCCTCGTGATCATGTCAGAGAATTTCATTCCACTTGTCTTGAAGTGGCATATGAAGACACCTACCTAATGCACCTTTTTCCCCAAAGCTTGGGAGGAACAACCACATCATGGTTTTCCCGACTACCAGGTGGCATTAGAACATTTGAGGAACTCATCCAGAAGTTCCTAGCTCATTACTCTCATAACATTGAACGTGATGTCACCATGGCTGATCTATGCAACACCAAACAAAAACCAGGTGAGCAATTCTCAGTATTCCTACAACGATGGCATCAAATGTCTAGCAGACGTTCTCTTCAGTTACCTGAACGAGAACTAGTGGAAATATTCATTTCCAACTTAAACGAAGAAATGGAATTTCACCTGGATGTCAAAGACACAGACTCTTTTAATGATATCATCACCAAGGGTTTGAAGTGTGAAAGGGCACTTATCAAGAAGGGACTCATCAAAATCTTTAATGAACCAAAAGGTGGTCCTCGCCCACGCTTCAACAACGATAAACCAAACTTCTGGAATAAAAACAAGAATATCGTCAACGATGGGGTTGTGGATGCCCGGACTATCCAAAACGCACAACCTGTGGTTCAGTTTGCAGGACAAAATCCTCCACCTCAAAACAACACAAATGTTACTTCTAATCAAGGTCGCATCACATCTCATGATGAACCTAGACCTCGTCAGCAAAAACAGAAACGCTCATACACTCCCTTAGGGGAACCCATTGAAACAGTGTTGCGACAACTCATTTCTCAAAATTTGGTCACTCTACCTAAGCTATCAAACTATGAGCCTCAGGTCAAACCGGCATGGTGGAGAGATACTGAACACTATGAATTCCATCAAGGAAGAGGACACAAGACAAGTAATTGTCACCGATTGAAAGATCTCATTCAGGATCTTATTGATCGAGGAGAAATTGAAATTGAAGGACATAACCCAAAAACAACCAATAATGATCATCTGATGTTCAAAAATCCACTTCATCCACAAGATCAAAGGGATCCTTCCACTTCTAGACGAGGCACTGATACCATTGATTATACGCAAGTTGGGTATAATTACACTGTAAATCATCTATATGATGCCAATGAACAAGTTGCAACCATAACCTTCAAAAATCCCAACTCAAATTGCAATGTTGTTACACATCGTGGCAAAGTTACCATCAAGGCAGCTCCACAAGGCACCACCTCCATCCCAAAGCAGTACAATATTGTGGAACAATTAGACAAAACCCCTGCACTTATATCTATTTTAGAGCTTTTGCGTCTATCGCCATCTCATAAAACTATCTTGGATCAAGCACTCCAAGAAGCGTCAGTCCCCACAAATCTAAATACGGACCAATTTCAAGCCATGGTTGGAAGTCTAAAGTCATCACCTTGTCTCACTTTTTCTGAAAGTGACAACTCTTCCTTCCAACAAGCACATAATGCCTCACTCCACATCGAAGGATTTATTAACCAGCATAGGATCAAGCGAGTCTTGATCGATAATGGAGCAGGCCTGAATATTTGCACACTGCAGTTGGTCATAGCATTGGGATATGTGGTCGAATCAGTGGATCCTCATCAGAAGATCACAATCAAAGCCTATGATGATGCGGAGCATTCATCCAAAGGAGTTGTGGTACTACCAATCCGAGTGGGCCCCGTGGTAAAGCACATCATTTGTCAGGTTCTGGACCTTCCTCTGCCATACAATCTATTATTAGGAAGACCTTGGATACATGCCATGCAAGCCATTCCATCTACCTACCATCAATGTATCAAGTTCCCACATAATGGTGTAGAGATCACAATTCTGGGTGATGCAAATCCCTTTGCATATTGCCATAATATCAACCATCAACCAAAGATTACCGTTCCTAATAATAGAGAAGCCATTTCCTCCACATCATATATAAGTCCCACCTCTCTTTCCTGCTCAAACACCACTATACCCAAGCAAGAAAAGCTTAAGATGAAGATCGCAGAGGAAGGTCCTGGGGAATACAACTTGAGTCAACTCTTTTGTGTGGGACAGATGCCCACTTCTCCTAGAACACATGATAAACCACAGCAGTTACTCCAGCAACCACTAGACATACCAGCATGTGCTTTAACGCCTTTCATTCTTGGAAAGAGTTAAGAGGAAGAAACACAAGATGAGGACCTGGCGGAATGGATCTATAAAGATCCCATCACCACTGATCTACCACAAGTTAAACTTCCTATGGATCAGTATGGCAAAGGCCTCCTCATTATGCAAAGAATGGGGTATGATGGTCAGAGTGCTTTAGGATATTGCAAACAAGGACGACATGAACCTCTACTGCTGGAATTAAAGCCCAAAGGTAACACAGGCCTAGGCTTTGAAAAAGAGATCTTTCCTAAGCTCAGATTCAAAGGAAAACCCAACAAACCATTTTCTCCACCTACTGCAAAGAGGACACCTTTTATAATCAAGGCACCATCAAGCACCATCCCGACTGCCCCATCGAGGCTCACAACCCCAACACAACCATCTACAATACCAATCATCCCACCAATCAAACCAGTAATCCCATTTGCAGCAGCCATTACATCCATAGTACCATTAGCAGTAGCAACTATATCAGAACCCGCAGCAGCATCTATGGTACCAGTAGTTCCCGTAGAAGCCACTGAGTCAACACTGCCGATACTTCCTATGCCAAATTCTTTTATCCCCATCAAACTTCCTGTAGCACCGATCACTACAAAGGTACATCAACCAATCACACCTGCAGTGTTTAACTCAAAAGACATCCCAGTATGGTATAGCAATCGGATGCTGGAAAGTGATTCAGAGACCGACTCACATGAATGGGAATTTGATTCGGTACAACTTAACACTTCAGATGAGGAAGACACATCACCACCTCCACCATGCAAAGATATCCCAATTTACGGAGAAGCACAGATAAAGACCACTTGGGTTCCTGAGCTAGAAATGTCTTCCACAGACCCTACGTTTCATCCTACGCCTGATTCTGACAGGGAGAGTACCATTAACGACCTTCACCATAATGTCTTAACCCTCACTGATACATCTAACACACTTAACCTAATCGATGAAGTAATGCCCATTATCCACCCTGAACTCATTGAATGGAACCAACCAAATCCCCCATGTCTTGACTTCTTCCAAAATGATGAGGCCATCATTGACTTTTTGGAATTAAGGGATAACCTACCAAGCGGGGATCACAAAGCTGGATTCGCCATAGAACTTAATAGCGCAGCATACTTCGGGGCAGATGCCAAACCTTTCAGCTGCAAAAATATAACACTAAAACATGGATCTTCCAGTGAAAACCACTCTGTGGCACTGTTTGATCCGACAAAAGTAAAAAGAAAGAGCGTATCCAATGGTGAAAACCTCTCTGAGGCGCCTGAGGATGAAGGGTTTGACACTCTCCCTGATAATACACAATAGGAACAATCAACAATTCTCATCAAGGAAACCAAAGAGTACAATGTGGGGACTCCTGAAAATCCTCATATCATACATCTGGCATCTCTTCTCATTCCAGAGGAACAGCCTAAATTTATAGAGTTCTTCCAGAAGCGTCAAATCAACTTTGCATGGTCATATGCAGACATGCCTGGGCTTGATCCTGATTTAGTCATGCATCACCTCACCGTCATAGAAGGAGCCAAACCTGTCAAGCAGAAGCTTCGTAAGATGCATCCTCAAATTGCAGTACTAGTCAAAACAGAACTCAAGAAACTCCTAGATGTTGGTTTCATTAGACCAATTGATTATGCAGAATGGATATCCAACATTGTTCCTGTTGGCAAACCAAAAGGGGGCATCCACATTTGTACTGACTTCAGAGATCTGAATAAGGCATGTCCTAAGGATGACTTCCCCCTACCAAATATCAACATCATAGTGGATCTGACAGCAGGACATGCCATGCTTTCACTCATGGATGGCTTTTCAGGATACAATCAAATAAAGATCGCACCAGAGGACCAACATAAGACAGACTTCACATGTCCATGGGGCACATATTGCTGGAATGTAATGCCTTTCGGTCTAAAGAATGCAAGAGCGACCTATCAAAGAGCAATGACCACCATCTTCCATGACATGATGCATACTATGATGGAAGATTATGTGGATGACTTACTAGCAAAATCACTCACTAGAGAAGGTCATTTGGACATATTAGAGAGAATCTTTGATAGACTGGAACAATATCATGTTCGACTCAACCCAAAGAAATGTGTCTTTGGAGTAACCTTCGGGAAGCTTCTAGGATACATTGTCTCAAGCAAAGGTATTGAGGTCGACCCAGCAAAGGTAAAAGCAATCATGGACATGCCACCTCCAAAGAATATCAGTCAGCTAGGGACATTACAAGGATGGCTTCAATCCATCCGAAGATTCATTGCACAATTGGCTGATAAGTGTCACCCATTTACACATCTGTTACACAAGAACATCCGCTTTCAGTGGGATGCCAGATGCCAGCAAGCATTTCAGACGCTTAAAGACTATCTCATGAATCCACCATTGCTGATTCCACCAGATCCAAGTAGACCGTTGTTACTCTATATATCAGCAACAAGTACAGCATTGGGTGTACTACTGGCACAACATAATGCAGAAGGAAAAGAGTGTGCTGTTTACTACATCTCTCGCACACTAGTGGGCTATGAACTCAATTACACACCTATTGAGCGAGCTTGCCTAGCAGTAATCTTAGCAGCCACTAAACTGAGGCACTATCTTGTAACACACAAAGTACAACTCATTGCAAAGATTGATCCACTCAAGTATTTACTCAGCAAAGCAGCATTGACAGGTCGCTTAGCCAAATGGGTGATGATTCTAAGTGAATTTGACATCAAGTATGTGGACCGTAAAGCTATCAAAGGGCAGGTCATTGCAGATCAGTTGGCCGATCCACCACTCATAGGCGATCATCCTCTCATTTCCAATTTTCCAGATGAAGAGATATTCATGATCACAACAACACAACCATGGAAACTATATTTTGATGGTTCATACACTAGGCATGGCTCGGGGGTAGGCATTCTATTTATCACACCTCAGGGTGATAGCATCCTGAAGTCTTATAGGCTCACATTTCCATGCACAAACAACATAGCAGAGTATGAGGCCTTGATCACAGGACTCAGGTTAGTTGTACAATGGAAATTACAAGAACTGCAAGTATATGGCGATTCCCAACTAGTCATTCGACAAGCAACAGATGAATATCAGACCAAGGATGATAAACTCATGCCATATAAGCAAATGGTGGACAATCTAAAGGCATCATTTACTACTATCACTTTTGAGTAGATACCAAGAGATCAGAATTGAGCTGCTGATGCCATGGCTACCATCGCATCTCTGCTAGATCTTCCACAGAATTCAACACGCTACGAGTTCTTGGTAGAACAGCTTTGGATCCCCGCTTATGATATCCCTGAATCTAAGATGATATGTCACCTTGTCGGTTCTGAATCCCCATGGTACGGTGAGTTCTACACCTATCTCCACGATCACACCCTTCCTCCCAACCAATCAAATAACCAACGTAAAACCTTCATTCGCCAAACTGCTCGATATACCATTATTGCCGAAACCCTATACCGATGCGGTCTTGATGGTACTCTTCTTCGATGTTTGGAACAAGGTGAGATAACAAAGGCTTTGGAAGAGGTCCATGAAGGAATTTGTGGGACTCACTCAAGTGGTCCGTCACTAGCCAAGAAACTCCTCCGAGCTGGATATTATTGGCCATCTATGGAAAAAGATTCCTACTACTTTGTCAGGAAGTGCAAGAAATGCCAAGTTCATGGCGACCTGATACATGCACTAGCTCAGGAACTGCAACCAATCACGACACCATGGCCTTTCTGTCAATGGGGCCTTGACCTTATGGGTAAGATTCATCCATCTTCATCTAATGGCCATAAATTCATTATTATCGCCACCGAATATTTCACAAAGTGGATCGAAGCTGTTCCACTTACCCAAGTCACCGACAAGCAGATCGCCTCATTCATCCTCAACTACATCATCTGCCGGTATGGTGTGCCCATGTCCATCATCACAAATAATGGTCTCCCTTTCAAAAATCAGGATGTCCGTGAACTTTGTGAGAAATTTCATATCCAACACCGCTTTTCCACCCCCTATTACCCACAAGGCAATGGTCGGGCCGAAGCATCCAATAAAAACATATTAAGAATCCTCAAAAAGACAGTCAATGATGTTGGCCGTGATTGGCATGTTCAACTAAATCTAGCACTATGGGCATATCGAACTAGCATTCGAACCCCTATAGGTGCAACTCCTTATTCATTGGTCTATGGTGCAGAGGCTATCTTGCCTATTGAGGTCGAGATACCATCATTATGGGTTTCCTTGCATAATCTGATAGATGATGAAGCATATAGAGTATCCCATCTTCAGGACTTGGAGCTACTTGATGAGAAACGACAAGCTGCATACAATCACCTCAAAGCCTATCAACAGCGCATGAGCAAAAGCTACAATCATCGAGTTAGACCTCATACATTTGAGGTAGGTGATCTTGTTCTATGAGAGAATCCTCGCAACCAACCAAATAGAGAACATCAGGGCAAGTTTGAATCAAACTGGCTGGGCCCATATGTTGTCACTGCAGTGTTTGGGTCCGGGGCATATCAGTTGGCTACATCAGAAGGAGAACCGCTTGCAGATCCAATCAACAGCATGCACCTCAAACGGTTTTATACCTAAGCTGTACAGAGCATCAGGCTCCCCTACATACCAGAAAATACCAAAAACATTTAGAAATATGTCCTGAAGAAAATACAAAAACATTCAAAAAAAAAGTAAAGAAAAATCATGCATCCAAACGGTGAACAACCACTCCGGTGGCACCTTGGGTAAGTACGATGGTGAAAACCTGGAAAACAGGCACCACTCGTAAAGGCTATGGCTCCATTGTCTTTCAGACTTGTTGCGATCACATCTACTTCATACATACATCCATCCATCCATCAACCAAGGCTTTTTATTCCTCTGCAATTATGATAGTACTCCATACATCTTGCATCCCACTTTTTCATAGTCATGTCTAAAACTGGGGGCAATGCCTTTAACCTATTCATGGAAGTGGATTCTACATTGTCTTATGATTCATTAAGTTCTTCATTCAAACAATCATCAAAAATCCAAAAACATTCAAAAATATCTCGCAAAAATACCAAAAACATTCAAAACAATTCAAAATCCAAAAACATCGACAAAACCATTGAAAAATCACACAAAAACATGACAACACCTTGTACATACCCATCCATGCAGATACCAAAATAAACATTGACAAACTACTCACACAATGACCATTTACCAATCAACCACACAATCAACATCAACAATCAAACTGTCTTCAACAAGGATGCATCCTTCCTTACCAAAACAAAGACAAAAGTGACATTTTCTTTGACAAGAAAATTATGTTAACCTATCAAATACTTGGTTGATTTGTGAGTACAATCGTTTGTTTATCTGTATCAGGATCTTGCAGCATTGTTTTGTATCATTTGCGCATTATTTCCGATGAAGTTCTGGGGCATGTACTAATGGTGTCTACGTGGGAAGTTCATTAAGCTATGTGATCATAGGCAAAAACACAGTCATAGATCACTATGGCTTGTTGACTACAGCGTATACCTCGACCATATGGGCATGAACCATTACCAAGGATCCATATTTTTTATTCTTTATGTATATACTATTTGTTTGCATGTACAATGCTTTTTCTTTGGTTCCTCCTACCTCATCCAAACTGGATAAAGGTTTTATCTCTTATTACGGTATGCACTTGTCTCAGGATATGATCAGCCTAAGATCAAGGAGGATGATCCAAGTCATGCATGAAAGGAGATAATCCTTGTCTGTTTCGCAAGCAATACTCTAGTCAACTTGATCCATTATATCAAGTTGCTTGTATTAACTTGCTATATCAAAATCCATGTAAGGAATACTCAGGTCATCTTGAATCTTTATGTCAAGTTGCTTGTATTTTCTTACAACATTTTAAAGCTCAATGATGAAAAATAAAGCACCATGGATCGTCATTCCATCTCATCTATATATATTGCATTTCGTTGCATTCCACCCATCCATACATTCATAATAGCTGCATATCATGCATACATAGTCATAATAATGCATACTCTATTTTACTCCTCTTCTTCCATAGGACTCGGTCCTAGTCCTCCATATCTTCTATCTAACATCGAATCCCCCCTCACCCTCCCTATCTTGATCATCAACATCATCCTAATCCCTTCATCGCTTCCCATCCTCACTCATCCACAAAATTAAGCCAGTTACTCTGTCTACACAGATACATCGACTCCCACACACCTAGACTATCAACAGATACTCTGATCAAGTATCTTCGGGTCTCAACAGGTAATCGATCATGGTAATCCTAGACTACATCAGACATTTATCATAATGACCTAGTCTCAACGGGGCTGCCATGATTCCCCACGACCATCCATCACACGCACATACTATCAATTGATCAACCAATCAAACACAATCCAATGGACAATTACATCAATTGTCTACGTCTCAACGAGTATTTTGCTTCATATACCTTGACTTCATCGGGCAATTACATCAATTGTCTAAGTCACATCAGGTCACTTTGATTCACTTACTCAGACTTTATCATGTCCAAGCGACCAACTAACATCAACTGTCACGCTTCGACTTGACCGGGGCAATTAAACCGATTGCACCAGATTGTCTAACCAATTTTGATCAATTGTATAGCATCAATCCAAACCCCACACTACATCTGCTATGTATCTCTTGCATGACCTCAGGGTACCCACTGGCTTGTTGTTTCTTCATATTCACTCCATTTTCTCCCATTCTATCATCATTAGTTCTAATTTCTTCTATTCTACATCCCCTCCACTTTTCACTCTTTTTTGAGAGACCGCCCGATTTTTCAAAAAAAAAAAAAATCGGCCCATCTCTCGAGGGGGCATACCACCCATTAAATTTACATTTTATGGGGCATTTCTTCACACCTATTTTTCTTTCTTTGAAATGACGCGATAAACTACACCGTCTCAAAGAGGGGCAAATGTAGTCACATAAATCTGTCCACTTAATTAAATGAATACTTAGTATTTATTTGATTATTTAACCATCAATTAATGAATTAATTAAATTAATATTTAATTAATTCATCTTAACCCTCTTCTCCTATTAATTAAATAAATTATTCAATTTATTTGATTTAATTCACTTAACCAAATTCAGACCATTAATTAAATAAATAAATCATATTTGTTTAATTAAATCTTCTCTCACATTTAAATAAATTAATATTTATTTAAATCCCCCAAAATCCCACCTCTCACATTTAAATAAATTAACATTTATTTAAATCACCTTTATCCTCTACCCACTTGTATTTTCCTACAAAAGCAAGTTGCACAATTATTTTAAATAAATAATTTATTTAAATCACCTTTATCCTCCACCCACTTGTATTTTCCTACAAAAGCAAGTTGCACAACTATTTTAAATAAATTATTTATTTAAAATCCTATTTATCCTCACCCACTTGAAACCTTTAATGGTTTCCCTTAAAGTATTCAAACTTGATGGCTTTAAAGTCTTCAAACTTGATGGCTTCCTTCTATAGTCTTCTTAAGACTTTAATGGTTTTCCTTAAAGTCTTCAAGCCTTTAATGGTTTCCCTCAAAGTCTTCAAGCATTTTAATGCTTTATCTTCATTTTTCTCATTTAAATAAATTAATATTTATTTGAATATTTATCCAAATGCAAATTACACCATTTAATTGAAATAAATGATTTTATTTTAATTGAAAATACCAAAATTTCTCCCACTTGCATTTTCCTACAAAATCCACTTGCATGCCTAAACCCCTTCTAGAATTTTCTAATCACTTCTAAATAACCTAACCCCTTCTCTAAACTTTGTCACATTCCTAAGCAAAAGGGAAGTCACTTCTCAAACCCTCAAAGTCTTTGATAACCATTAAAGGCTTTCAACCTTCAACCACTAAATGGCTCAAAGTCTTTGATAACCATTGAAGCCTTTCAACCTTCAACCACTTAATCCCCAAAGTCTCCAATAACCATTAATGGTTACCTCAAACCCTCCCACATGGTTAAAACATTTGTTTTGACTCAACCTCTACCCAACCCAAAGGTCTCATCAGGCCATTAATGCTTTGACCATGATTATCTCTTAAACATTTGCACAAAGGTTTATCCTTGGATTAACTCTTAATCCAGTGGGTAATCTTAATTTGGACTTGACCTTTAGCCTCTAGATAACCATGAGGTCTTCTCAGGCCTTTAATGCCTCCAACCTCTTCTCTCAACCCAATCCTATGTTGACACTTGTCACCATTTTATTGGTGCTAATTGTGCACATGGATCCCCAACTTTCAAACTTGGCCCTTGATTAAACCATTCAATCTTAACCCTTCATTTCCCCATTTCTTCTATAAATAGAACCCTTCTCCTCAAGCAAAAAAGAAGAAAAGCATTAGAGTATTGTTGTTATACTGGCATTAGCATAGAGCTTTCTCATAGCATCACTATCTACACTTGTATAGCATTTGCTTATCATATTCAACCATCTTGAATCTCCATATGGCATCCATGGCTAGTGCTAAAAGCTGAGAGCTACACTCATTTGGGACTTGGAGAGGAGAGGAACAAGGGAGGAGCAACTATGAGCATCTTGATTAGCTATCTTATTCTATGTTTATATGCTTTCTATTTCATGCTTAATATCTCTCTTGATATGCCTGTTTAGGATAATCTTTTGTTGCTAACACTAACATTTGTTTCTTGTGCTCTTGTGTGTGTTGCCATCAAACAGATTTTCTAATCCTTTTTGCAGAGCATCACTAACAAACCCCAAAGCCAAGAGAATGGAGGAAGAAATGCAATGGAATACTATGAGAAGATTCAAGGCATGAAATAATTTTGATTTTCTATAGGTTTGAAGATGTATGGGCAGACTGCAAAGATGAAGAAGATATAAGAAGGATAGATTTCAGTCTTCATACCCTTGAACAGATTGAAAACTTGGATTTGGAAAAGACACAATGACCATGGAAGACACTAATGACATAATAGACCCAGTCTATTATGAAAAGAAGATTTCTGATTCTCCACTTCGACTAGTGCAATGGTCAAAAAAGGAAAACACATCTATGACTCAAAGAATCTCTCCTATTTTGGCAAACACCAATGCATGGTTGTTAAAAAAGAATCTTAGAATAAAATAGTTTCTTGCTAGTTCTAGAGATGATGATAATAGTGATAGCCCAGTTGGTAAGACAGCTATGGTTAAAACAAGAACCAAGGGCAAAGAAAATTCACAAGCATTATCCTCGGCCCCTGCAACACAATTCAAGGGGAAAGGACCCAAAATAAAGTTCACAATTAAAGGGTCCAAGAAAGTTAAATCAGCTTTAGTAGCATAGGAGACAACCACAAAGGAACGCGAACAACAGACTGTGATAAATACTGAAAAAGAGAAAGAGATGGAAGAAGGTGAAATTTCTCAACAAGAGGAAGCACGGGTTGAAGAAATGTCACATCATGGTCAAGTTGATGTTCCAGCCACTTCACAGGCACCAACTCATTCAGAAGTGATTATCCATTCCATCGACTCTGATTCTAATCAAGAAGAAGAGGAATTCAATGATGAGGACTTGGGCATGGGCATGACTTAGTTAGAGACTGCTCAACAATTTTTTGCACTATCCAAATTTTCCCGCCTAGATGATATTCCTTCAACCACCATTGAATCTTCAATGTTGGAGTTTCCTGAATCTATGGAGCAAGCATTTGTGGAACATCAAATGATGGCTTTACCTTCTACGGTGGTCATAACAGAGATTCCATCTTTGATAAGCACTAAAGCTATTTCTACTATGACGGTTATAACAAAAATTCCATCTCTGGTTACTACTCAAATTGTTTCCACTTCACCTTCCACTCTCTCCTCTATGGCCATAACTGAAGAAGGGTCAGTATCAATAATTGTTACTACATTGGTAGGTATATCACTGGATACTTCGGCATTGATATGAATAACAACATCGACAATCACTGTAAGTTCAAGCCAGTATGCTCTTGAAATACCAAGTGAGACTCAGTAAGAAGATACTACCCCACCTGCCAATCCAGAATTACCACCTGGATGGTGGTAGTAGCACCTAAGAGGAAGAAACAGGTGATTTCACCTGATGAGTTTGATTTTGAGTAGTTGGTTCCTCCGAAGCCCAAGGGTAAAAAGAAGTCAAAGACTGTTTCCCGGGTGTTAGTAGACTCATCTTCTAAAAGCAAGTATGTTGAGGTCATGGTGCCATCATCAGATAAGAATAAACATGATATACAACCTGAGGATTACATCATGCAAACCATAGAGCTTGGGGAGGAGACGCATGAGAGTGTTAAGCTGGATTCTCAGATGACTTTTAACTTTTTGATACAAATACTTGATGAAGAGAGGGATGAGAAGAATGAATTAAAATAGAAATGTGAACAATTAACTAAGATTCTTCTGAAAGTTACACAATCCTCCCAAGAAGTTGAGCCCATAGGATCCTCAATGGACACTGAAGCTCTTAAGAAAATTGAATAGGTAGGAGCCAAGGGCCAAGTGGTGGACGAGTGGATTGCATAGCTAAAGTCAGAAGGGTCTCATCTCCTGAGTTCAACAATTGGGTTATTGACCAATTTTGAAGTGATCCAAAGCTAGATACAAAGTGTCAAAACTTCATTATCTGAGGAGAGTGAAAATATTGAGAAAAGTACAAACCTTTGGAGCAAAATGGAGGACTTCAGAATAGATGTCCTCATTGAAAATAAATTAGATCCTTCAAGGGAAAAATATATCCAAATATTATCGCTATTGTCTTACAAGAAAGAGACAATAAGGTTGATGATAGCAGAGCTAGATCGAGAAGGGAAGGAAGGTGATGATGAGATTGATCTCATTTCTGCCAGAATTGTTGACCTTCCTTGTTATCTATATGATGACAATTAGAATCTCATTACTAGTGATGCCATCATACAGGAATTTCTTTCCTCAATGGATCATTGTATGGGATAGGATTTCTCATTTGGTGCATTCGATAAGTTATTGGAGATCCAAGTCAGTTTTGAGGTCCTTGCATCCACGCTGAATGATGGGAAAAAGAAATATGTAGAGGCTAAAGATACAATTTCTCATGTTCGTGTAATAGCAGATTCTACCCCAATGCCAAACCAAGCAGAGATGGAGGCCATTTTGACTAAGTTCGAAGAATTACACAAATCAAACGAGGAGGAGAAAAACGAATAAAATGTCCCTTTTTGACATTTTCTTTTCATGTAGTTGCATTATTAGATGCTCCAAGTTTTCCCATAGCTGTATATTTTCTTTTTGTTGTAGTTGTAGTTAAGTGGGACTGTGCAGTTGAATTAGTCAACTGTGCCCACATTTTTCTCCACTCTTCTTTTATATAAGGGGGACCCTCATTTGTATATTCTTTTATCTTGGATTATGCTAAGCAAAACTCTGCTAAATTTTTTCCTCAAATAAGACTTTGAGCTTTTGTTGTGAAAATTTGATCAAACAAATAAAGAAAGCGATTTTATTTGATCCCAAACTTTGTGTTGTGTTTAAAGAAAGTTTCTTATATTATTTGATGTTCTTACATTCATGACTTATATATGTTCTTGGATTTCTTGATATAGGAAGTATTGTTAAGTGGATTAAAGAGCTCTTGAATTGTAAAAGTGGACTTTTTGGTCCTTGAATATTTGAGAAATTTTCTATTGTTAAGTGATTGGTAGTAGGCTTTGTATTGCTACTATTGCTTGTAATTTTTAGGATTAAGGAATTATACTTGAATACTTTGAGCTGCAAGTTGAATTCTTTATCATTGTGATAATTAGTTTAGTTAGTGTTATATTCAAGAAAGACTTTGTGCTGCTTATTTATAAAATCTTGATATAGTTTGTTGGATAAATTTGTTAATTTCCTTAAGTATCAAAGTGATAGGGAAGTTGTAACAAAG
This sequence comes from Cryptomeria japonica, assembly GCF_030272615.1. NCBI lineage: Eukaryota > Viridiplantae > Streptophyta > Pinopsida > Cupressales > Cupressaceae > Cryptomeria > Cryptomeria japonica. The sequence continues at coordinate 760,606,316 of NC_081407.1, read as the reverse complement.
TGAAGGGATAATACATTAACTCCAAAAAAAGAGAGTTATATGCCCAACACTAACCCATGGATTTTAATTTCTTATTAATTAGAGAAGAGATTTCAAAGGGAACCTCCCCTTGATGGAAGGAAAGATTAAGTTCTCAACATATCTATGTGTGAATTATATATTTTTTCATTAATACGCTAGTGACAAAATACTCACCCAACACTGCTAGTGATCTAAACTGATATCCAAGAAAAATACAAGTACCAAATAGGCAAAAAATGACCAAATATTGAAAGTACAATTTATACTCAAAATCATTGCAAAAAAATGGCAGATTATGAAAGTAGGCAAAAAATTATTCACTTTAAAAAAAAACGACACCTAAAAAGGAGGTCATATGACCCCAAACGAAGCCTCTGAAGTTGCAAAATCAGGGATTAGATAGGTATAGTCATGAAGATCTGCAAATTATGAAAAATCCATCCATCAAAATTAAAAAAATTCCTCCACCATTGCGAAGAGAACGAAATTCTAGTCCATTTCAAAAAAAATTGCACCCAAAAAGTAGCAAAAATGAGCAAGATATGGCCTTCAAAAGTTGAACTGCAAAACTGAAAAGCTCAATGAGAGGGGGTTAAAATAATTTCAAAATAATTCTCATGTTGTTCTAACAACATAAAATTATGGGCTTAAATTTGACACCCATCTGGCCATAAAAAAATTTGCCTCCTTGCCCATTTGGTGTTTGTACAGTACAGACTAGCTGACTCTGCAAGCTACGTGGCAGGGGATGTGGCGGTCGTAGGCTGTCGTGGCACCTGGTGACTAGATGTCCATGTGGAGGGGTCATGAGGCATAGGTGGAGGTTGCTCATGGGACACGATCTGACAATGAAGTCAAGTACTGGGAGTCTGCAGGCCACCGACAGTGGTCGGCAGAATACGGTTGGTAGGTGTAACCAGAGCAGTGGGAAGTGGTGACCGGAGGTAGTCAGAAGGGTCGAGGCTAATAGTTGGTGGAGTGGAGATCAGCACCGAAATAAACCACGGGGGCAATTGGCACCGGAAGTCAGGGGCTGGGCTGGAGTAGGAGTCGCTGACGGGAGCTTCGCAGGCGAGGAGGTGTGGACGCTGATGGCGGGAGTAGGGCATCTGGCAAGGCTAGAAGGACACTTGGGGCGGCAGTGCGAAGACCATGGATAGAGAGAACTACAAAGCTTGCAACACACACAGGTGCAAACAGAGTATGGGTATAGGAAAATTGGCAAAAAAAATTCTCTCACCAAAATAGGCCGACTTTATAGTCAAAATTTCGGACTCAACCGTGATGTCCAAACTGCTGTACGATGCCCCCAAAAATAGAACCTCCTCAAATCCTAAAATTAAAGCCTTCAAAATTACTAATAAAAGACTCTCTAATGGCTCTGATACTATGTCAGATTTTGCCAAGACCAAGAGCTCAATGAAAAGTACAATAGAGAGACAAAATATTGATAGGAATAAACAGTATTCTATCAAGAGAAAATACTGATCAACAGGATCATCAAGCATTACATACAATGAATATGAGCCTGCTTATATAGAAAATGCTATATGGATATATGAGCACACAATCATGACATGTGGCTCAATAAGAAACAAAAGTGGGTAGGTAGGAGAAACAATATAATATTCCACATTAGGTGGATCACCCACCAAAGGTAGAATGTAACAACAAGATAAGACCACAAAAGGTGGAAATTCTCCTACACACACTATCCCAATGTAGCACAAACACCCAAGTGTCTCATACCCAAACTACTATGATATGCATATACCTAAGTAAACTTAAGTAAGGTGTAATAATATCCATGATGAATAATTATTTACACCAACAATCTTATCTCCAATGATCTGATCTTCAGAATGTTTCATCTTTACATACCTGGGAATCTTTGGATTATCTTGACTAGGCAAAAACAAGGAGTTTTGTCACACTTTGGGCCAACAAAGGGTAGTTCAGCCGAACTGAGTTCAACTAGACCACTCCTCAATTGCATGGCACTACGTGGCGTTGAAATGGCACTAGGAGTTTGGCTGAACTCAGTTCGGTCGAACTCCCTTAGTAGAAAAGCCACCATAAAAAAAAAAATCAATTTCTGGCTAAATTTTCATCAATTTGAATTTTTTTTCAAAAAACAAAAAATACCCTTTTGCAGATCTTGAAGTCATGAATCTAGTCATACATATTTTTTATTAATTAAACGTTACGAGTATCTTTTTAAACTAAAAAAGAGGTTGATTCGAAATTAAAAAATAAATATTGAATAAAATTTAAAAAATAATTTTTCACTAGATGAGAGAATCTTCTCGAAAAGGGTATTTTTTGTTTTTGGTTAATGATAAATTTACTAGTCAAGTGGTGACACCAACCAAAAACTATCAAATTTAGCTATGTCGGACTTCAAAATATTATAACGAGAAAAATATACATCAAATTTTAATTTATTTTTAGTTTAACACTGCATATATATGTTCTCTACTTGGAAAAAAAAAAGTCCATTTTCATTTTCTTGTGTGGCATCGACTAGAACCCCTGATTTTCAACATTTTTCAGCAATGAAATATTTGTCTTTGAAATTATAAAAAAATATCAACTTTTTTCCTAAAAAATTTAAAAAATAGCATACATAAATTTCATTAATATTTCTACATTTGGTCAGTCTGCATCATTTCAAAATTCAATTTAGAAATGTCACTTTTTTGCGGTCGATGTTAAATAGTTTTAGTTTTGTTGGTCGGTGCCTTTATAAAAGTGTGAGACAACATTGTTCTTTTACCCGACTTTCTGACTCTTCATGCTCTTCAATAGTTACTATGGAATTTTCTGATGTTACTAGAGCAACTGGATCAATGCTCTGATTTGATTCTTGCAATACTGGTTCTGATCTGACAATTTCATCTTTCAGTCCATAATTATATGATATGATCTGATTGTTGCATTTCTCATCCACTTTGACATTTATGCATCTTTTCATTATCCTTTGCAATATTTTTTTATAACATCTATATGCCTTACTCTTAGTAGAATAACCCAAAAATATTCCTTCATCACTTCTAGGATCAAATTTCCCTAATGCGTCATCTCTTCTAATATAGCATTTACTTCCAAAAATTATGAAATACTTGATAGTAGGAGTATGACCAAATCATAATTCATAAGGAGTTTTACCGGTATCACCTTTTATGTGTACTTTGTTGAAAGTGTAGACAGTAGTATTGACAACTTCTCTCCAATAAATATCAAGCAATTTGGTTTCCACCATCATTGTCCTTGCAACATCTAAGATAGTTTTGTTCTTCCTTTCCACTATTTCATTCTACTATGGAGTTCTAGATGTAGATAAATGTCTTCTGATTCCATGTTTCTCACAAAAATTGTTGAATTCACCAGATGTAAATTCACCACCTTGATCTGATCTTAAGCATTTTATCTTCAATCTTGTTTATGTCTCAACCATAGCTTTGAATATTTTGAATTTCTCAAGAGCTTCTGATTTTTCTTTCAAAAATGCAACCCAAATCATTCTAGAGTAATCATAAATAAGCAACATAAAGTATCTATCACCTTGAAAACTTTTAGTCTTTGTTGGTCCACATAGATCAGTATGACTAAGATCAATAATTTCATTAGATCTATCATGTATGCTTTTGAAAGAAGTTCTAACTTGCCTACCCATTTTCCATTCTCTACATACCGGATTATGAGGGTGATGATCTTGGGAAAATCTCTGATAGCCTGGGTTGAACCGATCTTCACTATGCAATCAAAATTCATGTCACACATTGTTTTATGCCATAGCCAACTTTCATCAATCTGAGCAATCAAGAAATCCTTCTCACTGGAGTTCAAATGAAAGATATTTCATTTGGTCTGAGTTCCAGAGGCGATTTCCAATCCAACTTTATTGATAATCTTGCATTTTCCATCCTTGAATTGCAAATGAAATCCTCTATCCACCATATGACCTACACTCAAAAGATTATGCTTCAAACCTTCAACATAATAAACATTGTCCGTATTGTTCTTACCATCCAAGGATATTGTTCCTTTGCCTTTGATTTTGCATGCCTTGTTATCTCCAAATCTGACTAGTCCACCATCAAATTCTTGCAGAGTTAGGAATTTCCTCTTATGGGTATGTGCAATCTAATGAGTCACAAATTCGCGGAAGTCTACGCGTTGGAAAACGCACTCCACAAAACGGGCCCCCGTTTTTAAAAAATGGGGGCCCGTTATAAAAAACGGGGGCCCGTTAATGGTTCGGCCTCCCGAGCCGAAAGGTCACGGGGTGCCGAAGCCAAATAAAACGGGCCCCCGTTTTTTAAAAAACGGGCCCCCGTTTGTAAACAAAACGGGCCCCCGTTTGTAAACAAAACGGGCCCCCGTTTGTAAACAAAACGGGCCCCCGTTTGTAAACAAAACGGGGGCCCATTTTTAAAAAATGGGGGCCCGTTTTAAAAAGCTATTTTTACCCTTTTTTTTGGATAATTTTTCATTTTTATTGTTACACAAGAGGATATCGAAAACGGGCCCCCGTGCTGTGGTTTCCACTTCAAGCCTCCACCACTATCCCAGGTACACATTCTGTCATCTATTTTCACATTTCATAATTTTCTTGTATATTTTTCTCTTTTTTTTGTGTATTATTTAGTTTTTTTTTTATTATTTTAGTTTTTTTTAATAGTAGCATATAAATAAATTATTTTTTATATTTGTAAATTCTTGATTTTGATGTAAAATATTTTTGAACAGTTAACCCTAAACCGTAATCAACAAATTTAGAAACCAAAACCAAACCTAGATAATTAACAAAATGAAATCGACACAAACAAAAAACCGAAAATGAAATGGGAACAAAAACAAAAACGTTCGAAAATAAAATCGACACAAACAAAAAACCAAAAATGAAATGGAAACAAAAACAAAAACGTTCGAAAATGAAATCGACACAAACAAAAAACCAAAAATGAAATGGAAACAAAAACAAAAATGTTTGAAAATGAAATTGAAATAAAACCGAACATATGTACCTAAATTGTTCTTAATCCTCATTAGGCAATACAAAAGTTACCACTAAATTAGTATAACCTTAAAAGTAATTAACATTAAGTTTTTCAAATTTTAGATATGAAAGTTTAGGCTTAGGTTTATGCCATGTCATGGCATAAAGGTCCTATTATGTCATGTGATGGTATAAAAGGATCAATTATGGACACAATTTTAGAGCAAAACTAGATAAGTTACTAAAATTGGAGTTTGGTTTACATAGGTTCATAAAGGAAGCTAATATGCCAAATATATAATTCATTAATACAAAATAAAAAATATTCTTGATTTATAATGTTGATTGATAATGAGTTTTCTAAATGGGGTGCTAATTATATATACATCCGAAAGATTTGAAAAATATAATTCCCAAGAAGTATTTTGAATATACAATTGAGGATATATATAATCTCATGGTTAAAGATGCTTAATTTCGATGAAAGTTATTTTTTGTATTACTATGTAAGAAATCCATAAATGGGATGAAAGTAAGACATGGCCATCTAGCATAGATCATCTTATATGTTGAAGGAGTATTTTGAGTTATATTAGAATTATTTGATGTGATTAAGTCCTAATTTTAGGATATGTAGAGTTCTTTTACTTTTAAGGTTGAAATAAAACATGGTGATTATGTTTTATTATCACTTTTATGCTTAACCTAGGTAAAAATTTTAATGGAATTATTTTCATATTTAGATATATAGATCACAACTTATTATTATTTGTATGTTTCTTGTTTCTTTGAAAGAAATGCATATTGATTTATTTATAAGTAATAATTTATCTAATTATGCATTTATGAAATATATAGAAATTTAGATTTTTTTATTGAGGCTAATTAATTTTAAAACTCAATGGTTATATCCATATTATAATAATTTATTTAGAAAATATGTGACAACATGCTTAGTGTTAGACCATTTTGTCTTATATTGGCCTAGACATTCACTAGCGTTTAAAATATAATCTTTTTCTTGGTTTATTGGTTAAAAATTACATTTTATTAGTTAATTATATTAAAATTATTTTAGAGGAACCCTTTGAAACCTTCAATATAAAATTTGGAGTTAAAAATAAGATGATCTTGGCATTTTTTTTACTTCTCACCTACTTAGTTAAACTATCATGCTAGAAAAGGGTGAATATCATAAACCATGCGGAAAATAACATTTTGGACCATTGGGTAATTTTGGTAAGGTGTGAAATATTTTAAAAGGGGAAAGTGCCAATAGTAAATAGTAGATGCATTTTTAAGAAAAAAATTCTAAAGCAAGGTTGACTATTAGAATGTACCTTGATGTATTATTTTCCTATTTTATTAGATTATAATTTTATCTTCTTTGTTACTTATTTTTCCATTTGTTTCATAATTCATGTCTCAAGAGTAAATAAATAATTTTTTGTAGGACTAGATTGAGAAATTGATTATCTCCATTGTTCATTCTTCTATTATACATTCCTTGAGGTTTGAATATTGTTTCCACGTCATTTTGGATGTATAAGTTTTTTTTGGGCTATGTATATAGTGATAATGTCTGAGTTCTTTTGTATTAGAAAATGATGATAACCTATTCTCATTCATTCCTTATTTTCTTGCAAGGATTATGTAACCTTTCAAATTGTTAAGTTAAAATCTATCATCTTATATGGTCATCATGGTGATTCATTACATGAACATGTTGATCCTTGTAATTGTCCTCTTTTGCTTAATGCATTGATGTTGTATGTATTATGTGAAAAATTATAATTACAATGACTACACCATTATTATAGATGAATATCTTAATTTAAATTATGAAAACTAAGATATTTAAATTTAATCTAGATCACAACTTGATTTGAACATTACATCATGTCCTTATTTTTGGACATGAACCAACTAACCTATGGGAATGCAACTTCCCAATCAATAACTAATTTACTAATTACTAACTATTAACTAACCTATAATTCAACATCTAAATATTAATTTATTTTATATTTTATTATAATCTAAAACTATCTAATGATGTAATATATCCAATGTTCTCCCCTTCTTACATATATTTGAACAAGAGATGGAATATTTCAAGACTTGAATGCAACCCTTATGTAAACTTTAATGATGTACATCTACTGATCCTCCTCACTAACCAAGAAACACTAGACTAACTCCATTAATGAATATTTCGAATTTAAAACCTATCAAATGTCTATAAAACATGAGAGAACCTAAAGGGTCTATATCCTCCTTGCCTAATGAGAGAGCAACATTTCTTTGAAAGTCCCAATGAGCCTCAAATGATCCTAATGAATGTAGGGCAGTCTTAATGAACCTAAGAAAGTCCTAATGAGCCTAAGAAAGCAATAATGAACTTGGGACAATCCTAATGAACCTACGATAGTGTAAACAAGCCTAGTATAGTGTAAGAAAAAAACACTACAAAAAAGACCTCAAATGCGTTAAATGAATTTCCCAATAATGCACTCGTGTTTATCTTTTTTTGGTCATTTGGCTACCTTTTTTTACAACGTCTTGGTGTATACGCCCCTAAGAAGACCTTTTCCTCAAAACTTTCTTGGATCATGAACTCCTCATGTGCACCAAACATTTAAGTTGCCACTTGGAAGCTTCTAATGCACACAATCCTTTCAATCAATCTACTCCATTGATCTCTCAAAACAATCTTAGTATTTAATCCTCTATCCTTCATTTCTTATTCAACTTTGTAAGAGAATTTGTGTATGGATTGATATCTTAAATTTTATAGAAAGATTATATATGAAAACAAATGATTGCGGAGTTTTATAATAAATGATTTATAGGAAATAATATTTTTTGAAGACCTTTTGTAAATTATAATCTTGTGTAGATTTGATTATGGGAGAAATTTAATGGTGAAATATGCTTAACTCTTCAAAAGTTTTGATGTTTTGTCTTTACATGACAACCACTTAGAATATAATATGTTTTAAGTATGTCATTTATAGTCATGGGAGATTAGTTTTTTTTTAAGATTGTTTGAAGACTAATCAATGTAATATGAATTGATGACAATTATCTCAAAACTATGTAATTGAATTCTAATAAATTATCATGCGTACGCTAAAACACTAGAAATATGGAGCATCCAAACACACACTTGCATTTTTCAAAATAACTTTAAGTTAAAGTTAACAAAATATTATGTTGTCTTAGTAATATTGTTTCCATGCTATATATTCTTACACTAGAAGGAGGATCATCTTATTTCTCACTTCTTTATTGATCTTATGTATGAAATATTTTATATTGATTTTAATAGTTGATGCATTTTACAAGAAATGAATTTATTAAATTGAATATATAATAGATTTATGATGTTTCATTGAAAGTTTTTATTAAGTTTTGTGCGCAAATTTTATATTTCAAGATTCAATAGTATGTACATGTATATTTTTTTAAGTTCAATATTATATTATATATTTCATGTGTATCTCATTCAACAACATAGAAATGTTACTATTTATAAATGTTTTTTTTTAATTTAGTAAAATAGATTCTTCTTTGACATAGAGTTGTATATAATTCATGTATATCTTTATATATGCAGGAGTTCTTTGCTATCATGGATGTTTTTGACATAGATGAACTATTAGGTGAAAATCCCCCACCACAACCCCCTCCTCCTCCTCCTCCACCACCACCACCACCACCACAACCCCTAGATTGGATGAAATTCGTTTAAGAGAACGAATTAATGAAAACCTACAAGTGATTGAACAAAACATTGCTGCTATCCAAAATGAGCAAGTCATGCCACCCCATCTTGTAGAGTTTGCAAAATCAATGCAAACTGTTGTCGAGTCAGTTAGATCTGTTGATTCTCAATTAGATCAATTTAATAGACGACGACAAGAGTTGTGTGATTTTTATGCCGATGGTTTAACTTATAGACAAATCACAGATTTGAAAATAACCAAAGCTCATTTATGTCCATATTTTACCAACCCAAAAACAAGAGAACCAATGCAACCTAACCAGAAAAGAATTTCAATTAGGTGGTGTGTGCATCCAGAAATGGCTAGATACTTTTGGGATAGATGGTGGATGGTTTTTGATTATCCACCACATCGTAATTATGAGGTCCCTTTTTATTTTTTGAAGAAATTATATTGTGAGTTTGTAATGAACCAAAAACCAAATTATTTTGATATTAAGTCATTCCAGGGTGTTGGTCGTGGAATGCCACAGCATAGATTAGGGGCACGGAGTAATAATCCCCTACCAGATCCACCCATAGTTCCACTTGTTGCTCCATCGATTCCTGCAGATGTCCAAAATACATCATTCATTTCGACATTAGATGCTTTGACTTCCCTCACAGGGAACCTGAGTGAGCAAGCTGCTCACATGGCATCTGCTCCTCGATGGATGCCACATATGTGCTCGAGTTGTCATGAGACGTGTGTAGGTCCTACTACTGCTGCAGGATCTACTTCAGTTCCAGATGAGCATGATGCAGCAGATGATAGTATGATGACATCTTATATGGATTTTCTTTGCTCGGATGTTCATCTTGACCAGGTATAGATATATATACATGTACATGTCAATCTTTTTATGTACTTCATTAAATATAGGTATAAACTAAGTGCATCTCTTTTTTTATACAATCTAATACTTCATTAAATAAATTTTGTTTATGTAGATAAGGACTACGCCTAATATTAGAGTCAATATTGCATCTACTGGAAGACAACTCGGCACACCTTATGGGGTATAGTATAAATTTCTATCTAGACATTGTACTAGATCTTTTTAAGTTAATATGCTATCGTCGTATATTATATAAATTTTCATGTTGATACATTGAATGCTTCTTTCTCCAGGATTCAGGTCATGAGGGACCCTCTACATCACATCGAGAAGAGGGGCTGACTATTGTGACACCATCTATGGTATGTATCTTATAATTCTTAACTTAAATATGAACTCTTACAATATTGTAACTTTACTTGAAATTATTTAGTACACATATATATGTTCACTAAATATGATTTCATTAAATGCATGTATGCAGGTGGACACTACCATTAGGATAGGTTATCCTCATAATTTTGATCAGAGCCAATTTGAACGCACATCGAAATCCTTTGAGGTATTAATATGTAATACTTAATTTGATCTTATTTTGACTCTTAATTTAAGATTTAATTGGACACTTTGAATTTGACCTTGTATAGGAGTTAGCTAGCACTGCATTTGGTGTTGATACTGCACAAGATACTGCTAGAGGAGATACTGCTAGAGGGTTTGATGAGCATATGGTAAGTTTGTAACTTAATTTATGAATTCTACTATATTTGATAAATGATTCTTTTAATAGTTAATTTCAAGTAATATTTTAATATTATTTTTTTATTGTACAGCATGAGACAGGTGGATCTGGACCACGTCTCGGGGACAAGAGAGATACTGCTACAGGATCTGATGAGCATATGGTAAGTTTGTAACTTAATTTATGAATTCTACTATATTTGATAAATGATTCTTTTAATAGTTAATTTCAAGTAATATTTTAATATTATTTTTTTATTTTACAACATGAGACAGGTGGATCTGGACCACGTCCTGGGGACAAGAGAGATACTACTACAGGATCTGATGAGCATATGGTAAGTTTGTAACTTAATTTACGAATTCTACTATATTTGATAAATGATTCTTTTAATAGTTAATTTCAAGTAATATTTTAATATTATTTTTTTATTGTACAGCATGAGATAGGTGGATCTGGACCACGTCCTGGGGATAAGAGACCACAAGATGTTATTGATGATAGCACTTAGATTTTACTATTTATTTGGCTTTGATATGTACTTTTTTATGGACTTTACACATTTGTTTACACGTGCACATACTTTATATATATGGATAGTTGCATAATAGGATTAGATCATATATATTTTGTGCATACTTTATATATTTTGTGCACATTAGATATTATGTGGAGTGAACATCATGTTACCATCTAGACATATATATGGATTAGATATTATATGGATTATGTGGACTTGAAATTTTACTGTTTATTTGGCTCTGATATGTACTATTTTACGGGCTTTACATATTTGTTTACACGTGCACACACATACTTTATATATATGGATAGTTTCATAATAGGATTAGATCATATATATTATGTGCATACTTTATTTGTATTGTGCGCATTAGATATTATGTGGACTTGAAATTATGTGCACATTAGATCATATATATTGACTTAAAATTATGTGGACTTGAAATTTTGCGCATACTTTATATATTATGTGGACTTGAAATTTTATTTATGGAAGTTGTGCTTAAACAACTTTATAGGCATTATGTGGACTTGTAATTTTATTTTTGGAATTTTATTTAAATAGTTCTTGTGATTAGATAAACTACATGTGCATACATCATGAACTAAGTATCGAAACACATCTTATAATTATAACATATTCTAAATCAAAAAGTATCATTTAACAAATATAATGAATAGAACTTGATTAAAACATAATTATCTCATTCATAAATTTGACCAGTAGTCTCTCATTTATGTATATTGTACACAAAATGTAATCAAGAAGACATATCTAAAATAAAATAAACAGTCTATTTAAATTATAATAATAAGGATTTATATCTCTCAAAATACAACATAAAGTATGCACAAACAATAGTAGTCATTGAGGGCAAGTCTACTCTGAGAGACCTAGAAAAAAAAATACATATGATTAGTTTTTATAATCAGGATGCATTGAATTTAAAATACAACATAAAGTATGCACAAACAATATAGTAGTCATTGAGGCCAAGTCTACTCTGAGAGACCTAGAAAAAGTAAATACATATGATTAGTTTTTATAATCAGAATACATTGAATTTAAAATACAAATGGATTTGCCTTAAGGGTACAAAAATTTAACTTACTTGTAATTATTCAAAATGAAACATAAAGTATGCACAAATAACTTTGTTTTCATTGATGCCTTCTACTTGTGGTAGACCTGAAACAAAATTTTAGTAGATTAGATTTTGTAATTATGATTCATGATTTAAAATACTATATATAATATGCATCGCGACTTTTAAAAGGGAGGTGGATTAAGGGTTCAAATTATAACTTACTTGATATTCATTCTATTATACCATCTGCATCCTCTCTCTTTTCCAAAGCATCTATAATTGTCTCGTGCTCTTCCATAGAGAGAGTCCATAATTGTTTATTAGCAGGCTTGCCACGATATCTATCCAATTTTATATTAGTTGCCACTACCAAATGTGAGTAATGTATAATCTTTTTCTCTAATTCATAATCTTCAAATGCGGGCAATCCATTCTTTCTTGTTAGATATTTGCGTAGCCAAGTGCCAACAACAACCACAGATCCTGTTGGATAGTCATAACCATCATCATCTACTCGAGGAGTAGTTAGCTTATGTTTTGGCTCTACACATCGAGCCAACCAATACTCTGTCCCCTCTTCATTGTCCTCTGGTGCAACAACAGCATAGACATGTCCTGTGCACAAAACAATTTTATTTTAATATTTAATGAGAAATAAAAACAAAAATATACACTGTAAGATTTCATAAATTTATGTACTATTTAATAAATCAAAACAAATTTCAAAAATAATTTTACCTTGTTGTATAAGATCTGAAATGCGATCATAGTCATTTGATGCAAACATTTGATCCATATCTTCATCAGTTCTTTCATGCGGATCATTTGCATCTATGGGTGTCAATGATCTTTGTTGCCATTCTTCAACCCATTCTTTATTCTCACAAAATTCCCAATCTCCGGAAACACAAAACTGACAAAAGCAAGCAAGTTGCCTTGTGAATATAGTCCATGTGTTTGAATTAGAACTCTTAAACGAATGCCATTTAGCTGATCCAATGATGGTATTACAATCATGTCGAATAGGAATACTATCTTCCTCTATCAACCAGAAGAAATGTCGAATTGCAGAGTTTTCAGTTGATCCTTTTGACAACTTTGAATTGCACCAATCTACAACTGCACAAGCATCTCTGAATTTCACTGTATCCTCGAATTTCAATTGTTCTCTAGCAAGAGCTCTTTTTATACAGGCACCGGCTCCATCGTGTTCCCCCTTACCATGTCCCGCTTCAAAAAAACTCCATAAATGTTGGACATTGGTTATCTTGTGAACTTTGCATAGCCAATAAAACATTCTTGCATTTTTGAATTGTCCAGTGCAGTTATCTGACCATATCATATGTTGTTTCATGTCAATTTCTCTTTCCTTAAGATTATCATAAAATACCTCGAAACAATGTTGGACAAACTCTGAAGAGTGTAATCGATTATCACTAACATAGAAATGATACTCCCTCAAAAAATTTCTGTTATCTTCTGTACTGTCATGGTCATGTCTATATATAATGTGCACAAATATGGCCACTTGCACTGAGTTGTAGTATTGTGATTGAGTTTCCTCTTGTGGTTTTAGAGTATAATTTTCTGCAAAATCCACAACTGATACTATTGTTCCAATTGGAAATGTGTTCTTGCATATGCGAAACTGTCCATCAAGCCATCGGGCATGTTGGGAATGTTTCACATATTTTGGAACAATATGAGTTTTAAACTCACTAATAAATGCATTCACACTATTCTGTTCTATAATCAATTCTAAACGTTTCCCCATCTTTCCATCCTTTAGAGGGTATTCTATATTTTTAAATCTCCTAACATCAACCATTTTTTGTCCAAACTCAGATGAAATATGTTCATGCAAACATTCACCTATCGAAGAATAGTTCCCACATAAATTGCAAAGACCATAAATGCATGAACTGGAAAGAAATAATTGTTCATTAGGTGGTTTACAAAATAAACTTCCAATAAAATCTTTTATAGTTTCAGGTGGAACATAAACACCACAATCCTGCACAAGATCATTACCATGCAACATACAACGAATATATTGAAAAACATCATAATAGTAATGAAACTGGACATGAGTTTTACAACAACAAGATATTCTTTGTTTATTGATTTTAACATACCAGGGTTTGCATTTTTCAAATGATCTTTGACTAATTCGTAAATTCATTAACACAGATTCATAACTAAATTTTTTTAAAAATTCAGTTTGAGTCATGTCAAGAAGATGTTTTGGATGAGGATCACGAATTTTTGATCCCACCCTTAACTTTAAAACATCTCTAACATTTGATGAAACTCTAGTGTTATCATGCCAAAATTTTGTAATTAATTGTTTAGTTTCATCATTTAATTTCATGTCCGACCTTTGAAGTCTACCACTAAAACTCCAACAATGGTTTAGTGGATCAATTTCAATTGTGTCTCTTCTTTTGGCCGCTCTTGACAAGGTTCTACGATGTAAGTTCAAATAGCCACTTATATCACTTAACATTCTTTTATTAACAATCATTTTGTCAACTATAGCAGTCGTTATAACTCTACGTGCTGCATTCTTATCTTTAGATCGACTTGTTTTTCCTATAGAATCGATGGCACTGGCAACAGTAGATACAACTTGCTTATATGATTCATCTTTTCTTTTTGGTTTTGCATAAATACCTATTTTTTTCATGACTTTACGCATTTTTAACATTTTTATTAATTGACATTGGAATCCTAACTTTTTATTATAGAAAAATTGTTTATATAATCTGTTTGCATGTGTTCTGATTTGTCTCCAAGAAACTAACCCATTAAGATTATCTAGCACATTGCTATCAATAGTAAACAAATTACATTCATTTTCTTTTAGAGATGGTGGTGTAATATTTTCAATTTTTATTTGTTTTCGTATTGGTGTATGAAATTTATATCCAGCTTCATTTAAATCAGCAATTTGATTGGCATCATAGTCATCAGGATTTAAAAACATACCAGGATTCGCATCCACATCAACATTTGCATCAACAGTCATACCCGTGTGTGGTTCTATATTTCTTGCATCCATCATGATGTCTTCAAAGGTCTCATCTACAACGGGCACTGAACTAGATGCTTCAAAAGTGTTATTCAATTGTCGTTGTTGTGATCTTCGATCTCTTTGGCGTTTTGCCTCCTTCTCTCTTTGTGCTTGAATTTCGTCCACTGTCATTGTCCTCTTTTTTTTCTTTTGACGTTGCTTAGAACCCATTTTTACAAACTTGTCTTCAAAAAATCGCGTAAAAAATATTAAAAAGTACTGCCAAATGATGTAAAAAATCTTTGTCAGTACGGATTTCAATGATAGTGTAGTAAATCGATGCAATCTATTTTTTTTTTACAGCAACGGTTATTTTAATAACGGGCCCCCGTTATTTTAACAACGGGCCCCCGTTTTAAAAATGGGGGCCCGTTATTTAAATAACGGGGGCCCGTTATTAAAACGGGGGCCCGTTGTTAAATCCAACAGGCAGAAAATGAAACGGGCCCCCATTTTATAAACGGGCCCCTGTTTATAAAACGGGGGCCTGTTATGTAAAATTTGAATTCACAACCCGCCACTTGCCTTGGGATTAGGCTCGGGATAGGCCTGGGATGGCCACACCTGAGACATGAACCTGCAAATTCAAAGCTCTATGAATGAAAGCACAAATATGATGAAATGAAATAGTTTACGTGCCTCTAATCAAATAATTTTTATACGAAATTGAAACCCATTTCAGATTATACTGTCTAGATTCTAAATATGTAAATTAATTTAAAAATTGATTATTTTAACTATTTTTCATTTAATTTATACTAAATCAGGGTCATAAATTTGAAATATTAACTAATTTTCTTAATTTAATAACGTATTTATTTTAATGAATTTTGAAAAAAAATTATATGTCATCAATCTACACAAAATTCTTTTCAATTTAAAAAAAAAAATTCAAAAAATACTAAGTTTACGTCAAATTATGTGGGTCGTACACGTCAAATTTTTAAAAAGATAATTACGGTCATTAAAAAATTAATTAAAAAAAAATATTTGAAAAAAAAATACAGAAAAATATGTTCATCAATCTTCAGTGTGTTACAAACCATTTTCCAAAACGGTTTGAGAAAATAATTTTAATTGTGTCAAAAAGTGTGGGTCGTACACATGCATGGTATGGTCCTGAAACAGGCATTTTTAAAACATAGTTTTTAGAACTTCATTCAAAAAGTTATTTTTTATTATGTGGGTATTAAAATAAATTACATATTTGAAAAGTACACTTAGAGAGCTATCTTTTATATTACTGACTTTTTTCAAGATTCAATCTCTAAGTGTTTCAAAATTTAAGCTCAAGTGAGATAAAATCTGAAAAACAGGGAAAACACTTCCACTTTTTGGCCAAAAAGTGGACTCATCTTCTTGCACTGACCCTTATCACAAATCATGTGATGTGAGAAACCACTGTCTATAACCCATTCATCTTTCTCTTCAATTTTAGTAGCTAGAGATTTCTTCTCAGTATGAGTTGTATCATTGACAAGTTCTGAAGATTCATACTTGATAGCAATAAAGACCCAATCTTTACCTAAGCTTTCATTACTGGATCCACTTGCAGGTTCATCATCATCAGAATCATTAGTAATACCAAAATCATCATCACCAACAAAGCAACATGATTTATCCTTATTTCTTATATATATCTAGATTTGATCTGATATTCCAGATTAGGTTTATATATAATTCCTCATAAATCTTTCATGATTCCTAGCATCTCTTTCAGGACATCTAGAAGCAAAATGACAAATCTTATTGCATGAAAAACACTTAAGGGGAACTTTTCCTTCATACTTACTTCCACTAGTCCTTTAAGGATTCTCCTAGCAATTAGGGCTTCCAACTCTTCAAGTTCTATGGCTTCTCTTTCAATGTCTTCCATCTCTTTAGCATATAACTCTTTCCAATCTATCTTTTGCTTACCAGAGGTAGATGATTTAAATGCAGTATCCATTTTAGTAGCATTCTGATCTCCAAGCTCTTCGAGTTCAAAAGCATCCAATTTCCAAAGTAATTTACCTCTGGTAACAAGGGTATTTGACATTGTCCAAATTTCATTTATTTCAGTAGCCTTCATCTTGTAAGCTAGAGGTAAAACCCTTAGAATTTTTGAGACAATCTCATCCTCATTAACTATTCCACCACAACATTTGATTCCCATGACAATATCATTTACTCTATCCATGAAAGAACTTAACTTCTCATCTTCTTCCATCTTCAAATTTTCATATCTCACCCGATAACTTTCAAGTTTTGCAATCTTTACTGCTTGGTCGCCATGATAAAATTTTTCAAGCTTCAACTAGATCTTCTTTGTATTTTCCAGCTCTATGACACTCAACAATTTCTCATCAGATAGGACACTTAACAATGCTTATTTTTCTCTAACATCATTATCAGCTCTCTTCTATTCATCGAGAGGTTATGTAGTTCTAGAATTAGGATCATGAGGTGTATCACATTTTTCTATTATCTCCCCAACTTCAGCTCCAAGACATCTCAGATGAATCTTCATTCGCTCCTTCCATAATTTGTAATTTGTACCATTAAATCTGGGACTCTCCTTCGGGTAGGGATTAAATGAAAAACTTGATGTCATTGGATCTCCTCAAGTGGTTAAGCTTTTGCAGAGAAGACCTCGCTCTGATACCAATTGTTAATGAGTTCTGATTCCAATAGTTAGAATGAACTGAAGGAAAACTGAGAGGGGGGGGGGGGGGGTGAATCAGTTTTCCACATGTTAAACAATCAATGCAGATTATAAATTTTCTACCAGAGAAATATAATAACAACATTAAGAAAGATAAATCATGAAAGAATGCAACACATAACACCAATAATTTTGATGTGGAAAACCCAGTTATAGGAAAAACCATGGTGGGAAACCCTACCCATAGTTAGATAATACTTTTGAAGCAGTATGTGGAATATTATAATGGGGATTGCACTTGCAATTAGGCAAACCACCTAGAGCTCACTTCTCAACACAAAAGGGAATTCTCACTGACTTACATAAACATAAGACTACAATCCAGAGGAAATGAACTATGGAAATAGCATCCCCTAATGCTTGATTATAGTTTTGGTTAAGCACAAATGTCTTCCTTGCAACACTAAACTTTCCTCAAACCCTTTGTTGAATGATATATCCTTGTTCACATATAAACCTTTCTCTAATAATTCGGGCATAACCATCATATATAAATTACATGAATATATCACCTATATATATAGATCATCAACCTTGATAAGCAAGGTCGGCTAAACCCTAAATCCATAACTCATAATTGCATAAATTACATCACACAATACCACTAGACCAATATTATGATTTACATTACATAGCATGGACCTAATTCAAATTACCAAACAATTATATCCACCAAAAACCACGCCAAGGCCAAATGCAACATGTTACTCCAACTGGTAGAAACCCTAAGTGTCAATAACACAGAATAACCAACCGGACCCAAATAGGATCACCAAATCAGCAAGTCATCCAATGCAAAGCCACCAACAAATAGGACATGATAAAGAACACCTTTAGCACATTAGGAACCATTTCTAGAAGCCGGATCAAAACCACTTAACCATTTCATCAAAAAATCACCAACCAGTACTGTCAACTAGGACCAAGAATATCAATTGGCAAATGAGAACATAAATGATAGCTTCCAAAGCACCAAATTATGAACCAATTGAATATGAAAAGCATATAATCATCATGAACAATCATCCAAAAATTAATCCAACAATCTGATCATACCAGATTAGAATCTCTGAAGACCTCAACCAAAACCAAGTCAAATCGGAACAAGTCCAACCGAAGCACGGTGTTGACATCAATGACAACACATAATCAATTCCTTCATAATGCCAACAAATCCATCATCTCAAGAGCTGGATGATCATTAAGGGTATGCACAAAAGGAGGAGGTTCTCATACCAATAGATTAACCATCAACAGTAGCCCCCATTGGTCAACAAGACATCAAGGAATCAGAGCATAATAGTAAGTCCGATGTTGATTGTTGAATTTGGAACTTTCAAGAGGATACCCCATCAAGCATCTAGCTCAGTTAGAGAGCTAAAAGTCGACCCTAGTCATGCTTATCTCTAAGAATGAAAATGAGTATCAAGATGAGCATGTTTGGCCCACCCATTCAATATAGGAAAGTAGTTTTCAAAGATGGGTGAACCCATATATTCCCAATTTATGGGAGACATTCCAATAATCTATTGGATGCTTATTATTTTTTCCATTCTGCCTAATTCTCTAGGAACATGTGAAGCATCAGAAGTTGGTCAAAAAGGGAAGTTACTGTGATAAGCCAATTACTGGCTTTGTTTAAATTTCTTACAGAATTTGGCGGTCATGTAAATAATAGTTAGATGTTTTTTTTCCTTTAGAAGAAGTGTGGTTGCACATGCTACATTCTCCTTAAGAGGATGTATAATTTAGTTTCTAGTTTTCCTCCAAGTCCTATAGTGCAGATGTTTTGTAGACATTCTTAGTGACCTTGTGCCTAATGGACATCTAGGGCTAATGGTTTTCTAATGCTGGAATTTGTGTTCCCTTATGATTCATCATTAAACACGGATCTAAGATATTTGAAATGAATTGGTAAGGTCCAAAGCTCTCATTTGGCAAGGATAAGGCATTCTAGTATGTGAAAGTAGAGCTTTTGGGTTCTCACCTTCATAGATAGAGGTCCCCTATGAGTCACTAGAGTTGTAGATTAAAATCTACACATTTTGTATCTTATAATCAAGTCAGTGATATAAACATGTCAAAATCAGTCCAAAGGAGATCCAAAGCCGCACAAACATGATGAACCGAGCAGAGGTGAGAAAATCTGAAAAATCTATATTTTTTGTATTTTTCTATGTTTTAATATTTTACATTTTTGGAGGCCTTAAAAGAAAAATATGGGGTTGAAACTATCTCCAGCTACTTAACTTGATAGCCGAAGGCATGGTGTTAAGGGATTCAAATTAGATCTTTCGAAGGCCTTTCCAAAGATGCAAGCGGTTTAAGATTTTGAACACCAAGAGAAAAGTTATGATCCCACCAAGTTGAGACCAATTAGTTGCATCTAGCAGAGAGGAGGTATGAGTGCATCACATGTCATCATGTTATGGGTTTTAGTGAGTCTGTAGCTTCCTTCTCTCCTAGAGCCACATGAGGGTGACACGTGTCAACTCCATGAGGTTTTCAAGAGTGAAGGAAAAAGAAGGCTCCAAAAGATCCACTAGCATGCATCATGTTGACAAAGCGAAATCTCAAGCATATTTTGGGCTCAAAGATAGAATAAAAACATTTTTTTTTTTCGTTAAAGGTAGGAGGCCATAGGAGGCACTGCATGGCGAAACTAGAGAGCATGAAAAGGGACATGAGTAAAGGCCCACAGGATCAAGCAGCTGCAATAGAAAAAGGGAATTTATATGTGGCATCAATGTTGCATGTATAGAAGGAAAATAATGATGCAGAGATCATTAGGACCATGATAGGTAAAACGACTTCCATGATGGTTGTGGAAACACGACAAATATGCAAAAAATTGTTCAGTTACAATCAAAGTTTCAGATCAAAGAGGTTTTCTCAAAATAAGCTTATGGGTGCATTCTAAAGGTAGGCCCCTAATTGTTTTACCAATTTTGAAAAGAATAAAAATGAGAAAATAGCCATGAATTTAGTTCAGACCTTACCAATGCAATTCAGTCAATTGACAGAAAGAAAAATATATCAGATTGTGCCCAATTTTCCTCTGTTGTATGTTTATTTTTGTTTTATGGATAAATTTATAGTTTTGTGTCATCTCAAATGAATGTATCTATTTATTTTTATGATCATCGACTTTTATAATTTCATCACAAATGCATGGGACGTTGAATCATGTTTCTACTCTTTCAAAAATTTGTAATAGCTTTTAATTTGAGGTTATACTATGCCATTTGGTAAGAAAATACACATGGAATAATTGTTCTAGTAAGATAATAGGAATGCCCCCTACAAGTCTTAATAGGTGCTTCTCATGCAAAAATATGAATATTTTTCCCTATGTCTATGTCACTTTGTGAATTTTGTTCTCTTTCCACCAATGAAGAGTCTATGGCATTTTGTGCTCATCTTTTGGGGTCACCTATTCTTGTTATTTCTTAAGGGGACTTAAAGTGTTGTAAAGATTTGGAGAATCGCCTTAGATTAGGTTTTCTTATGTTTGTTTCCTCTTTCCCTTTCTATCCCCTCTAAAATTTGAAGAGTCAACTTCCAAATTCTTGGAAGTTGTTTCACAAGTCACACAAGGTTCCCACACCTATGAAACTTCCCAACTTCCCTTATTTAAGGCAAGAGTTATTTTAGGGATCAATAGATTTTCTAACATGCCCAGTGGGACCTAATTTCATGAACTTTTCATCACTCGTTGGATATTTGGTGTATTCTTCAATGTTTTCAATATTAAGGAGGTATTATGCAAGCACTTGGCGACTTTGCAGGTTCAAATCATTTAGGTGATTCTACTGGTATGTACCAGGTTCTTTGTTGAGTAGACCTTTTTCTCCTATTTAGAACATCATCTATAAATATTTTTCTATCCTTATGCTTTAGTATGGAGGGATATTATGAATAGGGCATGTTTCCATCCCCTTTCCATGAGAATGCAAGCATTTTGTCTCCCTATAAATAATATCAAGTTGGACATGCTTCCAGTATTGCTTCATATTCCCCTACTACAACATGTTATGAGTGATTTTCTAATGCTTTCCTCCTGCCCACCCGTGCACAACCTTTTTGGTTTCCTATATATTCTTACTGTTAGACAATTCAAATAACCAGAAGACAACTGAGAGGGGGGGTGAATCAGTTATCACAGATTACCAGAACCATTAGCAATTACAACTTTAATATCGGAACCCAAAAAATTAATACTAGAATAGCAATTAAACCAATTAAGCATAAACAATAATCATAGAATAAATAACATCCATATGACACCAAGATTTATACATGGAAAACTTAGTAAGGGGAAAACCATGGTGGGAAGCCTACCCACAGTTAGATAATACTTCAACAATAAGTATGTGAATTACAATTGAGAGGCCTACACTTGCAGGAAGGCCAACAACCGAGAGCACACTCCTCATCACAAAAGGAGCCTCACTGACTACATAGAAATTCATAATACAATTTGGAGAAGTGTTCAACTGTAAAAGATAGCATCGCCTATGCCTAAATACAGTTCCAATTAACCTCAATACTAGATGACTAAATCCTCTTACATAAACCCAATTTGATCTCCAATGTTGGACCAAATCCTCTGCCTGAATGATATTATGTTATTCACACATTATATTCCTTGACCATGACATCTAACATAACCATGATGATCTACAATAAAATCTTACATCTATATATACAAACCCTTGATCATAAACAATTAGGTTGGCCACCAAATAATAAACCAATTACATAATTGTAAAACATGTTGGCCTTAGACCAAACAAATAATATCCAACACATAAGACATCTTAGAAACGCATCGAGATGTCCAATCCACATGTTACATTAAAGCTAGTCCATAATCTAGATGAACCGAGACCTAGTATAGGTCCACACACTACAACAATGATCTCCATCTGCCAAGTCTCAAACATGATCACCATCAACATCCTGAAACTCCACCAGAAGATGCACCAACACCACTTATGTGATTGATAAAATATCTTCATCAAAAGTGCTATCGGTGAAACCCTCGTCGGAACCAAAAACCAAGCTTCTAAGCAAACAGGATAGAATTTGATCACCAGACCAAAACCAACTTACTGAATATGAACATGAGTATCATGAACAAGACAAATTCATAACTAAATCATGAACTAGTGTTGGCATCAATGACAAAACATCAATGAAACACATAATCAATTCCACCAAACAACCAACAATCTCCCCCTTTGGCATTGATGGCAACACTAGATGTGAAAAACATCTAAGTAAAAGAAATGCCAAACAAGTCTCCCCCAGTGGAAGATAGCCAAAAATCTCCCACATACAACTCTAAAATAAAGACCAAACTCCCCATGTGAATAATATCTTTGTAAAGCTCTGAATCTCTCCCTATCAATATATCTCGCCCTTTCTTATTCTTTTTTACTTCCTTTTTTCACATCAATATCACTCCCCTTTGACATCAATGCCATAAATCTGACAAAAATATCAAAGAAAAAACATAAACCACTGAATCACAAATCTGACTACTCCTCCTAAGAAGTAGCATCCCCACATCAGTGCCAAAATGAATAGTATCTCTGATAATGCATACTAGACTGATGCCAAACCGCATCAATCAAGTCTCTACCGGAGGGGCAGAAACTCCCAATCTATCTCTCAGGTACTCAAATGATTCCTTGGGAAAAGGTTTGGTGAAAATATATGCAATCTTCTATTTAGTGTTCACATAAACCAATCTAAATTCATTTGCTTCCACCTTTTCCTTCAAAAAGTTATACTTGATAGATATTTGCTTTGTCTTAGAATGAGATACTAGATTCTTTGATATATCAATAGCAGCAGAGTTATCACAGTGAATAACTACATGTGCATCACAATCCACCTTTATATCCTTCAACATTTGCTTCATCCATAAAACTTGTGTATAGTTAGTAGCAGCAACAACATACTCAGCTTCAACAGTAGATAAAGAAGTACATGACTATTTCTTGCTGATCCATGAAACCAACTTCTTTCCAAGAAAGAAAGCTCCATTGGAAGTACTTTTCTGGTCATCAGCATCTCCAGCCCAATCAGCATCTGTATATGCACATAAAGTAAAGTTATCATCCTTAGGGTACCACAAACCATATTCCGGTGTACCTTTCAAGTATCTAAAAATCTTTTTCCCCACACTCTCATGATTTTCTCTAGGATCACTCTAAAATCTTGAAATAATACAAACAACATTCATTATGTCAGGCCTCATCTAAGTCAAATAAAGAAGACTTCCAATCATAGATTTGTATCTTGTAGGATTTACTAATGCAGAAACATCTTTTCCTATCAATTTCTCACTTGTAACCATAGGAGTACTTACCGGTTTATAATCTCCCATACCAAATTTCTTCAACAATTCCTTACCATACTTAGTTTGATAGACAAAAAATACCTTTGTCAGTCTGAGTAATCTGCAAACCTAAGAAAAATTTCATCTCACCAATCATAGACATCTCAAATTCTTTCTCCATATTCTTAGAAAATTCTATGCATAACTTATCTTCACCTTCGAAAATAATGTCATCAATAAATACTTCAATAATTATTATATCATCATCAATGATTTTATAATATAAATTACTGTTAGCACTACCCTTTATAAAACCAAGCTTCAAAAGATATTTATCCAACCTTGCATACCAAGCTCTAGGTGCTTGTTTCAATCCATATAAAGATTTCCTTAACCTGCAAACCATGTTTGTATCATCTGATAGTGAAAAACCATCAAGTTTCTCAACATAAACTTCCTCATCAAGATCCCCATTCAAAATGCATATTTAACATCCATTTGATAAACCTTGGAGTTTTTATAAGCATCATAAGCAAGAAATAATCTTACAGCTTCAATCCTAGATACAGGTGCAAAAGATTCTCTATAATCAATTCCTTCCTTCTGAGAATATCCTTTACAAACCAATCTAGCCTTATTTCTTATAACTTGACCATCCTCATTCAATTTATTTCTAAAAACCCATTTAGTTCCAATAACATTCTTATTTTTAGGCTGGGGAACCAAAGTCCATGTGTTATTTTTCTCAATCTGATCTAGTTCTTCTTCCATAGCTTTCAACCAATATTCATCTTTACATGCCTCAATTACAGATACCGGTTCAACTTGTGAAATTAAACATACCTCATTAGTTGCCAGTCTTCTTCTTGTCATCACCCCATTGCTCTTATCCACAATGATCTGATCTTCTAAATGATTCAATCCCACATACCTAGGAGTCCTCTGACTCTCTGTTCCTCTTCCCTGTTCTTCAGTTACTGTAAAATTCTTTGATACTGCCGGAGTAACTGGTTCAACACTTTGTTCCGATAAAGGTGCTACTGGTTCATATATAATCATTTCTACTGTTGATTCCTTCTCATAAACTCTGATTTGACTTTTGTTTAGCTCATCTACTTTGACATTAGCACTCTCCACAATTCTCAACAATATCTTGTTATAACATATATATGCTTTGTTTTCATTAGAATAACCAAGAAATATGCCTTCATCACATCTAGGATCAAATTTTCCAATGATATCATCTCTCCTGATATAACATTTACTACCAAAAATTCTAAAATACTTAACTGTAGGTGTATTGCCAAACCATAATTCATAAGGTGTCTTGTCAGTTTCTCCTTTTATATGTACTATGTTGAATGTATAAACCATTGTGCTCACTGCTTCTCTCTAGTAGATATGAGGCAGACTAGCTTCCATCATCATTGTTCTAGCAACATCCAAGATAGTTTTGTTCTTCCTTTCCACAACTCCATTCTACTGAGGTGTTTGGGGAGCAGAAAATTGTCTTCTTATACCATGCTTCTCACAAAAGTTATTAAACTTACCAGATGTGGATTCTCCACCATGATCTGACCTCAAACATTTAATCTTCAATCCTGACTCAGTTTCCACTATATCCTTAAAGGTTTTAAACTTTTCAAATACTTCAAATTTTTCTTTTAGAAAACTAACCCACATCATTCTAGAATAATCATCAATGATTAGCATGAAATATCTATCACATTGAAAACTTACTAGCAGGGCCACACAAATCAGTATGAATAAGATCAAGAATATCATTTGATTTATCTTGTATACTCCTAAAAGAGGTTCAAACATGTTTATCGATTTGACATTCTTTACATATCGGATTATAGGGCTTCATAATCTTAGGTATATCCTTAACTGCCTTAGTTGAACTAATCTTTACAATGCAATCAAAATTCACATGACACGACCTTTTATGCCATAGCAAACTCTCATCAATCTATGTAATCAAACATGTCTTTTCATCAGAGTTCAAATGAAATATGTTACCTTTTGTTTGTGTACCGGTTGCAATCTCCAAACCAGATGTGTTAATGATTTTGCATTTTCCATCCTTGAACTATAATTGAAATCCCTTGTCTACCAATTGTCCTACACTCAAAAGATTATGCTTTAAACCTTCAACACAATAAAAATTGTCATTTTTGTTCTTACCATCCAATGATATAGTTCCTTTTCCTTTGATCATACATGCTTTGTCATCTCCAAATCTAACTAGACCACCATCAAATTCTTGTAAAGACATAAACTTCTCTTTATCTCTAATCATATGATGTGAACAACCACTATCAATTATCCATCCATCCTTGTCTTCAATTTTAGCAGCAAGTTCCTTCTCTTCAAGTACATTCTCTTTCAATGTCGGATCATCTTCCTTGATAGCCAGGAGCACCCATTCCTTCCCATTGTCGGAACCACTAGAAGAGTCTTATATCGGTTCATCATCAGAATAAGTAGTTCCTTCCTCATCTGCCATGTAGCATGATTTGTCTCTATTTTTCTTATAGTTGTTCTAATATCCAAGGTTAGGCTTAAATGATCTTCTAACTTTTTCTTCAAATCTTGAATTCCTTTCAAAACATCTAGATGCAAAATTACCAATCTTATTACATGCAAAACATTTAAAAGGTGATTTTCCTTCATATTTACTTCCTACCGATCGTTTAGGTACTCTTGTAGCAAATAGTGCTTCAAGTTTCTCAAACTCATCATCTTTTCTCTTAATATCTTCTAATTCCTTTGCATATAAAGCTTTCCAAACTTGCTTACCGATTGCAAATGTAGATGCATGAAAAGAAAGTTCATTCTTCACAACTCCAGAAAGTCCAAATTCTTCAAGCTCAAAAGAAAATAGTTTCCCAACCAAAGTATGGGTATGTGCACCAAGTTGTGGTACGAAAAGGGGGTCTTAAGATGCCACTTTTTTCTGAAATCAACAAAGTTTGAACTTCAACAACAAATTGAAGATAGTTACACTCCAAATTTGAAGATGAAACAAGAACAAGAGTCAGAGTGCTTCGAGTCTACTTTCTAAACTACTAATTTGTTTTGAAAATGGTAGAGATTAAGGGCTTCAAAAAGGGGGGCCACAAAAAGTGGTCCTATTTTTATGCAAAAAACATAACATAGCATCTGTTGTGGCCCCCCTAAAATGTTAACTTTTTTTTTTTGAATTTTTAAAATCACTTCGGTGAGAAATTAGCTAACACCTTGTAGTTTATGCTAGATTTTTCAGCTAATTTTTTAATGAGCATATGATTTTTTACTAATTTAGAAGTGGACACATCTTGAAAAATAGAAATTTGAGCGTGCTCCCCCCTAAAATCATGGATAACTAATAAAATATATATATATATATATTAAAATTGTGTATAATGGAGTCTAGTTTCTAAAAATGTAAGTTTCTTCAAAATTCGATGACCATGTAAAAAACTATACCCAAAATAGTGCATGTTGGTTTTTGACCAAAAATGGACACACTAACAAAAGAAATTATAGATGAAAGCCATAATGAAATCAAAATGTGAAAAGAATTAAATGCTTGGATAGCTAAGAGAGAGATCAAGGTCTCTATGGTGTTTTATTTAGTTTTATTGAAACACATGCAAACTTGATGGACATTGGAGAGCGCAGCAAAAAATATGTGAAATTTTCTAATCTTCTGTTAAAAACATGTCCCGGGCCTGAAATAATCATCCAACCCTTTGGGTTGGATGCCCAAGTACAATCCAACCCAAAGGGTTGGGTTTTTCCAATGTAGACCATTTGGCAAGCGCCAAAAATGGCGTTCACCAAATGAAAAAAAATGACTTTTCCCATTTGGCGCACGCCAAATTTGGCGTGTGCCAAATGAGAAAAGTCAAGTTTTTCATTTGGTGCATGCCAAATGTCCTGCATTGATTGATTTGAAGGTTTTGTGATATAAAATGTTCAACTTGGGCACAAGTTATACCCATCCTAAGAGGAGAATATATACATGAAATATAACATTTCAATATGTCTTTTTCTTTCTTATACTTTAAGTTATATTTCATGTATATATTGGTAGGATGTTTGAGAGTGGTTTCAACTCTATATGAGTTATAATGTAGATTGTAATGTTTAGAGGATCATATTGAATTTCATACTTAGTCAAATTTTAGTAATCAACATGCTCCTATCAGCATTCTTTAGATCCGTATCTCACTATCTTTATCTTCCCTAAGCTCTACACCTATCTCTCTGCCTCTCTTGTCTCTTTCACTTCTCTCTCCCCTCTCTACCTTTCATCCCTTTATTGTACCCTAATTTATATCCTTGACTCCCTTCCTCTCTCTTCTCTCTCACTCTCTAATTATTTCTCTTCCCTCCCACTCATTTCTCTTGTTCACTATTGATCCCTTCTATCCTCTCTCTCCCCATATGTAGGGCTCTCCTTCCCTCCCTATTCACCTCACTACCTCTCCCTACCTATATTATTACCCACCTCTCTCTCTCCCTCTAGGTTTCTCACTTATCTAATTGTCCACCCTCTAGTTCTCTCCCTCCCTCTCCACCTTTCTCTCCCTTTCCCTTGTCCCTATCTATTTATGAACACTCTCCCTCTCTTCTTTCTCCAAACCTAGATCCATCTCCTCGTTCTCTAGGTCTCTTGCTCCCTCCATTTCTACCTCTCCATCCATCCCCTCTTACTCATCTCTTTGTTCTTCTATCTCTTCTCTTCTCTCTCCCTTCCCTCTCTAGATCTCTCCCTTCCTTTCTTCCCCAATCCATTTAAATCTCCTTCCCCCACTCTCTCATTATCTCTCTTCCTCTCTTATTCTCTATCTTCATTGTCTAGTTAATTAACTCTCCAACCAGTCCTCTCTTCCCTCTCTAGGCATCTCCCTCCCTTCCTCTCCACCTATCTACCTTTGCATATAGGTCTCGTTACCCACTTCTCTTTATCCCACTCTATCTATCTCACTCCTCTCTTGCAATCTAGGTCTCTCACCTATCTATATGTTCCCTCTATAGTTCTCTCTCTCCCTCTCTATCTCTCTCTCCCTCTTCCTTAACCCTATCCCTTTATGAACTCCATACTCTTCTCTTCCTCCCCTAACCTCTTTATCTCCTCCTTCCACGTGTCTCTCACTTCATGTCTACCTCTCCATCAGTTTTGTCTTACTCCTCTCCTTTTTATTCTATCTCTTATCTTCTCCCTCCCTCCCCTCTCTAGGTATCTCTCTTCCTTTCTTCCCCTCTCCCTCTCTATCTCCCCATCCATACATACCCCCATATATATCTCACTCCCCCACTTTTTTATTCTTTATTCCTCTTGTATTCTCTCTCTACATTCTATGTCATCAACTTTCTCTCTCCCCTCTCTAGGTTTCTCACTTCCTTCTTTTCCACCTATCTACCTCTACATCAAGTCTCATTACTCACCTCTCTCTCACCCCCTCTATCTGTCTCAATCATCTCTCTTGTCATAAAGGTCTCTCATCTCTCTTTCCCCATATATTATGACCCCTAATGACATAGAATGGGTCATATGGTGTTCTAAGGGGTCACAGGACACCATATGATCCCTTAGGACACCATATGACCCATAACAATACCATATGGTGTCCTAACGGGTCACATGACACCATATGACCCCTTAGGACACAATATGACCCCTAACAACACCTAAGGGGTCATAGGACACCGTATGACCTCTTAGGTTACCATATGACCCATAATGACACCATATGGTGTTCTAAGTGGTCATAGGACACCATATGACCCCTTAGGCCACCATACGACCCATAACGGCACTATATGGTGTCCTAATGGGTCATAGGACACCATATGACCCCTTAGTACACCATATGGTGTCGGTGTGGTTTGTATGGTCTCTGATGACCCCTTAGGACACCATATGACCCCCTAGTAGACCATATGGTGTCAATATGGTCCTATCATGTCCTATGATCCCTTAGGACACCATATGACCCCTTAGGAAACTGTACGACCCATAATGACAACATAAGGTGTCCTAAGGGGTCATATTGTGTCTTAAGGGGTCATAACACACCATATGACCCATTAGGACACAATATGATCCCTAACAACACCTAAGGGGTCATATGGTGTCCTAAGGGGTCATAGGACACCATATGACCTTTTAGGACACCACACTACCCATAATAACACCATATTGTGTCCTAATGGGTTATATGGTGTCCTAAGGGGTCATAAGACACCATATGACCCCTTACGACACCATACAACCCATAAAGACACCATATTGTATCCTAAGGGAACATATGGTGTCCTAAGGGGTCATAGGACACAATATGACCCCTTACGACACTATGACCCTTAAAAAGCCCTTACAAGGTCATAGGACACCATATGACCATTTAGCACACCAAACAACTTATAATGACACCATATGGTGTCCTAAGGAGTCATAGAATACCATATGACCCCTTAGCACACCATACAACCCATAACGACACCATATGGTGTCCTAAGCGGTCATATGTTGTCCTAAGGGTTCATAGGACACTATATAACCCCTTAGGATACCATACGACCCATAACGTCACCAAGTGGTGTCTTAAGGGGTCATAAGACACCATATGACCCCTTAAGACATAATATGACCCCTGATGACACCTAAGGAGTCATATGGTGCCCTAAGGGCACACCATATGACCCCTTAGGACACAATACAACCCACAATGACACCATATGATGTCCTTGGGGGTCATATGGTATCCTAAATTGTCACTGGACACCATATGACCCCTTAGAACACAATATGACCCATAATGACACCTAATGGATCATATGGTGTCCTAAGCGGTCATATGACACCATATGACCCCTTAGGACACAATATGACCCTTAACGACATCTAAGGGGTCATATGGTGTCCTAAGGGGTCATAGGACACCATATGACGTCTTAGGACACCATACAACCCATAATGATACCATATGGTGTCCTAAGGTATCATAGGACACCACATGACTCCTTAAAAAACCATACAACCCATAACAACACCATATGGTGTTCTAAGGGGTCATAGGACACCAGATGACCCCTAAGGACACCATATGACCCATATTGACACCATATGGTGTGCTAAGGGGGCACATGGTGTCCTAAGGGGTCATAAGACACCATCTGACCCTTTAGAACACAATATGACCCCTAACAACATCTAAGGGGTCATATAGTGTCCTAAGGGGTCATAGGACACCAATTGACCCCTTAGGCCACAATATGAACTCTAACGACACGTAAGGGGTTATATGGTGTCCTAAGGGGTCATAGGACACTATATGACCCCTTAGGACACCATATGACCCATAACGACACTATATGGTGTCCTAAGGGGTCACATGGTGTCCTAAGGGATCATAGGACACCATATGACCCCTTAAGGCACCATACAACCCATAATGACACCTTATGGTCTCCTAAGGGGTCATAGGATACCATATGACCCATTAATACACAATATAACCCCTAATGACACCTAAGGGGTCATATGGTGTCCTATGGGATCATAGGACAACACATGATCCCTTAGGACACCATAGGATGCATAAAAACACCATATTATGTCCTAAGGGATCATATGGTGTCCTAAGGGGTCATATGACATAATATGACCCCTTAGGACACAATATGACCCCTAAAAAACCCTTAGGGGGTTATATGACACCATATGACCCCTTAACACACTATACGACCTATAACAACACCATATGGTGTCCTAAGGGGTCATATGGTGTCCTAATGGGTCACATTACATCATATGACCCCTTAGCACACCATAAGACCCATAATGGCACCATATGGTGTCCTAAGGGGTCATAGGACACCATATGACCCTTTAGGACACCATACGACCCATAAAAACACCATATGAGGGCTCATATGGTTTCTTATACCATATGACCCCTTAGGACAACATACGGCCCATAACGACACCATATTGTATCCTAAGGGGTCATATGGTGCTCTAAGGGGCTATCGAACACCATGTGACCCCTCAAGACACCATACGACCTATAACAACATCATATTGTATCCTAAGGGGTCATATGGTGTCCTAAGGGGTCATAGGACACAATATGACCTCTAACAACCCCTTAGGGGGTCATAGGACACCATATGACCCCTTAAAACACCATATAGCCTATAACAACACCATATGGTGTCCTAAGGGGCCATACAACACCATATGACCCCTTAGCACACCATACGACCCATAGCGACACCATATGGTATCCTTCATCTGACACCATATGACTCCTTAGAACACCATATGACCCATAACAACACCATATGGTATCCTACTATGACCCCTTAGGACACAATATGACCCCTAACAACACCTAAGGGGTCATATGGTGTCCTAAGGGTTCGTAGGACACCATATAACCCCTTAGGACACAATATGACCCCTAACGACATAGAAGGGATCATATGGTGTCCCGAGGGGTCATAAGACACCTAATGACCACTTAGGACACCATACGACCCATAATGACACCATATGGTGTCCTAAGAGGCCATATCGTGTCCTAAGGGATCATAGGACACCATGTGACCCCTTAAGAACAGAGAGAGAAATGGTGACCTTGAGAGGAGAGAGAGAATAAGAGAGTAAGGAAGATATAAATGAGGGTAAGGAAGGGGGAGATAGAGAGGGAGGGAGAGACTTAGGGAGAGGAGAGAGATGTAAGAGAGAAGAGAGACAAAGGAAGATGGAGAGATAGAGGGACAAATAATTATGACCACTACTCTCAACCCTATGTTCCCTAAACTATGTACCATCAATCTTGTATCTTATACCATAAATCTTATATCCTTCAACCCATTATCTAAATACTATATTAGGGAGGAAGAGGTGATGACTCGGAGAGGGGAGGGAGAGAGAAGATGAGAGTGGGAAGAATAAATAGAAAGATAGAGATAAGAAGAGAGGGAAAGTTGGGTAGGGGGTGACTGAGATACCTAAAGAGGGATGGGGTAGATAGGTGAGAGAGAGAGAGAAGAAAATAAGAGAGAAAAAGAGGTATGGAGATAGAGGTTGGGAGGGATAGGTAATGATCAAGAGAACAAAGAGAGAGTGGAGAGAAACAATAGGAGGAGAAGAGAGATGAAGGGAGGGAAGGATATATACGGAGATACAAAGGGAAGGTGAGAGAGAGGGAGAGAGGGAGAGAGTATAAGAGATACCTAGAGGGGGGGAGAGAGAGAAGAAATAGAGAGAAAGGGAGAGTAATAGGTCTAGAGTTTATGGAAGATAAAGAGGTTATAGGAGAGATAAACAGAGGAGAAAGTTTATAAAGGGAGATGGGTAAGGGGTGATATATGGAGAGGAAGGGAGATAAATAGAGAGGGGATAAATATAGAGATTAGATATGTAGAGTTTGAGAGAGAGGTTAAATACTTAGATGAGAGAGAGGGGGGGTCATAGAGATGGGTTCCTAATGAGGTATTGATGGATAGTATATATGTGGAGAGGGAATGAAGGAGAAACCTATAAATTGTAGAGGGAGAGATGGAGGGAGAGGTGACGACCTAGACAATGGAGAGAGGGAATATATAGAAGAGTAAAGAGATGAGTAAGAGGGGATAGATAGAGAGGTATACATGAAGGAATTCAAATACCTAAGTAATGATGAAGTAGATAGGTTTAGAGAGAGAGAATAAAGGGAGAGAGTTCATAAATGGATAGGGGTAAGGGAGAGGAAGATAAAGATGGAGATGGAGGAAGAGAACTAGAGGGTGGACAATTAGATATGTGAGAAACCTAGAGGGAGGATGAGAGGTGGATAATATAGGGAGGGAGAGGTAATGAGGTGAATAGGAAGGGAGGGAAAGCCCTAGATATGGGGAGAGAGAGGATAGAAGGGATAGGTAGTGACTAAGAGAATGGAGAGGGAGGGGAGAGAAATAATAAGAGAATGAGAAAGAAGAAGAGAGAGGGAGGGAATCAAGAATCGATATGGATTTAAGGAAGGAACAAAAGATAGAGATGGTGGGATATACCTAAAGAGGGGAGAGGGAAGTGAGATAGATAGAGATGGATAGAGATAGTTCTAGAGTTTGGGGAAGATAAAGAGAGTCAGATCTACATAGCTAAAGAATGCTAATAGGAGCACATTAATTACTAAAATTTGATATGCTGATTACTAAAATTTGGTTGTTTGAAGTTTTATATGATCCTCTAAAAACTAGAATCTATATTATAACTCCTATAGTATTGAAACCACTCTCAAACCTCCTGCCAATATATACATGAAATATAACTTAAAGTATAAGAATATTCTTTCTTATACTTAAATCTTATATTTCATGTATATATTCTCCTTCCGAGATGGGTATAACTTGTGCCCAAAATGGGAAATCTGCACACTCACAAAACCTTCAAATGCAAATAATGACTATTCACATTTGGTGCATGCCAGATGTGAGAATTCAAAAATTTGAATTTGGTGAGCGCCATCACCAAATGTTTTGCATGGGAAAATACCAACCCTTTGGTTTGGTTTTTTCTTGGGTATCCAACCCGAAGGTTTGGACAACCTTTTCATGCCAATGACGTGTTTTTATGAAAAGGTAAAAAGTGGCACCTTTTTGGTACCACAACTTTGCACACTTACCCGTATCTTTGTTCAGGGATGTATTAGCCATTGTTCTCAATTCATTAATAGAAGTAGCCTTCATTTTGTAAGCTAGTGGCAGGGATCTCAGAACTTTAGAAACAATTTCATCTTCGCTTAGAGTTCCACCACTGTAACATTGAATTCCCATAACAATCTCATTTACCCTTTCCATGAATGCAGTGATCCTTTCATCTTCTTCCATCTTCAAGTTTTCATATCTCACTTGGTAACCATCAATTTTAGCAATATTCACTATAAGATCACCTTCATAAGAGTCTCCAACTTATCCCATATAGCCTTTCGAGATGATTTGGCGGTTAATCCCATTATTTGCTAATCAAAAAGTGCACAGAAGAGGGCTTCTCTTTCTCTACAATCATTCTCAAACTCCTTGTCCAGGTTTGCCAGAGGAGGATTGCCATATCCCCAATTATAAGGTGTGACACCATTCTGTGTGGTCTCCCAAATCTCCTTGACAAGACATCCTAGATGAGTCTCCATTTGAATCTTCCATACTGTGTAATTTGTTCCATCAATCCTAGGAATATCTCTTTGAAAGATAACTCCAAAAAAATTGGATGAAATTGAACTATTAGTTGCCATAGGATCTTCCTCAATTGTTTAGGCTTTCTATAGAGAGGACCAAAGCTTTGATACCAATTGTTAGACAATTCAAATAACCAAAAGACAACTAAGAGGGGGGAGGAGGTGAATCAGTTCTCATAGATTACCAAAACCATTAGCAATTAAAACTTTAATATCAGAACTCAAAACATTAATATTGGAATAGCAATTAAATCAATTAAGCATAAACAATAATCACAGAATAAATACCATCCATATGACACCAAGATATATATGTGGAAAACCTAGTAAGGGGAAAAACCACAGTAGGAAGCCTACCCACAGTCATATAATACTTCTGTAGTATGTGAATTACAATTGAGGGGCTTGCACTTGTAGGAAGGCCAACAACCTAAAGCACACTGCTCATCACAAAAGGAGCCTCACCGACTACATAGAAATTCAGACTATGATCGGGAGAAGTGTTGAACTGCAAAAGATAGCATCTCCTATGCCTGAATATAGTTCCAATTAAGCTCAATACTAGAGGACTAACTCCTCTTACATAAACCCAATTTGATCTCCAATGATTGACCAAATCCTCTACCTGAATGATATTACATTATTCGCACATTACATTCCTTGACCATGACCTCTAACATAACCATGATGATCTACAATAAGATCTTACATCTATGTATACAAACCCTTGACCATAAACAATTAGGTCATCCACCAAATAATAAACCAGTTACATAATTACAAACCATGTCATCCTTAGACCAAACAAATAATATCCAACACATAAGACATCCTAGAAACACATCGAGAGGTCCAATCCACATGTTACATTAAAGTCGGTCCATAACATAGATCAACTAGGACCCAAGATAGGTTCACATACTACAACAATGATCTCCATCCACCAAGTCTTGAACATTATCACCATTAGCATCCTGAAACTCCACCAGAAGCTGCACCAACACCCCTTATGCAATTGATAAAAAATCTTCATCAAAATCTTTGTCGATGAAACACTCACTTGAACCAGAAACCAAGCTTATAAGCAAACATGATAGCATCTGATCACCAAACCAAAACCAACTTACTGAATATGAATATGAGTATCATGAACAAGACAAATTCATAACCAAATCATATCAAAGCCTACTAGATCATATCGGATCCAAATCAACCAGAAATCACTCAACCTACCAAAACCAGAAGGGTGTCAATAAAACATACAAACAGCTAGTGTCGACATCAATGCAACACATAATCAATTCCACCAAATGACCAACACTTACAAGAAAAAAAAAATGCTTATTATTCCTCCCATGAGCATGCTCATCCCCCCACCCAACATCATAATATAAGGAACTTGGAAAATGGTACCATCAGAGAAATAATGATGAATTTCCAAGAACAATTGAAGGCTATTGATATGGAGTGAGAATATTATCTACATCAAGAAAAACTTGCTTACCAGGCCTAGATTCAACAACAATGAGCAGAGTCTTGGAGAAAACAACAAGAGAAGTTTCTTTGAATGCAAGTTCCTGCTAAGGAAGAAGAGATCTAACGACCAGTGGCTATGGAAAAGCAACCCATGTGAGAGGATAAATCAGCCATTGTAGCTCCTAAATTATAAATCCCAAGCATCATACAGGGGATGCCTTCTAATGAGCCCCCTCAATGTCTTTTTCAAAAAAATCTTTCCCCTCAGCTCTCGATCTCTGATACCATCTCACTTTTTAAGGATAGACCTGTTGTTTGGAGGGTTCATTGGTCTTATAAACCAAAGAAAGAGGATTATTTTGTTGGTTGTGAGTTTCCATATGCTTGCAAGGTTGAACAACCACCCTTAGCACAAGAGAAAAATAAAAATGGGCAGTTGTAGCAGCAAGGCATCAACCAAATAATAGAGAAAAATGAAGAAGAGGATTTATTCCTCTCATTTGATGAACTTCCTTGATTTATTGACTATGAGAAAGAGGAATTTTTTATTTCTACAGTGGTAGAATTCTTAAAGAAGAAAGAAGATGTTGAGGATAATAGTGGATAATGTGAATATGAGAAAACTTGTGGGGTTGAGTGAGAGGAGAAGCTTGATGCCTCTATAGATCATCATGAGGATTGCTGTGAAGTATGGGCGATCCATACCATGGAAGGAAGCACATAGGAGATCGATGAAGACCTATTTTGGGATGAGTTAGAAGTTTTTTGTTCATATATTGACACCAAGTTATCATCTCCTGAGTTGGATGATCATTATAGGTATGCAGAAAAGGAGGTTGTACCAGCAAATGAACCATCAACACCATCCCCCCATTGGTCAAAAAGACATCAAGGAAGAAGATCGTAACGGTAAGTTCAATGTTGATTGCTTGAACTTGGCACTTTCAAGAGGGTTCCCCATCATCCATCTAGCTCATCTTGAGAGTTACAAGCCGCCCCTAGTTATGCTTACCTCTAAGAATGAAAATGCGTATTTAGAAGAGAATGTCTATCCCACCCATTCAATATAGGAAGAAGTGTTCAAAGATGTATGAACCACAAATTCAATTCAGACCTTAGAATTGTAATTCAATGAATTGATAGAAAGAAAAACATACCAGATTGTGTCTAGTTTGCCTCTATTATATGTTTATTTCTGTATTATGGATGAATTTATAGCTCTATGTCATCTCAAATGAATGTAACTATTTATTGTTTTTTATTAATATAAATGGGTTTTACAAGGACTCGATACCCAAAGTCAAAGGGCAATAGAAAAAGTAAACAGTCGCTAACCAATCTAGAACCATCAGCAAAACAACCACAAAAACAGGGGCCAAGCCCACACATTAAAAAAAAAAAAAGAGAACAAGAAAAAACCTAAAACACACTAAAACAAATATTGCATCAGCTCCAAATTATTTTGGATCATACTCTTGTTGATTTCCTTAAGCTTATGCATGATGAACCTGGAGGTATTCTTCTCTTAGTTCCTGCTTCTATTCCTCGAATAGGGGCCAGTAGTGGTCTGTAGTCCCATACCTTGCAAGCTTGGCTCCTGGATTTTATTCTTCTATTTGGTGTCTCAAGGTGTAATACTGGTGGTGGACTGAGCTCTTTGATCTGCCATCATTGCATTGACCTTTTAAAGACCCTAAGCGTTGTTATTCATGGCTTCCCTACTAATATCCACTAGATTATTTAGATTGCTCTTAATTTATTCCAAGCTAATCTCCAACTAACCAATCCTTGATTCATGATCTGTTTTCATGGTCTTCACATCTTCTATGAGTTTTTGTTCCATTCAGAGAATTTTATACTTTTTTCTTGGCATAGGTATCTTAGTAAAAGTATCAATGATGCCCTTAATACCATCCTTCAACATATTAATCTCTTTATTGACCCAAAGAAAGTAGTTCTCTTGGCTTTTGATAGAGTTGTTAAGGAGAATACCAAAATCAAAGTCTCTTTGGGTATTCCCTGTTCCCCCTATTCAACATTAATGGGGTTTTCCAACTTTATTTCCTTCTCCTTTCTGTTGGTATCCCCAATTTTTCCAATTTAAGACTTTTTTGTATTTGGTGGGCCAAAACCTTGTAAATTGGGGTTTTATACTTACTGGCAACCCATCTGAGATGTTTGTTTCTTTTGATACTACCCATTCCATGTGTAATACCTTGTTAGGGGCCCTCCTCCTGAGAAGGATGATATTCTGAATCATCTGAGACATTGAGGTCCCGCCAATCCATAGCCCTACCAGACTCTTCTTCATTCATCTCTTTATCAGACAAATAATGTACATCAGTGTTGGTCGAAGAATTGAGGGATTTATTCATCAGGGAGGGTTTAACCCCATGATCCTTAGCATATTCCATGATGAGCATGATTAACCCCTCATGCAAAGTAGGGTTATCACTATTTTTTTTGTGATTCACGAGGCTATTTTCAAGAGAAGATAAAAAATAGAAAGGTAGAGAAATTATTTTGTTGTTCCTAAAATGGTTTAAAATCATAAAGTGGTAAGAGAAAATACTGGCATAGTATCCATCAAGAGTAATGTACCTCATAATCACTTCGACGCGACCATCTCCGCTCAAAGTGACTATAGGTCCTTTCTATTATAGCCATTGTCCTTCATCTTTCACACTCTTTTTGTCTCACTTTATTTATCAAATAAAGTTGCAATGGCTTCTTCTGCTACTTTCCTCTCTGTAAAACTTCTTGCCTTCCATCTGCAAACCAAATATCTCTACAATGAAGGTTTCATCAATTCTAAACTCTGCTCCAAAATCCACGAGGATTCCTTTTTCCCAACTATTCACAAAATCCTCTATCACTTTTGGGTCATTTCAATGAAGCCTCTAGAGATACATCACAAGGATTTCATTAGTAATCTTCATCCATAGTTCTTTGTTCTTTTCCCATTTCTCGTAGGAAGTAGGCTCTATTCTACCTCCCATGAGAAAATTGCCTCTGCAACAATGGATGAAGGTACCAAACCCAAACCAGACAATGAAAAACCAGATATAAAAGAAGACTCTAGAAATCCTGGTTTGGGATTTCAAACTCAA
Source organism: Cryptomeria japonica (assembly GCF_030272615.1). Classification (NCBI taxonomy): domain Eukaryota; kingdom Viridiplantae; phylum Streptophyta; class Pinopsida; order Cupressales; family Cupressaceae; genus Cryptomeria; species Cryptomeria japonica. The sequence continues at coordinate 760,566,408 of NC_081407.1, read as the reverse complement.
ATCCCATGAAAGATCATTATTCATTTAGCAGTCTATCATCATTAATGCGAGAAGAATGGCCAATGCATTCAACATCATTTCTCGTCAATTTACACAATTGTATCAGGAAAGTTTCCTTTCCTGTCCACCACCATATGTCCACATAATCCACACCAATGTTCATCAGGTGGTCTGCTACCATATTACCTTCTCGATAAATGTGGGAGATTTTGAAATCATCCAATTTTGTAATCCTCATGTGGCACTCCTGAATTAAATGCTTGATGGTCTAGCTAGACTCGGTTTGTTCACTCACACACCTAATGATTTTGAGAGAATCAATCTCAATAAAGACTTTTTTAAACCTTTATGTGATAGCCCTATGTAACCCAATGTAAGAAGATTTATCTATTTATTGTTATGGTCTCCAGATTTTATGATTTCATCATAGATGCATAGGTCGTTGAATCATGTTTATACTCTTTCAATGGTCTGTAATAGCTTGTGATTTGAGGTTATACTATGCCATTTGGTGTGGAAAATCTAGATGGAATAATTGTTTTAGTAAGATAATAGGAATTCCCCCTGCGAGCCTAAGCGGGTGCCTCTCGCTGAAAGATTTGAATATTTTACCCTATGTCTGTGTCACTTTGAGCATTATGTTCTCTTTCCAACAATGAAGAGTTTGTGGTGTGTTGTTCTTATCTTTTGGGGTCAGATGTTCCTATTATTTCTAACGGGGATTTAAAGTGTTGCAAAAGCTTTGGCACATCGCCTTAGATTAGGTTTGCTTATGTTTGTTTCCTCTTTCCCTTTCCATCCCCTCTAAAATTCAAAGAGAAAGATTTAAAATCGTAGAGGTCATTTCACAAATAGCACAAGGTTCCCACACCTATGAAACTTCCCAATTGCCCTTATTTAAGCTGAGATCCTTTTTAGGGATCAATAGGTAACATTTGTAACATAGGAAATAATTGCTTGAGGTATGTGAGCTTCAAAAATTTAAATACTTTTGATGTAGTTCTAGTAGAAAAGAAATCCTAACCCTTGCATTTGCATATCTTGACACCACAATTGTATATCTCAATTACATACACAATTCATATTGTATATGGTGTAAATGGATAACAACATTGAAAGACTAAATGAATTCAACCACAAAAACCCTAGCCTAACAACAAGAAAGATCCACCATAACATATGAAGATTACCTAAGACAATGCAAATCAAATGAAATCACAAAGATTATACCATCACATGTCCAATAGGGTTTGGATCTCCATTCCTCATATCTCCATTGATCTTGCTTGATATATTTGCTCTTAGATTTTATGTGCACAAGAGCTCAACAAAGAACGAAATATGGTTGCAAGTAGGATCGCCTATGTTCAAAAGTGTAGTGTAGTCAAGTAGTCAATGGGGGGGTTTGATAATGAAGGAAGCATCTCCTTATATAGAAGACACTATATGAAACAGAGGGATAAGATTGAGAGGTGTAAAAGGAGGTCGGCTATGATTAGAGGGTAGGTAAAAGAAATAATAAAATAATGAAAGGGGTAGGTAGTGTATGAATTAAGAGATGAATGACATGTGTCATGGGTAGAAAAGGTTAATGAATTAATTAAATAAATAAATATTCATTTAATCAATAGAGGAAATGGGATAATTAAATAAATAAGATATTTATTTAATTTAGAAAAAGGAAAATTTAAATAAATAAATGTATTTATCTAAATGAGAAATAAGGCTAGAAGAGGATAAATGAATTAATTAAATAAATAAGGATTTATTTAATTAATAGATGAATTAAGCTTAGATAATTAAATAGATAAAATATTTATTTAATTAGACTAGACAATTCTGGGTGTCTACATTTTGCCCCTCTTTGAGACAATGCGACTTGTCGCGTTGTTTCAAAGAAGATAATATGAACTGATACAAAGTTGCCCCAAGATGGGAATGATATGCCCCCTCGAGAGATTGGATGAAAAAATGTCTGAAAAGATCACAGACAATCTCTCAATAAGAAAGAAAGGCTAGAAATGACTGACCAGATAGGATAGAGTGACAGAGTCACGGGATAAAGAAGACTGACTCGGGAAACAAGGGCTAGGGTAGGGCTTGGGCAGTCTATAAGATAGACCACAAGGGGAAAGCATCCTCATTGTCATCCACACATCCAAGAGATCAGAGTGCAGAGTGAGAATAGAGCAGCAGTAGTCAGCAGTGATGGCATTGGTGCACAGATTCAATCGCATTCACCGATTTCAGAGCCCAGCAGATGTAGGAGAGCTAGTGAGTATTGCAAAACCTCCTTGTACTTTGTCACAATAAATGTTGTCATTAATGCATCTTAGGTAGCACAATAAATGCATTTTAGAATATGTCAAACAAGGTCAAAAAATGCTTAGGCACGTCTGTGTTTGTGTCAGGCACGTCTGTGCAATATGTAAGTGCGTTTATGTAATGAAAGCACGTTTATGTCTTCTAGGTCGAATCGACAGTTCTGTGATAAACATATGTTGTCGATTGGATAAGCTACTAAGAGGATACACTCAAGTAGGTCCTGTAGGGAAGACTAGGATAGATCGAGGCACTTTGTGATGAACATGGAGTACTAATATGAGCAACACTTTGTGATGAACAGGGAGTGCTAATATGAACAACACTTTGTGATGAACAGTGAGTGCAAATATGAGCAGCACTTTGTGATGAACAGGGAGTGCTAATATGAACAACACTTTGTGATGAACTGTGAGTGTCACTGGGATAGAAGCAACACTTTGTGATGAACAGTGAGTGTCACTAGGATAGAAGCAACACTTTGTGATGAACAGTGAGTGTCACTTTGACTGACATGATTGATTTTCTTGACTATAGGAGTACCTACCTATGATGGAGTCATGGGAGAGATTCCCATCGAGTCAGAGCTTATGACCGGGCCTGACATTTGAGGACAGAGCCACAATTGAGGTTATGGGTTTGTGATTCATTTTGTATATGCCTGAGTTTCGAGCGAACATGGGATTGCTAACTGCACTGGCAGAGAGGTGGCACTTTGAGACTTGCACTTTTCATTTGTCGATGGGGGAGATGACAGTCACCCTGGAGGATGTATACAGGATTCTATGGATACCGATCGATGGGGAGCTGATTCTGTACGATCGAGATGGAGATAGGGAGGCCCTGAGATGAGTGTTTCAGGATCTAGGACTAGAGATGAGGGCTGGACACGTGGCATGGGACACGATGACACAGACAGGATTAGCACTACCAGTAGTATTGGCAGAAGTGATCAGTGGGTTCCTCTGTCTGGATAGGGTGACACAAGGATTGGCTGCGGGATCGGGGAGGAGGAGGAGAGGAGGAGGATGAGACAACTAGGCTCAGGAGACAGAGGGGACATCAGAGATGATCATGGGGTGGGTCCTTCCAGGGCTTAGACTCTGTCGAGGCTAGCCGGCTCCGAGGGAGGGAGTTCATCGTAGCCATAGAAGGCTCCCTATATATCAATTTTGTACCATTTTGTATGATGATGTAGACACCTTCGGGTGATTGTAGCCATATGATTTTGACATCATTGTATAATGACACTTATGATTATATATATGAGATGATTCATCTTTGCGGCAGCTATATGCATGCATACCTATGTGATGTATGTTTCTATGTGATGCTTATGATATGGATGCAAATATGTATATGATGCAATGCAATATATTTTTTTGTTCTTTTATGTTTTATATGTGTATGCATGATGCAAATGTGAATGTATGTAATGCAGATGAATATGATAATGCAAATGTAAATTGTGCTAACAGGTGTTGTGTGTAGGATGTGATGCAGTTGTGATATCTATATGTATGTATGAAATGCTTATATGTGGTAATGCAGGTGCAACTACATGAAATGCAAATGTTTTTGGTGTGTCATTATACTCAGTCATGTGATAGCAGGCTATGCGGACTCGAGAAGGATGATGGGAGTCAATCAAGAAAGGGGGATGAAAGACAGAAGATATGAAAGTGAAAGAGCTTCTTGTGCTTTATCATCATTGAGCTTTATTATGGCAAAATAGGTTATGACAATCGAGGCATATGTTCGACCTAGAAAGTCATTGTACCCGTTTGCACAGAGATAAGACAGTTGCAAACAAGAAATGCCCCAGTTCACACTAGACTCTCAGTGTCCTCATATCCGTGGACAAGTCATAGAATTACTAAAAGACAATCCACAGACAACAAATACAAATAGGTGATGATACCCCATCCTCGCCTTTCTAGTCAAAGACATCCTAGAGATAGAATCTCTAGTCAGAGACATCCTGGAAAATATAAAAGACATGTCACCAAAAGATAAAATCAAAATAAAACCAAGACTCAACACCAACATCCACTGTAGTCCTCAAATTTAGTGTCTCTTGTCACTTGTATAAGTCTTATTTGATTGTGGTCACAATGTTTACTTTCACAAAAAGGATAGATAGCACTGAACCATAATGTTGTCTGGGTCTGCTGAAAGATTTGATTTGTTAAAGCCCATTGTTACTGATGTATCTCATCTGAAACTAACTGAATCCATGAAACCAATACTTTATTGCGGATTGGCGATGCAGATGCTGCTTTATTGCGAATTGGGCGCAGATAAACTGAAGAAAGTTGTAAGAAACTATACTCCTCGAAACATGTGATGTTCTCAGTTCCACACCCATCACTAGACATAGGATTTGCCTTAGCCATAGATAGGATCTGATTTATTATGGATGGAAAGGGAGGTGAAAAGTGAGGTTTATTATGAATGGCTAACCAATCTTGGGTAGATCAATAACAAGCCATGATGGGAATGGGTAAGTTTATTATGAACGAATAGGTTGTGAGTGTGTGCAAAGTGAAAGGATGAAAGTGAATCCTGAAGGAGGGAGGAGCAATGTCTCTATGCATGGCACTGGTGACCCAATTTTCACCATGGTACTTTCCCAGGGTGCCACCGAAGTGGTTTTCACCATTGGACGAAATTTTTATTTTTTTTTCTTTTTTGATTTTTTTGATTTTTTTGTGTCACAAGGCACCTGTTTGCTAGGTTTTCACCAAGTAACGATTTTTTTATTTTATGATTTTTTTGTATTTTGAAAGTTTTGAATTTTTTTTTGTATTTTTGAAATTTTTGATTTTTTTCTATTTTTTCTATTTTTGATTTTTTTTGTATTTTTGAATTAGGATATTCCAAAGAGCTATGTGTAGAACCTGTGAAGGTGCATGTTGTTGATAGGATCCTCCAAAGGTTCACCTTCTGTAGTTGAAAGTTGATATGCACCAGATCCATATGTTGTTGTGATGATGTAAGGACCAAGCCAGTTTGGTTCGAACTTGCCTTTCTTCTCTCTATCTTGCTGATTTTTAGGATTTTATCTGAGAACCAAGTCACCTACCTAAAATATATGAGGCTTTACCTTGTGATTGTAGCTGCATTGTTCCTTGACTGAATGATGTGTAGCCCGAGTGACTGTCTTCCTTGATAAAGGAACTGAGATAGAATTACTAGTGTGTGGACTACATAGGCCTATATGTGTGTCACCTGAAGAAGTTTGGGCATCCTTGATAACAAATTCCCTTGAGGAAGTTCCATTAAAAGTCCATCCTGTATCGCTGGAAGGGAAAGGATGTGCAGAACAAGTGGCTGAGTTATGAAGGCTTATGATTGTGAAAAGAAGTGAAAGTAGGATAGCATGATGGAGACTTAGGATCAACAAGTGTTCTTTTTTACTTGAAATTTTAGAACTTTTGCCCCCAGTTATTTTGATTTAGGGGAGATCAACTCTTTCTCTTTTTCTTTCATAGGATTTTTATCCTTGACCTTGATTTTTGTGGATTCCAGTAGCTTTTGATTTTGACTTGGACTAAAGGACTTTTCTTTAGTTTTGACTTTTAGATTTTTCTTTTCAAAGCTTGATTTGTGATCCCCAATGAGTAAGGGCTTCTGTGATTCTTGTTGATCCAAGTCTAGAAGTGGAGTGGAAATGGAATGAGAGGATGAAATGGTAAAGCTATGTGAGTTCTCAAGAGGGTTGGCGATATGCTCAATAGATTCTTCGCTAGAACCACTCTTAGGACTATTGATATCAAGAGATGCTTGCACCACTAGAGGAGATTTGCATTTAGACTTAGTAGCCACAACACTAGGTGGTTCACACCCAATTCCTTGGCATTTCAAATTGTTTATATATTGTTCATGTTGGCTAAATACCTTGGGAGATAGTGGGAGTTGATCAACATGAAAGATATACTCACCACATCCCATATCTTTAATCTTGAACTTTTCTTTGATCTCTACTTATTTTGATGTAGAAGCTTTCAAGGATTCTGGATCCACATATGCTGAGGATGGAATAGCCTCTCGATTGACTGGTATTGTTATTTCTAATCTAGGTCATAGATTGTTGCAATATATGAATGGATTTGGGTCAACTTTGACAGTCACTTCAACTCCATTGTGTGGAAACTTGATGCATCGATGATATGTTGATGGTACTGTGCTCATCTCATGAATCCATGGGCATCCTAGCGATATATTGTATGTGAGATCGAGATCAAGGACTTGACAAACCACATCCTTTGTAACTGGCCCAACTCTAAGAGGTAAGGTGACTGTGCCTTTAGATGAACGCTCTTCGTCATCATATGCTTTGATGGTAATTTTGTTTGTAGATTTTACAGCTTTGTCAAAATATCCCAATTGTTTAATAGTGTTCAATGTACAAATGTTTAGACCTACTTCTCCATCTATCAGGACTCGTTTTATTTGATGTTTGTGTATGAATGCTTCAATGTGTAAAGGTCATTACGTGGCTGATTTACGGAGGTGTCATCAGTTTCTGTGAATGTAAGAGAGTGTGGAATGGAAAGGTATCCCACCATGGCTTGAAACTGGTCCACGTTCAGATCAGTAGGAACAACAGTTTCTCTCAAGATTTTGTCAAGAATGGATTTATGTGCAAGAGTTCAAGTATGGAGATGAGCGCGGGTGTCTTCCCTAACTGTTCTACAAGGTCATACTCAGGTTTGGTTGATGAGGAAGCGGTGTTTTTAGCTGGAGCACCTTGCAAAGTGAATTTACCTTGGCGGGTTGTAACATGACATTCAGAGGTAGGTTCGGAAGAAGATTTGATGCGTTTTAGGACAATCTTAGGTCTTTGGGTAGAATTCTCAGGCATTTTGTCCTTGATGATAATGGTAGAGACATAATTGTCCATCGAAATGTGTTTGATAGTTGAATCATAGTTATAAGATGCTCTAGTATAGTTGGTCTAGTCATCTGTGGCTTTAGCTTTTCCCTTGTCATGCTTTGGGAATGGTTCCTTAAACATTTCATGTTCTTGATTGGATGAGTGTCCTTCAATCTCAATGTCACCTCTATCAATGAGATCTTGTATGATGTTCTTCAGTCGATGACAATTTCCTATCTTATGAAATTCACAATATTCATCATCATTCCACCAATTTGGTTTAACCTTTGGTTCATATGGAGGAAAATTTGGAATAGTGATTACCTTGTTTGCCACTAGCTTTTTGAAAACTGACTCAAGTGGTTCTCCCAATGGAGTCTACTTCCTTCATGATTTAGAAGTTGTTTGATTATTCACCTAATTTGATCCGGAAAAAATGAATTTGGGTCGCACTATATTGGCATCAACAACACCATCATTGACTATGTTCTTGTTTTTATTCCAAAATCTTGGCTTGTCTTTTCCTTTAAAGTCATCTTTGTTTTCCTTGAATATCTTAATGACTTCTTGTTCAATTAGGACCTTCTCTGTTGCTAAGCCTTTTTCAATGACATCCTTGAAGGTGGACAAACAAGCTTTCCTTAAGTCATAGCCAATTTATTTGTTAACATTCTAGGTGAACATTTCTACCATTTGTTTTTGTGGAATTTCACAAGGGCATCTGCTGGCTAGATTCCTCCATCTTTGTAAAAATGATGCAAAAGACTCTCCCTCTTTTTGCTTGGTGTTGCACAAAGTAGTGACTGATATGTCTGTCTCTATATTGTAGGAGAAATGTTGAATAAATGCCTCTGCTAAGTCACCCCATGACTTAATACCAGGTGGAAGTTGGGAGAACCATTCCATAGCTTGATCGCCTAGGCTCTGTGGGAATAATCTCATCAAATATGTCTCTTCTGCTGCTATCTCAATGCAAGCTATGAAAAACTCTCTTATGTGTGCCTTAGGATCCCCTTTTCCTCTATACTTATCAAATTTAGGCATCACAAAGTGTGTAGGAAAAGGAGGCATTGGAATGCTCTTGTCAAATGGATAAGGACACATGTCTCTCATTGTGTATGTTGGCTTCGATGTATTTATGTCCTTCATTTTCTTTTGTAAGTCCCTGATTTGTTGCTCCAAATTGCTCTTAGGTGGAGATCGACTTCTTGGACCATACCCCATGCTTGAGGCACCAATTGGAGGAGAAGCATGTTGCATATATGGATGATATTGATCATACACATGTTCATATGGAGGAGGTCTATAGTGATGCTGCATATATGGACCACTTGGTATAGATTCATGTTGAGGAACGAAATATCTATTTTGTCCATGTATACCATACTCTACAGGCATGTCATGTTCTAATGTGTTGCCCCCAAATTTGACATGGGGTTTCCTTGTGTCCAAATTTTGAGCATGCCTTTGAATATCCAATTGCTTTGGTGGTTGATCCTTAGCATTGATATGTGATTGAGCATATTTCTCTGCATAAGACTTCCATAATGGTCTGTGAAGGTGAGTATCATATGCTTGACCATGTGTATGTGGGACCTTTGGTTTTTGAAACAAAGATGATGGTGATTCAGGCACAAGATGTGGTCTTCTATTGCCTCAACTATTAGGCCTCCTTTGATCCATGTTGGAGTGAGGTTGTTGCAAAGGTCGATTTTCCATTATTTGAGACATGTCAAAATCATGAGGTATCTTGGCTCCACTTTGTGCCATCATTTGTAAGAAGTATTGTCTATCCCTCCTCATTATTTCCTCAACCAATCGATTGAAACGGGGATCCATAATGGATTCTTCCACATCTACTGAATGTACTAAAAAGTTGTCCATATCATCATTGTGTGTATCATTGTTGTTTGTAGTGTCCATGTTCTCAACATTTGGAATGTTTCTATAGGCATCCATGTCAGGTAATGTAGTATGATCAGAATTGAAAAAGATATCATTGTCATACTCATAAGAACTCATGTTTGCAGACTCTTGAGCCTCTTTAGTTTCTCTCCTAGATTTTTGAAGATGGGTTTCAACCATGAACTAGGTATTGACCGAGATGTGTGAGACTAGATGAAAATGGAAAAGTATGGAAGACCAAGAGTTGGATGGAACGTAAATAAATTTGAGGTGTACTTGCAATGTCTAAAGTGTAAGACCAAGTATGTATGTAGTAGAGTAGGTGTTGCTTCCAAAGAGAGGATAGTTTCTCTTGATGAGGTAAGTTGACCTTGACTCTAAGTAAGACCAAATGAGACCCAAAGGTGATAGACCTTGATGAGGGACCACTTAGCAAAATGTTGTTGTATGTAGTATGTTGACAAAGTATGATGAGGACAATCAAGTGACCTTTTGACTCAAGTTTAGACAAATGTAAATTTAATGCAAGATGTAAAGCAATGATGGACTTTGTGAGACCCAAAGACAAGTTGAATGCTAGATGAAAACCCGGAGAAACAACCTAGGAAGATCAAGAATTCCAAAACTGATTGCTCTTGTTTGCTGGATTGTAAAATTTTTCCAATTTGTGAAGTTGTTGGTTGTGACCAAATCTAAATGTTTGACTGTTTTTCGTGACAAGAGGACACAATTTTGATGAGGACTCAATGTTTGCAAGTGTTTAGACTCAAAATGACTCAAAGAAAAGTGTGTTGTTTGATGTAAAAATGTTTTGCATACACTTGAAGACACAAAAGATACATTGTTTTGCTATTTGGTCTTGAATGTTTTGAATGTTTAGAATAAGTCAAGCACAATTCTTATGGCTGGCCAAGACAATAGTTGTTGATCCCACATGAGGTTTTACCTCCGAGGCTACGCTATCCAGAGTGGATACTTAGATGCTTGACCTCACTAGCTCCACCCTCAACACTCACTTCTTGGGTTAGCCAAGCATCAGTCCCCACGAAAACTCCCCGTGGTGAACTTTGTATCTCTACTAAGAATCGTATGTGTGTGGGCCGCTACCAAAGGTCCGACCTCCTGCCTCAACAACTAGAAGGATTTTGGCTTCTAAAACAAAAAGGTGCTAGTAAGGGCATCTGCTCGTGTGGCCATACATGCGGCACTTTCAGCTCTGTAAATACAGAAGGCTCCCAGCCGGTAGGGGTTACGCCCTACAACTGATCAAATAAATTTGATCAAATGGGTTTATGGGGAGACATAGTGTCAGTATGAACTAATCAGCACACGTTATCCATAGTTTTCACCATGAATATAGTTGTTTATAGTGGTTCGGAAGAGGTGGGTTTTCCTCGCTTCCACTTAGGTCATTCTCTTCTCACTAGTAGTCCTAATGACCACATGGGAAGATAGGCCCTCTAAAGATTAAACAAAAAGAGCCTATTGCTCAAGACACAAAAGACAATGATTCAATTTTAGTGCACCAATTGAAGTGTTTGCTAGTCTATGAAAACAAGGCACACAATAAAATTCCAAATACCCTTTCCAAGGACCTACAACAAAGATTTATTAGTATTTTGGATTGTTTGAAATAATCACCCCTTCCTGCAAGCAGACAAGTTAGGTAAATTTTAGATCCAAAAGACTTTGTGAAATAGGGGCCTTCAACAATTCATTTTGTTGACCAATTCAAAGCCCTGATTCATCATAAAAAAAGACCACCTGTAAAATTTCAAGAGATTTCCAGAAACGTAAGAAAATCCAAAAAATTTGCTAATTTTCTCTAAAAATTAATTTTTTATGAAAAATCATAAAAAATTCATATAAAATACAAAAACGATCCAAAAAATCTGAAATTTTTGCTAGAGAGTCCTGATGGTCTTCCAAACTTGCATAAAATAATTTCTACAACAAATCCAAGCAGTTTGTGACATATGAGTAGAATAATGCAAAACCCTAATTTTCAAAGATCTGATTTTTGAGAAATTATTTTGAATCAATTTTAAAATCACAAAGAATATATCCTATGTATAATTCTAAGATATTTCCAAAAATGTAATAAAATCCAAACAATTCACTAATTTTCTCTCAAAATTAATTTTTCATGAAAACTCATAAAAAATTCATATAAATTGAAAAAGTGATCCAAAAAATCTGAAATTTTTAATAAATTCTTTGGATACATTTTCTGACCTATACAAAAAATTGGATGTCAAAATTCGAAGCTGTTTGTGAGATCTGATCAAAATAAGGAAAAACCCTAATTTTTAAAGATCCGATTTTTAGGGAAATATTTTGCATAAAAATTAAAATCACAAAGAACAGATCCTATGTATAAATCTAAGTGATTTCCAAAAATGTAAGAAAATCCAAAAAATTCTCTCATTTACTCTCAAAATTAATTTTTTATGAAAAATCATAAAAAATTCATAGAAAATGAAAATGTACTCCAAAAATTCTGAATTTTGTATTGAGATCTCCTAATACTTTTTTCAACCTGCAAAAACAATTTGGTGCAAAATTTCCAAGCCGTTTGTGAGATATGATGAAATCTTTCCAAGATCTTGATTTTGTGTTCAAAACCCTAGCTGCACAAGGTTATTCTCCAAATTGTTTTACAAAACAGCAATATAGGGTTAGAAAAATCTACAAAAAACATAGATCTAACAAAAATCTATGTCCCATGGGGCATGCCAAAATGTATATGGTGAAAATGGATAACAACAATATTGAAAGACTAAATGAATTCAACCACAAAACCCTAGCCTAACAACAACAAAGATCCACCATAACATATGAAGATTACCTAAGACAAAGAAAATCAAATGAAATCACAAAGATTATACCATCACATGTCCAATAGGGTTTGGATCTCCATTCCTCCTATTTCCATTGATCTTGCTTGATATATTTGCTCTAAGATTTTATGTGCACAAGAGCTCAACAAAGAACGGAATGTGGTTGCAAGTAGGATCGCCTATGTTCAAAAGCGTAGTGTAGTCAAGTAGTCAACGAGGGGGTTTGATAATGAAGGAAGCATCTCCTTATATAGAAGACACTATATGAAATGGAAGGATGAGATCGAGAGGTGTAAAAGGAGGTCGACTATGATTAGAGGGTAGGTAAAAGAAATAATAAAATAATGAAAGGGGTAGGTAGTGTATGAATTAAGAGATGAATGACATGTGTCATGGGTAGAAAAGGTTAATGAATTAATTAAATAAATAAAGATTCATTTAATTAATAGAGGAAGTGGGATAATTAAATAAATAAGATATTTATTTAATTTAGAAAAAAAAAAATTAAATAAATAAATGTATTTATCTAAATGAGAAATAAGGCTAGAAGAGGATAAATGAATTAATTAAATAAATAAGGATTTATTTAATTAATAGATGAATTAAGCTTAGATAATTAAATAAATAAAATATTTATTTAATTAGACTGGACAATTTTGGGTGTCTACACATATTTTGCAATATGAAGAAAATTCAAGTGAGAAAGCAAGCAAGCAAATGGAGGAGAGGTCATGTACAAAGTTCAAGCATTTATGATGACATCCATGATCATGATTCAATGAAGACCTTCAACTTAAAATTATCAACCCTTACATGAAGATTCAAGGCAAGAATCATCAAGGTATCAAATTCCAATTCAAGCATTTACAATTCAGATCTCACCTTGCCATAAAAACACAAGCTTTTCCAATTCAATTCAAGTTTAATTTCTATTTCAATTTTAGGGTTAGTTTCAAACTTGGGGTTTGATCTAGGTAAACCCTTATCCACATCTTTCCCTCTTTCTGTGTGTAGGCAATAGGTCCAAAATTTGTAGATGGAGATTGAAATTGAGGAGACAATGACGAATAGATTTGGCTTTTGCAGAAGGGAAAATTGAAGGAGAGGGGCAACACCACTGCATTGGTCCCAAAAAAAAATTCAAACTTATGGGAAGGATTCTTGATGATATTTTGATCCCATAACCTAGTTTCTATATGCATATAATAACTTTTGGACTAGGATGAACACTACTTTGGTCTCCCATTTCTGAGCCACATTTTTCAGGTGTGTATCCTTCTCTATTTACTCTACTTAGATGTAGCTTTGTGTCTTTGTATCACATTTGTAACTTGTTGTTTATGCTAATTTATATTCGTTTTTCATCACCTAGCATTCAAATGCATTCAAATCAATTTCAATTAAAAACAAAAGGAAAAATAACTTTATCTACATTTGATCCTTTTGTATTGGATCAATTGAGTTCTTCCTTCCTTCAATGTTTTGGTTGGAAAGTTAGGTTATTTCCTAGTTTACAAGGCTTAACATGTGAAACCATAATTTTCTCACAATTAGAGGTCCAAAATGTGTTGTATGTGTCTCTACTTTTCATAGAGAAAGTTTTAGAATAGGAGCAACTTGGAAGATGCCAACATTCAATGCTTTTATTGAGTTATTGGTACATGAATGTGATAAACTCATAAACATGGGTGCATTAAAAAATTATAAATCTCATTCTCATGTTGTGCATGCAAGTAGGAAGAACAATTCAAAATAAATTTGACAATCCAAAGGAAAAGGGAAGAAGGAACCAAATTGAAGAAATGGAGGCAATCTCAAACTTGTAGATGAATCTACTAGCTTGAAGGAAAAGGACAAAAAGGGCAAATAAAAGTACAACTATTACAACTATGGTTACCATCTAGAATAATCATGCATGAAAATGACTATTCAACTCATGGCATAGATACTTTAGTAGAATAATCTCGGTAACCATATTCTAGAAAATTCCAAGAAGAAGCTCAGGAAGAAATGTACTAGAAACATGAGATAATACACATTTATTAATTATTATTAATTCTTATCTAGGTGCATGGATCATGGACTTTGGATCTTCATATCATATGGAAAGAAGAAAATATTATCTCTCATCCTTAAAATCATATGATGGTCTTCCTATTCTCATGGGAGATGACCTTGTAGTACAGACAACTAGACAAGGGAGAGTAGAGCTTGGAATTGAAAATTTTGAGAATGTCCTACACATTCCAAAGCTTTTTATCAATCTTCTCTCGGTATATATGTAGACACTTAAAAATAATTATTTTTAATTATTTTTAACTCCTCACATAATTTATTAATTAATTATGTTAACTCAAATTCTCCTCAATATTAATTAAATATAATTGATATTGTCACTATAGTATGTGACTAATTTATTTAATAAATCAATCCCTTTCTTTATTCTTCTAAAAATTGAATTCTCACAAATCTCCCTCTTAGCTCATTAATTTCAATTAATTATTTAACCTTCATGCTTCCTACAAACAATCTTCTTAATTCATCATTCACCTAATAAAGTCTTCTAGAAACTCCCTAAACTCACTTAACCTTATTCTTCTAATTTTTAATTCCCTCCACTCATTCTATCTCCTAGTCAACTCCTCCTACAAATCCTAATCCCACCTAATACTTCCTCTAATCCCCTTCCTAATCAGTTGCTAGTGACTAATCAACATGATTAGTCACAAAGTCAACCCCTTGTCCCTTCCATCCAACCACTAGCTTTAAATGCTCTTTTCCTAGGTGAATGTGAGATTTTCAAAATCTCACATTCCTCTAGGCATCCCCTCTCCCAAGGAATTTTTAATTCCTTCTTATTCCTCCAATCCCTATGCTTATCCCTTTTTGGAGAATTTTTAATTCCTCCTCTCGATTCTCCAAGGAATGTCACATCCCTTTCTCTTCTCAAGGCACATTGGGAAGTCTTCCCAATGCACCTTGTTCTTCCTAAGGTACCTTGGCAGTCTTCCCAATGCACCTTGTGGAGTGTGGAGACAAGAAATTCCTTTAAGGAATATCTCTTGGTCTCCACACCCTCTCTTGGGCCTTGTGTAAGCTCATAAGAAATCCTAGCCCTTCATCTTGAATCCATCCTAGCCATCCATTCTTCCTCTCCTCTTCCTATAAATTGAGGACTCCATCCCTTCATTGAGAACCTCCAAGTTTAACAATCTTATGCTGCCCATTTGAGTTCAAAAAAGTCATCAAAGCATCCAAACTATAGCCAAATCCATACTCATCCATCACTTAGTCATTTATCCATCCATCTCATCCTCCCATCAATCATCTTGTGCACATTTGGAGAGCCATCCACATCAAGCAAGCAAGAGAAACCCATCCAATCAAGTTGAAGAGAGAGGCGCTATTCAACTTCACCAAAGGCTCAATCCGAGGGAGAGGTAAAGGTTTACAAGGTATTTGCATCTTATTCATGTCTTTATGTGGTTTTTATGCATGCTTTATGTTTTAACATCTTTTAATGTTTTTGCACTAACCACTTGAATTCACCTTGCTAATCATTTTCCCCTCTTCATTTTGGCACGCTCGATGGGACCTACATCCCTAAAAACTAACGTTCTTTGTGAGTTTTTATGAGTTGCATGATGCAAGCTTCGTAATAGCACGAGCGACTGCAGACCGGTGCAAGCGTCACGACTTCAATGCGATAGAAAAAACCTACTTCAGCGCAGGCGCAGGCGCATCAGAGCGGCTGCCTGGCATATCCTGAATTTTTTTTTCTGCTTAGCATGTTTTGAAATTTTTTTATCTCTATTTGTTTGTAGCGTGCGCATGCATTTTAACGCGAGTGAAGGCGTTTTAATGCTTCAGATTTAGATTACCGCGAACGTTTTTATGTCATTCTCTCCTTGTTTATTTACATTTAAATTTTGCAAAATTTAACTCCTCTTGATCTTTGTTTTCAGTCTGCGTGACTGCAGGCGTTTCAGCGCTACCGTAAGCATTTCGCCACGACTGAAGGCGTTTCAGTGTGAGCATTTCCAAACAATGCAACAGACAGGTATAAAAATCCTTTCTGGTTTTGTGGGTTTTGACATTTTTTTTTTCTTTTACTACTTTATTTAGTTCAACACATACGCAGGCATTTTAGTGCCTACGCAAGTGTTTCGGTGCCGTTGACTGCACTTCAGTGCATGCGCTGTATGTGCAGTGCAGTTAGGACTAATTTTCAGTCTTTTAGTTTTTGCAGTTAATCCGACCATCCAAGACTAAAAAAAAAACAAAAAAAAACTACTAATCTTACCATTTTGTAGGTTGCCTAAGCAAATTCAACCAAACATTGTGTATTTATTTAAATTAGGCACTTAGATGTTAATAAAAATGGAATGAACCTTTGTCTTGTGTGTCTTTTAAGAAAAGCGTAAAGGTAGGAGAGTATGCTCTCGTCTTGCTAGACGATCAGAAATTCAGACCCTCCAACCTTTTCTTGTTTGATTGTGTGTTTACCTCTAGCAGGCCTGCCCTCCCAACTTGCTCTTTGAGAAGGTAAGAGGGGAATGACCCAAGTGAGTACACCTAGACCTGGGGTTCCCAACTTACTATAATAAATAGGCCATTGACTATGAAAGGGTTAATAGTTGGGGCTATATGAGAGTTCACTCTCATATTGGGTGCTTAGTAGGATCCTAGAGATCTCAATCACGCTTGCATGACTACTAAGTTCTTGGTGCTTCGCTGGGCTATAGGCCTCAATTGTGCTTGCGCAACTTTGAAGGGTAGCTCCTCACGGGAAGACTTACTAAATACCTTGTTCATAGTGGCCAAAAACCTTCTAGTCATTGGTGCAAGAGGTTGGACCTCCAAAGCCGCCAATATTTTTATGACCCTTAGTAGAGACACAAAGTTTTCCATGAGGAGTTTTCATGGGAATTGATGCTTGGCTGCCCCAAGAAGTGAGTGTCATGGAGGGGATCCAGTGGGGTCAAGCATCAAAGTGTCCGCTCTAGGTAAGCATAGCTGGGAAACCAATTGGGATCCAATGACTATTGTCCTTGCCAGCCTTAAGAATGTTGTATATGAGAGTGAGTGTCTTTAAGATAATATGCATTTGATCATTGTGTTTTCTTTGTTTGATACATACTTGCCAAGAGTAGACTAAAGATACATCACTATCCCCAAGCACTTTGCAAAACACTTGTCAAGACACAAACAATTGTCCAAGTCATTACCCACCACAAAGTCCCAAATTGCATCAAAACTCCATCCGCACATGTTTCATAAGCCTAAAAGAGAAGCTAAGAGTCCATCCTCTCCATCAACATTCAAGCTTGTCCTTTAAAGCACCAACTATCATCCAAATTAGGGTGGTCGTATCCCTTCATACAAATTGCCATTTGAATCAATCCTCCATTGAGTCATGTTCATGTCAAGAACAACCTAGTCATCAAGTTTCTTCTAGGTCATCACTATCACGCCTCCTCAATCAATCATCCTCAAATTTCCCAAAGACTTAGCACATCAAATCAATCTCCCTCCACTATCCGATCAACTATCAAAATCCAAATCCGATCATCCTCTAATCCAATTTAACCACATGCTAAGGTTACGTGCCTTGTAAAGTTTCATTTAGACCTCATTCTTAACCAATTAGCTCTTGTGCTTGAAGGATAATCCTCTCCCAGTACCCTTTGCCTAATCCCTTTTGAGTCAACCGAGACTCCTAACTCACGTCTTTACTTTGCTTAGGGTCATTAATCAACCCTTGGTATAAGAGAGGCTTTTAATCATCAATCCAAGGTCTAAATTTTACCCAACTTGGTCATCAACAAAATCCCTTGTCATAAAAGACAAAATCCAAGCTCCACAACTATCTTGCTAAGTCCTTCATCACAAATTTTTCCCCCTCCAAACTTTTCTAAGGTTGTTCGTGTATGGTCACAACTCAATCCCAAAAGAGAAAGATGGCTGAATAACAATATGGCATGCCAGACATTAGTGTCCTATATGAAGACCCCACACAAGATCCTACACAAGGTGGGCAACCTAGCGATCAAGAGCAAAGCCAAAATCTTAACATGGTTAGCCAGGATGAGCTCTCTCTGGAAATGCAAACTTTTCTAGCAGATTATTATAACCAAGAGATGATGGAAAAGTTTATTCAACACAATCCTACTGCATTTCTAAGAACTCTCCTTGAAAATGGAGCTCAACTTCTGCCTAAATTTAATAGCTCCATTCTCACCCAACAACCACAAGGAGACCTTGTTCCCTCACAAAATATTGCACCTATTATCGAAACTCAATCAATTGCAGCCCCATCAATCATCCAAGCTCAATCAACGCCATCCATGGCACTCCCACCATGGTCCCCATCCCACCTTTTTCCTCCTTACCATCTATACCACTATCAGATCCAATCTCATCTATTCTCCAACATGCTTCTGTACCACCTCCTTCCGTTCAACCGCATATTTCTATTCCACAAACTTCCATTCCTACCAACAATTTCGCAAATTTTATCCAGTTTGTACTCAATCCTGTCACAACAGTTGGTGGATCACAACCATCTATCACATGAATCCCTGTGGCATCGGTCCTCACATCTCATGTTCCCACCTCTTCCTCATATCAATATATTGGTGGTGGTGTGCCTTCCTTGGCTCATCCAATTCTTGGGACAAATACAATTCATCATTATCAAAGTCCACAACAAGACCTCATCAAAGAGATTCAATACATGAAGAATATCATTACAGACATGAAAGAAAGGACTAATAGAATAAAAACTTACTCATTCGAAGAGTTTTTCCCTTGTCCTTATGACCCATCTATATCAGTTGCACCCTACCCCCCGAGATTTGAGATCCCTAAATTCACTAAGTATGAAGGCAAAGGAGACCCCTGCGATCATGTCCGAGAATTCCACATCCTATGCCAAGAAGTCTCCTATAGTGACCTTTATCTTCGCAGACTCTTTTCCAAGAGTCTCACAGGAGATGCCCTGGCATGGTTCTCATCTCTACCACAAGGTTCCCTTGTCTCCTTTCCAGACTTGGCGGAAAAATTTGTGGCCCACTATGCTTACAACATGGTTAATGATGTTTCTATGATGGACCTATGCAATACAAAACAAAGGCCCGGAGAAACCTTCGCCAATTTCCTACAAAGATGGTGACATCTTATCAAGAAATTCCAGTGGGACATGCCAGAACAACATCAAATTGAGCTATTTCAAAATAACTTGGTGCCTAAACTTTCAAGACCCTTAATATCTCAATGTATCAAATCCTTCCAAAAATTGACCAATAAGGGCCTTGCCCTCGAATGTGTCTTGTTGGAGGAAGGGACCTTGAAAAATTACTAGAAGTCGATACAAAGTTCTTCCTCTCATCATAGTGACAAGCCAAAATTCTGGTCTAAAAACAAAAAGGTGGTCAATGATGGTGTAATCGATGCAAAGCAGGTCCAAAACGTGACCGCTCCCCCAAAATCCAGCACCAATAATCATCAATTCAATCAAAATCAATCTCAAAAACCTCATAACAATGTCTCAATCTAGGGACGACCACCCTCGATCAAATAATAAGACTCCAAGAGACTTCACTCCTCTGGCTGAGCCTATTGAAATGGTGCTTAAAAAACTCGTCCAAGCAGGTGTAGTGGTTTTTCCAATCACTCGCCCATTTGACCCCAATCAACCTAAACCAAGATGGTATAATGAAAATGAGTATTGTGAATACCATCGTATCAAGGGACATGATACACGAAAGTGTATGAAGCTCAAAATATACATACAAGATCTCATTGATAGGGGTGAAATTGAAGTAGCAAATGCAAAACCTGGTAATAACAATGACAAACTTAAAATCTACCAGGAACCATTCTTGAAGCATGATAAAGGAAAAGGCTCATCATTTAACGCAATGGGTTATGACTATGCTAATCACATAACCAACTTTGATTTTTTAGTAGGTCGCATTGAACCCACAGACACTCATATCAATGTCATAACCATCCAAGGAGTTAATCCTCCTTCTTCCCAAAGCAGACCAAACCCTGCTAGGATAGTCATTCAAGGTGCCACGCCTTCCACCTCCCATTTCCAGAATGACTCCAATGTAGCTACATGCCAAGGTAAGGTCACCATCCAAGGAATCCCTCCCCCACCAAATCCCCCACCCATATCTTCCACCCACCGATATGACCTCCTGGACCAACTTGGAAAGTCCCCTGCACAGATTTCCATTCTAGAACTTCTCAAGACTTCCCCTGTGCATAAGAAAATTTTGGAACAAGCCCTTCTTGAATCACGTGTTCCTGATAACATCAATGCCACCCAATTCCAAGCCATCATTGGAAACCTTGTTTCCCAGCAACACCTTGTATTTACCTCTAAAGATGCTCCCGCAGATGAAGACCATAACAAACCTTTGCACATCAAAACTCTTATCCACAAGCATAAGGTCAAACGTATCCTGATAGACGGTGGATCCGGGCTTAATTTGTGTACATACAAATTAATAAAACTATTGGAACTTTCTGAGGATCTAGTAGACACATTAGGAAGGATCACAATAAAGGCATATGATGATGCGGAAAGAGTTTCAAAGGGCATGATCACCTTACCTCTTCAACTGGGCCCCATTACAATTGAAACCCCTTGCCAAGTACTAGATCTTGATCTCCCCTACAACATTCTCCTTGGTCGGCCATGGATTCACTCCTTGAAGGTTGTACCCTCCACCTATCACCAATGCATCAAATTCCCCTTCAATGGAAGAAAGATAACTATCAAAGGTGATCCCCAACCTTTTCAATATTGCAAACTCTTAGAGGGGAAGCATCCATATCATTGTCCACTAAATAGACCCTCACCAACACCTCCATCTGACACATCAAATGTTGCCTCCACTTCATCCCAACCAAATAATCCAATCAAGATCTTGGACAATGGCTTTGGAGAATACAAATTGGAGGACGTCTTATTAATAGGCAACCTCCCTCTCTCTCCTAAATCATTTGGCAAACCAAAAGAGCTCAAAAGGGACCCGAAACCAATCATGCAATGCCAAAATACCACCTTCCACCAATGGGGCCCACTTAATGAGGAGAGCTTTGAAGCAGATGTCTCTTCCTGGTTGTATCAAGAAGAGGACGATGATCCAGCAAAAATATCCAAAAAAATGTACCCAAAAGCATCCGCCATAGTTGAAAAAATGGGTTACAAAGGACATGGTCTGGGACCAAAGGAGAAAGGAAGAAAAACACCCATAAATCCTATCTCCTACAAATACAACAGGGGCTTAGGGTACATCCCGATGCCTAAAATCACTATCGTCGGTGCACCTTCTAGTCCTTCTTTGGATATCAAAAGTGCTGATGAAGAGGAATTCCACGAAATGCCTTATGAATATAAGAAAGATACGTTCTTTGACGCTTACATCAATACCATCACCCCTTTTCCTCCTCCCACTTCACACAAGCTACATCTTGTCCATCCTGAGCTCATTGACTGGGGCCAATGAGACAAACCCACTTTAGATATCTGCGTCGATGATAATGCTCTCATTACTCTCTTGACGATGCGAAACTTGGAAGATTGTAACAGAATCGAGGGTATTCAACTACACAAAAAGGGATACTTTGGTAGTCAGGTCAATTCCCTTAACCATAAAAAAGATAATAAAAGGAAAAGACATGATTCCCTAGGTGAAAACCTCCCTGAGGCACCTTTGGATGAACAAAAAATAAAAACAAAGGGCGTATCCAAAAGTGAAAACCTGGAAAAAACACTTGATGATGAGGGACTTGACCTCCCTACCATTGGTTACCTTCCATAGGACAAATCAAATTTGCTAATAGAAGAAACAGACAGCATCAACATAGGCACCGAAGTCATTCAGAAAAATGTGTTCATTGCTAAGACCCTCACAGAAAAGGAGAAACAAGATTTTGTCAACTTCCTTACAGAGGTAAAAATCAATTTTGCATGGTCCTATGCTGATATGCCAGGGTTGGATCCCACCTTGGTGGTCGAAAATTTCGTTGTCTATCTAGATACAAAACCTGTAAAACAAAAACTACACAAAATGCACCCACAAATTGCTCTCCTGGTCAAGGCGGAACTCCAAAAGATGTTAGATGCAGAATTCATCAAACCCATAGACTACGTTGAATGGGTCTCCAACATTGTAGTTGTAGGCAAACCTACTGGAGGGCATTCGCATCTGCACAGATTTTTGAGATCTAAATAGAGCTTGTCCTAAAGTTGATTTCCCACTCCCCAACATAGACATGATTGTGGACCTTACAACAATTAATGAAATGCTATCGCTTATGGATGGGTTTTTCGGATAGAACCAAATTAGGATAGCAGATGAGGATCAGCATAAAACTGCATTCACAACACCATGGGGGACTTTTTGTTACCAGGTCATGCCTTTTGGCCTAAAAAATGCAGAGGCTACGTATAAACGTGCCATGACGATAATTTTTCATGACCTCTTACTGTAAAGCGGAAAAATCGAACCCTAGTCGTTCTCCCCTCCCCAACTCCAAGGAGAGAGAAGGGAGAGTCACTAGGGTTGATGGTTTTCACTTAGGAGGGACTTTACATTCAAAAGAGGGGTTGAAACCCACAAGATCCAATCCCACGCAATGCAAGATTGGATTCTATATGAGTTTCAAGGGTTGTGATAGCAAGGATACCCTCTTTTGTAAAGAATTTAGATAGAAAGATTGAACTAGGAATGCATGTAGAAGCAAGAAAGATTCACTTATAAATAGAGATAGGGATATGATATGAAGCTGTGGACCTGGAATTAGCAGTAAAATGTCAAGATGGCCCTGTCCTGCAAATTTGAGCAAAAGTTGACGGGACGATGGCGCCCGACGTGCACACGGTCCTCCGAAAAATCCGCGAAACGAAGGGGGATTTGTTCGTCTCTGCACAAGGATTCCAGATCTTCAATTTCAGCCGCGTACCTGCAACCTACACACAGAAAAGAGAAGACGATTGGGGGGTTAGGGATTAGGGGTTTGCCCTTAGGTCAAACCCCGGTTTTGGAATTAACCAAGAAATGAGAAATGCTGTAAATGTAAATGACTGTAATGTAAAACAAGTACTAGTACCTTGTTGTAAGGATGTTTGTATCCTTATATGCGAAGGTATAGATGTTGTTGTTTGTTGTATGTTGTATGTTGTAGCATGTGATCTCCTCTTCAATGGTTGAATCCTTGTCTTGAATGCAACACCTAGCCTTGAATGGAGACTTAGAATGATCAATTGCTTGAAGGAATGCTTGAATGCTTGAATGCTTGAATGCTTGAATGCTTGAATGTTTGAATATCGTTTCCATGCCTTTTTCCCTCATCCTCAAAATGAGAGAGGAAAATTAGTTTATATACTTGCCAATTAGGGTTGATAGACTGATTTTCCCGACCTTAGGCCGACCAGGAAATGTTATTTTCCAATTTGCAAACAAAAAGGCCCGAAGTCCCTTAGGAGACCGGGCCCAAAATAGGGCCAGGGACCAGGGCGCTGGGCGCCATGGTCCTGGGGAACCAGGGCACTGGGCGCCCTAGTCCTGAAGGACCAGGGCGCTCGGTGCTCTGGTCCCACCTCCCGGGACAGCAGGGTGCAAGGAGGGATCAAGCAGGGTGCTGGAAAAATGCAGTTTTTGATGTCATGAACAAGTTTCGGGGTCTCCATTCAGGTTTAGTGTTGCGTCGCCATCGTGAAGACCCAAATGCAGTCGAAATTGCAAGTGTCGCAATTTTAGGACGCTACATTTAGCCCCCACTTTAGCGGGAGTATAAGCGTACGCTCATACTTCCGGTAAAGTACAAGGAAACAATATTGAAAAACTTTCACCACGTCAAGGAGGCAAGATACACCAAGCCCCCAGTGGACTAAGGATCTTACGACTTCGATTGACAAAGTAAAAGAGAAGATCATGAGGGAGAACCATGACTATCAGTAGTAAGGTTCCCTCACTATGAGTCATGCAAGAAAGTTATCAAAAATTTTCAAGGCAAGGCTAAATTTGCCAAGAAATTTTCAAGTATCTTGAAAAGATATGAACGGGATGTATGCCCCCCTACGTTAAAGTGATCGCACACGCCTCACCGGGGGTGATTTCTTTAAGGTAGTGATACATATAAGAAATAAGAAAGGAGCACGTTATCACAAGGATTTAGCCCCCAAGTGTGAGATAAGCCCAAGGATAATGGACACAAAACACAAAGCACAAGGTGACTTCGCTTTCCTCGAGGTCAGTATGCTGTATGATAATTCATGTATATCATATGTATGTATGCATAATTGTTCTTCATTCCCCAATCAAGGAAGGTCACCTAGAAGAAGGGAACACATGTGTCTTTTGAGTCAACATGAGAGAGACCAAAAGAGATCTCAATGTTTTGCATTGTCCTCAAGTAGACAACACTAAGGACAACAAATAGAAGAATGAGAATAACATATAGAAGAAGTAACAAAAGAAATAGAGGAGGAGAGAATCTGCTATGCTAATGAAACTAGTCTAGCACGTCATCTACCCCCCGATCTTGCTGATCAATGTTTTGGGAAGGTAGGGAACATGCTAGAGGAGGAACATCCAACACAGCAGATGGAGCTATCACAAGATCCAAACAAGGGCTATGTTCATATCCCAAGCCACGGTGTTCTTGTCTAGGAGCTAGGATAAGTGCTTTAGAAAATTCGTTAGATAAATGGTTATCAACATCAACATATTCATATTCACTATCAGAATGAACAGGACTAACATTTTCATCATGAATAACATTTTCATCTATATCATCATCAAGATTTATAAAAATAGGATCTTTAACATGCACAGGGTCAAGACCATCATGCATCTTATGTTTAGGAGATTTTGGCTCAATTGTCGGCTGAGGAGAAAATGAAATAATGCTTGTTGAAGGTGTTTTTGGGGATTGCAAAGTTTGAGAGGCAGCTGCCTGAGCTCTAAGACGACGCTTTCGTCGGTGTTCACGTGCAGAACGATTTCATCTAGTCTTAGTAGGAAGTTGAGAAGATTGAGGAGGAGGAATGTTCTCATCCTTATCACTTGGGTGTTTAGGTTGTGGTCTCTTAGGCTGAACAATAGGAGAAGAGAAAGGTCTCTTCTCTCCATAAGAGGAAGGAGGAGGAACTGCTCCATATAAGGGAGGAATATTTGGTTTAGGAAGGAGACCAAGTCCATCATGACGAGGAGGTATAGGTCTACTTTTGGGAAGTTTATTAGATATAGGCATAGTCACATCCATAGGGATGGGTTGGGAATCTTCTTGAGGAAAGACATTAGTTTTATCTTTCAAAGGAAGAACTTCCTTCTCAAGAATGATAAGAATGTCAAGTTTGGGTGTTCTAGGTTAGCTTAGCGAAAGGATCATATCTTTTTTCCACTTTTGATAAGATTTAAAAAGATGATCACTTCGCGGAGGAAGAGATTGGAATTGTTTAGGCCAAAAATAATCAATAGGAACACTAGGAATTCTTTCAGCTAGTTTAAAGAGACTATGATTGATAGTAACAACTTCACCATTATGGGGAAATTTCAAACACTTGTGAATAGGAGAAGCAATAGCTTTCATGGAAGATAGCCAAGGATAGCCTAGCTTCACACAAAATTGTTCGGATGATGGAATAATAGCAAAGTCCACATCAAGGGATTTGTTATGGACCTCAATAGGTAATGTAATAGAACCAATTGCAGGAGAAGAAAATGCATCAAATAGTTTCACAACCACATTTGTTTCATCATAGATCACTTGATTCAATTGCAAAGTAAAAAGAAATTCTTCAGTAATGATATTAACCATACAAGAAGGATCAATAAGCACTCCATGGCAAGGTGTATTCTTGACTTTTGCAACTATATATAAAGGACCATCAGGAGCCCTGATAGTTTCACTAGAATCAAAGGTGATGGAAGGTTCTTTAGGGATTTTCTGCTGCTCTACAAAGTTAATCACATTCGGAGTCATAGACACAAGATCATCAGGTGAGATAGAGGAATCAATAGTATCAATCGCATTAGAGGTATGAGAAGGCAATGGATCAGTAAAAATCTGAAGATTTTGGTTAGGAGGAGCTACAGATGTATTGCCTTTATCATTCACTCCAGAAACAGAAATAGTATTATTATCAATCAAATCTTGAATTTTACCCTTTAAAGCAAAACATTTTTCAGTATCATGCCCAGGATGACGATGAAATTGACAAAAAGATTTGTTATCAAAATAGGGTGAATTGATCTTTGCAGGGTCTATTTGCCTTATAGGAGGAAGAGTAAGCACATTTTGTTCCAATAACTTATTCATAATACTATGCAATGATTCATTCAAAGGAGTAAACTTTCTTTCTTTCTTGAAAAACTTAGAAATAGGAGGCGCACCTGATGTTGCATTCACATTGTTGTTGATGATGTTTTCATTGAATTTAATGGACTCTCTGTTCAGTTTAAACTTCCCAAATGGTTGTTGACTACTATCACCCTTATCACTCGGAGCCATAGGATGTGATTGTTCCATTTGACTCACAGTCAGTTGATAATTGTGAAGAGTTGCGCACAACTGTTGGAAAGAAGTAAACTCAGAAAATAGGAGTTTTTCTCTAATGTCTTTTTGTAAATTAGAAATAAAGATTCTTTGAATATCATTGTCAGGCACTGGAAAGGAAATTTGAGCATACAAATGCTTATATCTACCAATGAAATCAGTCACTTTTTCTTTAACACCTTGTTTACAATGCATTAAATCAATCAAAGTAACTTTAGGACTTATATTGTTTTGAAATTGTTGAATGAAAGCATTTGCAAGTTGTTCGAAAGAAGTAATAGAATAGGAAGGCAATGAGCAATACCATTGTAGGGCTTTGTCTCTTAATGTTCTAGTAAACAGTTTTGCAAGCAACCTTTGGTCATAAGCAAAATCAGTACATATTGTTTGAAAGGTCTTAACATGTGTTAGAGGATCACCCTTACCATTATAAAGCTCCAAATGCGGAATTTCAACATGTTTAGGGGGAATAGCTCGAACAATGTCAAAAGAAAGTGGACTCGCAACATCAAATGTGGGCACACTAAACTTAGATTGATTCATAGAGGCAATTTGTTGCTGTAAAGAAGAGACAGTTTGTGCAAGATTGTTAATGGTCGTTTCAGTCGAAGAGTTCATATTAGATGTGTTAGATTGTGATGGAGGTGTTATGTTATTGAAAGAAGGTAGAGAGTAAGGTGGTGGGACACTATGATAGTTAGTCATAGGAGATGATTGGAAAGGAGGAACACTACAAGGAGGAATGGAATGATTAAATGAATTGCCCCCTTGTGTCATGTTCATTTGTGGAGATATAATAGGAACACTCACTGAAGGAATGAATGAAGAAGTTGGATTGAATGAAGGAAGAGGGTTGATTGAAGAAGAAGGATTGCCCCCATGACTAGTGATCATAGGAGGAATATCTTGTGTTGAAGTAGTCATTATGTTTGATGTAAAAGTAGGTATACTAGCAATAGGAGTTGTCAAAGGAATAGAATGATTGACTTGAGTAGGAGGTTGTGTATAACCTAAGGTTTCGGCACAACTCTTCATAGGCATCACATTCGAATCCACAATGTGTGCAATACCACGCAAAATATCAATTCCATTCTTATCACTTTGAGCCATACGTTTCAGACCCTCAATTAATGAAAGAGCTTGACTATCGGGGTATTCTTGAGACATCCATTGTCGAAAATCATCAAATTGGTTATCCAATTTTGAAAGTTGTTCTACAGAAACCTCATGGAGAGCTTCTTCATCATTAAGAGGATTAGAGGAATTACCCATGTCCTCGTTAAAAAGGCCATTCAAATTAGGTTCCATCTCCTCGGTAATTACACCTTGGAAAGACTTAATTCTAAGGCTTCGTCTAACGGGAATAGTGTAGGTAGGACTTATTGTTGTAAAACTCATGCACTAGAGAGAGAGAGAGATTTTGAATTTTAGAGGTAGCAAATTTCAATAAAACCAGCCAATCTCCTAGATTTAAGCTGTTAAATACAATCAGGACAATCTCCCGAAATTTCGAAAAAAATGTCCGGGACTGTGGCGCTCGAGGTGCACACGGTCCTCGCAACTTTTTCCGAAATTTGCAGGGATGAAAGTTATGACGATTTTAAAGCTAATCTGAAAAAATTGAGTGATTTTACGATCTATAGATAGGCCAAATTAAAGTTGCAATCTCAAAATTGAACCCTACTTAGATTGTCAAAAAATGCAAAATTTGAATTTTGAAAAGAGAGGGAAACTGAAATTTTGAATTTTATGATTTTAGAGGGAATACCAAAAGCAATGCAAGTTTTGAAATTTGAAAGTTGACTCAATTTCACGCAAAATTCAATTTTGAAAGCGGAAATCAAAGTTGTTGTAATTAAGCACTTAATTTCAAAAGTCACAAATTGCAAAAATTTGAATAAATCACTGAAATTTCGAATGAATGATAACACACTTTTAAGATTTAGGACTGTAAGAAACACAATTTTGACACAAATTTCAATTTCAACAATTTTTGAATGATTAGAAGCCTCAAACCAAGCAATCGCTAGACCAACTTTGACTGTAATTTTGAAGGTGTTAAAATTGATAAAATCAGCCAAAATTCTGGATTTTAGCAGAAAAATACAGTAAGATCTAGCTCCCGAAATTTCAGAAAAAATGTCGGGGACGATGGCGCTCGGGGTGCACATGGTCCTCGCAACTTTTTTCCAAATTTTCAAGGATGAAAGATATTATGATTTTATTGCGGAATCCAAAGTTACAGCTGATTTGGAGATGTTTTGATCAGTGAAATTGTCGGACAAAGGTTGAATCAAGAGGTTTTCAAAAATTAGGGTTTTGACACTTAACCACTTAATTTTCAAAATTAACGCACAAATATGAATTGATAATTTGTAATAGAAGGGCAGATCTGAAACAAGCATTAACAATTAAACATTTCACAAGTTTAATTACTTAAAAAGAAAATTTAGGGTTTTTATGCAATTAACCTCTAAAATTTTGCAAAAGATCAAACATGGAAATGTAATCAAGGAATCCAATTTTCAGATCTAACTATGAATAATCAGAAAGGATGTTCACGTCAGGTTCACCAAAATGTAAAGCGGAAAAATCGAACCCTAGTCGTTCTCCCATCCCCAACTCCAAGGAGAGAGAAGGGAGAGTCACTAGGGTTGATGGTTTTCACTTAGGAGGGACTTTACATTCAAAAGAGGGGTTGAAACCCACAAGATCCAATCCCACGCAATGCAAGATTGGATTCTATATGAGTTTCAAGGGTTGTGATAGCAAGGATACCCTCTTTTGTAAAGAATGTAGATAGAAAGATTGAACTAGGAATGCATGTAGAAGCAAGAAAGATTCACTTATAAATAGATATAGGGATATGATATGAAGCTGCGGACCTGGAATTAGTAGTAAAATGTCAAGACGGCGCTGTCTTGCAAATTTGAGCAAAAGTTGACGGGACGATGGCGCCCGGTGTGCACACGGTCCTCCGAAAAATCTGCGAAACGAAGGGGGATCTGTTCGTCTCTACACAAGGATTCCAGATCTTCAATTTCAGCTGCGTACCTGCAACCTACACACAGAAAAGCGAAGACGATTGGGGGGTTAGGGATTAGGGGTTTGCCCTTAGGTCAAACCCCGGTTTTGGAATTAACCAAGAAATGAGAAATGTTGTAAATGTAAATGACTGTAATGTAAAACAAGTACTAGTACCTTGTTGTAAGGATGTTTGTATCCTTATATGCGAAGGTATAGATGTTGTTGTTTGTTGTATGTTGTATGTTGTAGCATGTGATCTCCTCTTCAGTGGTTGAATCCTTGTCTTGAATGCAACACCTAGCCTTGAATGGAGACTTAGAATGATCAATTGCTTGAAGGAATGCTTGAATGCTTGAATGCTTGAATGCTTGAATGTTTGAATGTTTGAATATCATTTCCATGCCTTTTTCCCTCATCCTCAAAATGAGAGAGGAAAAGTAGTTTATATACTTGCCAATTAGGGTTGATAGACTGATTTTCCCGACCTTAGGCCGACCAGGAAATGTTATTTTCCAATTTGCAAACAAAAAGGCCCGAAGTCCCATAGGAGACCGGGCCCAAAATAGGGCCAGGGACCAGGATGCTGGGCGCCATGGTCCTGGGGGACCAAGGCGCTGGGCACCCTAGTCCTGAAGGACCAGGGCGCTGGGCGCTCTGGTCCCACCTCCCGGGACAGCAGGGTGCAAGGAGGGATCAAGCAGGGTGCTGGAAAAATGCAGTTTTTGATGTCATGAACAAGTTTCGGGGTCTCCATTCAGGTTTAGTGTTGCGTCGCCATCGTGAAGAACCAAATGCAGTCGAAATTGCAAGTGTCACAATTTTAGGACGCTACACTTACACAAAATTATGGAAGACTATGTGGATGATCTGCTAGGCAAATCTAAGACAAGGCAAGAACACATTCCCATTCTAAAGAAGATCTTTGAAAGATTAGAAAAATACAAATTACGGCTAAACCCAAAGAAGTGTGTGTTTGGAGTCACATAGTGAAAACTATTAGGATTCATTGTTTCCCGCAGAGGCATCCAGGTCAATCCTGCAAAAGTAAAAGCTATCATGGAAATGCCTCCACCAAAAACTCTCAGATAACTGCGCAGTCTCTAGGGAAAACTCTAATCTATTAGACATTTTATTTCACAACTAGTAGATAAATGCCATCTATTTGCACACCTCTTGTGCACAGACACGAAATTCAAATGGGGCTGCTTATGCCAAAAAGCCTTTGAGAAACTAAAAGAATATCTAGCATCACCTCTAGTGTTGATGCCTCCTACTCCTGGAAAACCCCTTATTTTGTATATATGTGCTACTACAGTGGCATTGGGGGTATTATTGGCACAAACAAACGACCAAGGGAATAAACATGCCATTTACTACATCACTCGAACACTAATAGGATATGAATTCAATTATACCCCCATTGAAAGAGCATGTTTGGCATTAGTGTTCAACACACAGAAACTATGACACTATATGCTAAACAACAAGACAAAACTAATTGCTAAAATTGATCCACATAAAGATCTCTTGTCAAAGGCTGCCCTCACTGGTAGAACCACCAAATGGGTCATGCTCCTAAGTGAGTTTGACATCGAATATGTGGATAGAAAGGCAATCAAGGGACAAGTCATTGCAGATCAGTTGGCTGAAGCTCCACTTCCAGGTGACCATCCTATTCTCACAGAATTATTAGATGAGTTCATTATGACTATTTCCACATCCTCCACATGGCAATTATACTTTGATGGCTCCTGTACCCAGAATGGATCGAGGGCAGGAATATTATTGGTCACACCTCAAGGAGATGGCATCCCCAAATCATACAAGATAGCCTTTGCATGTACCAACAACATAGTAGAATACGAGGCACTCATCACAAGCTTGCACCTGGCTATCCACTAGAAAATAAAAGAGTTACAAGTCTATGGCCATTCCCAACTTGTCATAAAGCAAGTCAATGATGAGTACCAGACAAAAGATGATAAACTCCTTCCCTAATGTACCATGGCTGAAGGTCTTAAACAACATTTTACGGCAATCAAATTTGATCAAATTCCATGAACAAACAACAGGGCTGCAGATGCAATGGCCACCATTGGCTCCCTCCTTCAATGCCAGCACATAGTCAAAAGTGCGAGTTCTTGGTTGAGCAATTGTTTTTAATAGCATATGACCTATCAGAGTCTAAAATGGTGTGTGTTCTCATTGGTCCCGAGTCCCCTTGGTACCAAGAAACCTTCACTTTCCTCCAAGACAACACCATTCCCACACATTTCACCAAAACCCAACAACAAACATTCATTCGCCGATGTGCTCGTTACACCATCCTTGGAGACACTCTATTCAGAAGGCATTTCGATGGTTCCCTTCTAAGGTGTTTAGATAAACAAGAGGTAGAATGGGCATTACGTGAAGTACACGAGGGTATCTGTGGGGCACACTCAAATGGACTCACATTGGCTAAAAAACTTTTGAGAACAAGATACTATTGGCTTAAAATGGAAGAAGATGCATATAACTATGTGAAGAAATGCATCCCTTGCCAGTAACATGGCGACAAGATTCATGCACCATCACAAGAATTGCAGCCATTTGTTACACCATGGTCCTTCTCGCAGTGGGGGCTCAATCTCATTGGGAAAATCCACCCTTCATCCTCCAATGAACATAAGTTCATTATAACTACCACTGAGTATTTCACCAAGTGGGTAGAGGCTATCCCTCTTACTTTTACCACTAGTAAGCAGATATCCAAATTCATCCTGTATTAGTTGATCTATTGGTATGGCATCCCAAAAGTCATCATCACAGATAATGGACAAAAATTTAAATACCAGAATGCCAAAGAACTTTGCCAAAAATTCAACATCCAACATTGTTTCTCCACCCCTTATTATCCGCAAGGCAATAGCCAAGCTGAGGCTTCTAATAAAACCTTAATCAAAATCCTCAAAAAGACAGTCAATGAAGCTGGCCGCAATTGGCACCTCCAACTCCATCCTTCTTTGTGGGCCTACCGCACCTCCATCTGCACCCCCACAGGCACCACCCCTTATTCCCTGGTCTTTGGCTCTGAAGCCATCCTTCCCCTTGAGATCAAGATCTCCTCTCTAAGGGTATCACTACAAGACATCCTACTAGAGGAAGAATACATAATTGTCTACTTACAAGAGCTAGAATTATTAGATGAAAGGTGCCTCAAGGCCTTGAACCATCTCTGAGTATATCAGAACCGCTTGCGGATGAGTTATCACAAAAAAGTCAGAACCCGGGAATTCCAAGCTGGTGATCTTGTCCTCATGGAGAATCAGAAGAATCTACAAGAAAGAGAAAAGAAAGGCAAGTTTGAGCCTAATTGGCTTAGACCATACGTAATCACAGAAAAATATGGATCAAGAGCTTATCAGTTGGCTACTCCTGAAGGAGATCCTTTGGATGATCCAATGAATATCATGCACCTCAAAAGATTTTATACCTAATCCTTAGAAAGTCTTAAATTGTCAAAAAATACAAAAAATAATAAAAAATCATGAAAAATACAAAAAAATGAGAAAAAGATCCTGAAAAAAGCATCACTTTGGTGAAAACCTGGCAAACAGGCACCATGTGACACAAAAAAGTTAAAAAAATCAGAAAAAGAAAGAAAAACAATTCGTCCATTAGTGAAAACCACTCGGTGGTGCTATGGACAAGTACCTTGGTGAAAACCTCCATGCAGGTGCCAAGGTAAATAACCGGATCCACTGTCTATCATGTCGATACTACAAATCACCTATCATCCCCTCCACGCATTCGCAACATTCCTTCTCTTCCGCCTCCTAATAAAACCCGTGTATGATGATGAGTCTTTGCCTGAGTCATGAACAAGGAATGACCCATTAAACTGAGCTTTTATACCTTTGCTTGAGCTTCAAGAAGTCTTGGAAACAGTCCTAAGTCCGCAAGTCAAGCTCAAATCCACAAGTCCATGTTGCCCTAGGGATGATTCCTTTCCTCGCCTGGCAACCTAATCTTTCATCCTAACTCTACTCTTGGCAAGAGGTATCATTTGGTTACAAAAGAAGTGGCTTGTTAGATTTTGTTGGATCATTTCATATAGGCCTGCATCTTTTGCCCTACGACTGCAACTATCTACGACTGCTTGGATTTTCCATATCTAGGTATGTTACAATAGCTAGATACTGGGACACATTTTTTCATAGTGTAGCATGTTTTGGATCCCACTCATATAAACCGATGACCTAGTACCAGTGTTTATCAACACTTACCTTCTCATGTACAAGAGGTATCAGTGTGTTTGAGGGTTTCCTTGCATGTACCCACAACTCTGTATTAGTGTTCCTCAACACTTGCATTGCTGTGTGTAAGGAATTCCTGTTTATCTGAGAGTCAATCCATGCCTCGGGTTTTTCATGGCATCCTAATTTCTATAATCAGTGGTGCAAGTCACCCAAGACAATATCAAACTAGGTTGGCTCTCCACATGTGTTGTGCACAAAATCTCACCATCATTCAATAAAGATCCTAATAGAGTTCTCAAATTCCCCCATTTCCCGTTCAATCCATATTGTTCTATCTAAAGATCGTTATGTTATTATTGGCATATTTCCTCTTTGTATTACTCATTCACATCATATAAATTGCATTACTTATCTAGATAAGACATTTTCAACAAAACATTTAAGGTTGCATCACATAAATAAAAGTTCCTTATTTACCCATATAACATTACATTTAGATTGCATCATAAATCATGTTACATTCACAAATCCATCACACATGCATATATAAAGCATAAAATCACTCATCCTACATCCAAAAACTATGTCAGCAACACATCATAAACATAAATATATAAGCATCCACTCTACATCACAAAATAAGTCAGCATATCCATGATTGTATCCATATATGACATCATTAGAAAAATAACAATAATCCATCACAATAAATGTCACACACCATCTGCCACCAATCAAATCATGTATATATATATATATATATAAAGAGGAAAATATGTCTGTCATGATACAATGATCACCCCGAAGGGTCAATATATAATACACAAGCAAAAATGGGGAGCTAGCTCTCCCCACCTATCTCTCCACCTCCCTCTATTGTACCTCCTCCCCTTGATCCTCCTGCTCCCCCCCGGTGGCTGAAAACCCATTGATCCCCTTGTCTGCTGACTCTGAGTCAGTCGTTGACTATGAGTCCTCTGAGACCGTATACTCTCAGTGTACGAGGCTGCTCACTGCCTTGTAGGCACTACTCCGTGATAAAGCCCCCTGTAATACTGCACCTCTCAGGATGATCTCTCTGCTCTCTCCCACTACTATAGACTATCAGAAAATATCGGTGCCAATCCTACCAGAACCAATGCCTACCGGGCTCATCCCTCTCCCCCTGCAGTCGTCTCGCATCTGCCTCTGCCCTCTACACTCTGGCTTGTAACCCCTCTAACTCGGCATCCTGCCAATGAAGAGCATCCTATAATCCTATTATGGTTGTCCCTATCCGGGCCTCCTCTAGCATCCTCTCTGCCTCCTCCCCCTCCACCCTCAAGGCATCCACCTCTGTCTTGGCAGTATGCAGACTCTTTATCAGATTAGATGTCTCTTGAGTCAGTTGTGCCACCTCTGCCTGCAAACTCTCCCCTCAAACCCTTTGTACCTATAGCTCATCCTCAATGGAATGAAGCCTCGTCCAATAGTCATCCTGCTCCTGCTGTAATCGGTCGAAATCAGCCTGTGATGGTCCTCCCCTCTCCCCTGCCTGTGTCTTAGGAATATCCATGGCACAGCCTCTCCCTCTCCAACTACAACCTCCTCTCTCTCGCCAACTGCAGCCTCTGTAACATCTCCCACTGGGGCATCCCCTCCATCTCCCTTCTCCTCTGCTGGCCCCCTCCACCATACAACTCGGACTCTCCTCTACTCTCCGCCCACACCACGCCCTGCCTGAACTACAACTCTCTCTCCTGGGCCATCATCCTCCCCACCCACCACTTGTTCAACCATCGGCTCTAGCTCCTCATCATCCAAAACTCCTGGAATAGTAAGCCGCACCGGCAAGTGCCCCTCCCACCAGCTCTGATAACCACCTGTCACCCCTGGGTCCTCCCTTGCCCCCATCCGCTCATTCCAAACTATGTGAGAAGCTGTCTAGAAGCTCGTCCGCCCATCTAAGGGACTCACTGTAGGCCCCCAATATCTCGCCTCTCGGGTAATCCGGGGATACAATGGAATATCACCCACTATGTCATGTACCTGCCCAAGCTGTCAGGCCACCCTGAATGGAGCATAGTACTCCATGATATACACTGACCTGCCAAAAATCCACATCTCGACTCCTGCCCAGTGAGGCTGCCAATCATCCCTCCACCGCTCACACCCCAAAAATGGCCTCCATGTAAACTACACCAGCTCATCTAGAATCCACCTCCAAAACCACACGGATGTTGTTTGTGTGTAGTGCGGCAGTCCCCTGTACCTGTCCACAAATGGCTATCGTGGCCACCTGTCCAGAACACCCATTGGCCGAGTCACTGCAATATGCTCCCACACCCAGATGTGTAATAGTGTAACACCCATGGACAAACTAACATACTCTCGGTAAGTCACCAGGTGCATGTCATGATAGAGCTAGGCTAGTATCGCTGAGCCCCATGCATACTGAATACCATCGTGAATCATGAAATACAAACATTGGCTCCACCCCAGAGGAAATCCATGTCCACCCAAGTTTGGTAACATCCGCCCACTCAAAAAACCAAAAATCACCAAAACTAGTCGAGGAAT
This sequence comes from Cryptomeria japonica, assembly GCF_030272615.1. Taxonomy (NCBI): domain Eukaryota; kingdom Viridiplantae; phylum Streptophyta; class Pinopsida; order Cupressales; family Cupressaceae; genus Cryptomeria; species Cryptomeria japonica. Next base: position 760,530,055 of record NC_081407.1, on the reverse strand, counting down.
CTGGTGAATGGCCATCGCTCGACCCAAGTGCATTTGAATCCTATCTAGCATCGGTGGCGTCTCATACTCGCACACCTCCCTCAAATAGAAATCAACTACATCCAACTGATACTCTGGGATCATGCCATGAATGGGGATCTTTAAGATCCTCCAAACATCCAACAAAGTCACTATCGCCTCTCCAGCCGACATACGAAAGGTGTAATACTGACTATCCCACCTCTCCACTAGCGCAATCATCATAGCAGTATGCGCCTAAATCCTCAACCATCTGCCTACATAATGTAATCCCAAGGCATGTAGAATCTCCAGCTCATCGTGACCTAACTTGTGGTAGAGACTCATTATGGGGGGCCAATTCTCCCTCGAGGACAGCGGTCCCCTCTCCTCCTACATCCATTAAGCCAAAGCATTATTTTTCATGCCCAAAAATTCTTTCCTCATCTCCCCAACCAACCATCCTCTTTCTCCCATGCCAAAAATGATTAAGTGAAAAAAAAATGCATCCCCCCTTTCCCAAGTGCACGCGCTGATCTACCCAGCGCTCGCACCAAAATCGTGACGCACGTGCCATTTTGCAAGTGCTCTCGCCAACAGAGCTTCCCCTTCTTCTGTTTCCTTCTTTTCCCCCTGCCAACGTGAGCGCCCGCACTTTAGCATGAGCACTCGCGTTATCCCTTGGGTGCTTGCGCTGAAGCGCTAGCGCCCGCATCAAAGCATGAGCGACACCAGTTCACCCATAGCCCTCCCAAATTTCCCCTAACCTAACCAGCACCTGGCAAGCTCCTGTGCTGATCGCAAGCACTTGTGCCGATCTAGGGGTGCACGCACTGAAACAACGATCAACGTGTGCGCCTCGCCTAATTTTACTCCCCATTTCTAGCCCTAAACAATTGCCTAAAATAAAAATTCTAAAGGAGGGATAGTCCTACTCACTAGTGGTCCATAGCTCGTCAGTCGATCGAATCGTCGAATCCTCTCGGCACGATGATCTCGAATGGGAATGCAGTCCATCTCTCCTTCTTTTCTTCTTCGCTCTGAGTGGCTCCAAGGCTTGTGTGTGAAAATGACCCCTCATCAGGCCCGTTGTGGCTTATATGGGCCCTCGTGAGGGCCCATTTTCCTTCGCAGTCTTGCATCTCCTATTTCTTCTCCTCCAATTCTTCACCAATGCTTCATATTTCTTCCTCAATTATCTTGTCCATCCTAAATTCTTTTTTCTTTATTTTTTCAAGAATTTTTCGCCAGTTTTTCCTAAAAAACTCTCGAGGGGGCATACACTCCCCCATGCTTTACGTTGGGGCATCCCTTTCTTCTTCTACCTTCTACACATCGCCAAAATGTAGACACTTCAAAAAAATTATTTTTAATTCCTCACATAATTAATTTTGATTCTGATCATGTCTTATACAAGATGAATCCTTCCTGAAACCAGACATTGTGATTAGTCATGTCTTATACAGGATGAATCCTTCCTGAAACTAGACATTGCGCTCTGATCATGTCTTATATAGGATGAATCCTTCCTGAAACCAAACATTGTGATCAGTCATGTCTTATACAGGATGAATCCTTCCTAAAACCAGATGTTGTGCTCTGATCATATCTTATACGGGATGAATCCTTCCTAAAACCAGACGTTGTGATCAGTCATGTCTTATACAAGATGAATCCTTCCCGAAACCAGACACTCTAATCATGTCTTATATAGGATGAATCCTTCCTGAAACCAAACGTTGTGATCAATCATGTCTTATATAGGATGAATCCTTCCTGAAACCAGATGCTTTGATCATCTTTGTCTTATACAGGATGAATCCTTCCTGAAACCAAACTGAATCTAGATCTTATCAATCAAATCGATCAATATTTTTCAATCTTATCAACCTAAGCAATCAAGCTAATGGAAGAACTTGCATTTTCATCAAACCACAGTTGCAAGAGATGGGGCATCTTATCAAGTCAATATCATCATAAAAAAATAAGATTATTCTTTGAATCAATGCATCATCACACCTCGCTTCAAAGAGGGGCAAAATGTAGACACTTAAAAATAATTATTTTTAATTATTTTTAATTCCTCACATAATTAATTAATTAATTATGTTAATTCAAATTCTCCTCAATATTAATTAAATATAATTGATATTGTCACTATAGTATGTGACTGATTTATTTAATAAATCAATCCCTTTCTTCATTCTTCTAAAAATTGAATTCTCACAAATCTCCCTCTTATAATTAATTAGTTAACCCACATGCTTCCTACAAACAATCTTCTTAATTCATCATTAACCTAATAAAGTCTTCTAGAAACTCCCTAAACTCACTTAACCTTATTCTTCTAATTTTTAATTCCTTCCATTCATTCTCTCTCCTAGTCAAATCCTCCTTCAAATCCTCCTACAAATCCTAATCCCACCTAACACTTCCTCTAATCCCCTTCCTAATGAGTTGCTAGTGACTAATCATCATGATTAGTCACAAGGTCAACCCCTTGTCCCTTCCATCCAACCACTAGCTTTAAATTCTCTTTTCCTAGGTGAATGTGAGATTTTCAAGATCTCACATTCCTCTAGGCATCCCCTCTCCCAAGGAATTTTGAATTCCTTCTTATTCCTCCAATCCCTATGCTTATCCCTTTTTGGAGAATTTTTAATTCCTCCTCTCCATTTTCTAAGGAATGTCACATCCCTTGCTCTTCTCAAGGCACATTGGGAAGTCTTCTCAAGGCACATTGGGAAGTCTTCCCAATGCACCTTATTCTTCCGAAGGTACCTTGGGAGTCTTCCCAATGCACCTTGTGGAGTGTGGAGACAAGAAATGCCTTTAAGGCATATCTCTTGGCCTCTACACCCTCTCTTGGGCCTTGTGTGAGCTCACAAGCAATCCTAGCCCTTCATCTTGAATCCATCCTAGCCATCCATTCTTCCTCTCCTCTTCCTATAATTTGAGGACTCCATCCCTTCATTGAGCACCTCCAAGTTTAACAATCTTATGCTGCCCATTTGAGTTCAAAAAAGTCATCAAAGCATCCAAACTATAGCCAAATCCATACTCATCCATCACTTAGTCATTTATCCATCCATCTCATCCTCCCATCAATCATATTTTGCACATTTGGAGAGCCATCCACTTCAAGTAAGCAAGAGGAGCCCATCCAATCAAGTTGAAGAGAGAGGCGCTATTCAACTTCACCAAAGGCTCAATCCGAGGGAGAGGTAAAGGTTTGCAAGGTATATGCATCTTATTCATGTCTTTATGTGATTTTTAGGCATGCTTCATGTTTTAACATCTTTTAATATTTTTGCACTAACCACTTGAATTCACCTTACTAATCATTTTCCCCTCTTCAATATAAATTAGCACATACTCCAACATTGGAAAGATTTGAATTAACCCCAAATTTGGTGAGCATATTTGACATGGCAGACAACTCCAAAATTAGTATTAGTAAGGAAAATCATTAGTCTCATTGGTACACTTTATCTAACTTTATTGCTAAACTAGATTCTACTTTACCACGAATCCATGCAAATGATGAAAGTATAAATTGGAATGAAATATTTGGTAATTTAAACTTTAGATACATATAGAAACTCAGAAAATAGGGATAGTTAAAGGCAAGCCTGTAATAAAATTTTCTAGTTGAATTTGTGAAGGTTGTGTTCTTGGAAAGCACCCACAAGAAAAATTTCAAAAGGAGAATGCATGGAGATCCTTTTCTCCTTTAGAGCTTGTTAATAGTGATCTTATGAAGCTATTTTCAAAACCTTCCATGAGAAAAGTCAAATATGTGCTAAAATTCATTGATTATTGCATGCGATACACATGGGTCTATTTTCTCAAATTCAAGTTTGAAGAGTTTGAGAATCTCAATATTTTCAAAGCGCATGTAGAGAAGTAGTTAGGGAAGATGATCAAGATCCTTCAAATAGATAATTAAGATGAGCATGAAAAAAATGGTCCAACGTCATTGTGATGAAATACGGATATAGTTTTTGATTAAGGAAAATCAGGTTTTAAGGGACCCGAAACCTGCTTACATTATGAAAAGATAAGCATGAAAGAAGCAAGAGAAAACAAAGCAAAGACAGAAAATCTGCAAAAGACCAGCAGAGAACACAACGGCTAGGAAAAGGGATATCATAGAGCCAATGAGAGACTAGCAAACAAAGACTAGAATTACATTTCAAATAAAAACTTTTATGGACTCTTTTGCATCCCTAACCAGCATCATCATAGCCTTAGCGGCTTCTCTCAGGTCTTTGTTCTCCTACTTCAGATTAATGTCTTTAGTCTTTATCTCCAAATCACAGGTCATCTGCCTAGTTCTATGCCTAGAAGTTTGGGGAGAAAAGATGGAGGTTGGCATATCATCAATAATCACCATCTCTTTGTTTTGTTGGCTCCTCTCCAGACAATCCACCAGGGAGTTCATATTTTGGGACGAAACCCTCAAGACCTCAAGACTGTGATTCATGAAATTCTTCAAAGCCTTCTAAGTTTTAGCAACCTGATTGATGATGGCTTCATTTTCAACCTTGGCTTTATCTTTGACAATTCTGATAACATCTTCCAAATGTTTCAAATCTCCCTTTATCAAATCTTTTTTCGACCAATCCTGCATTTCAATTTCATCCTCTGCCTCAGTGGTTTCCACCTCTGCATCCCTTTTTCTAGTATTGGCATCCTTAATCAAATCTTGAATCTTATACTCCAAATCCCTCTATTTCTTCTGAATACTGGTAATTTTTTCAATTACCCATTTCTAGAAATTGAAAAATTCCAGCGTGTTGTTTCTGGTTGCGTTCAAAATGGAGTCCGCTATTTCCCTTCCCTACTCAGAGCTTATAGAATTAGGAATAGAGTTGTATAACATAGTTCCCTACACTTTGTAGTAGAATGGGGTAGTTGAGAGGAAGAATCAGTCTTTGAAGGAGATGACGAGTTCTATATTTCATGCAGGACCCCTTCCATTCTAATTGTGGGATCAATAAATCAACTATTCTTTTTACATACCAAACAAATATCCTCATAAATCTATCATAGGGAAAACACCTTTTAAAGCATGGAAAGTAATGTAATTGAATGTCACACATTTTTGCATTTTTGGATCACACACATGGTCCCATATTCTTGTAGACAAGAGGAAGGATTTGGAGCCTCAAAGAAAAGAATCCATCTTCTTTGGATATCCATATGGTGTCAAGAGATACAAAGTGATAGATCTTTAAAAAAAAAACTCTTCATTGAGAGGAGTGTCTACTTTGAAGAAAGTCCCCACATGCATCTTAGGAACAACACACCTCCAATTAAGTGTTTCCTCCTCTTACGAATCTTAGAGATTATACATTTACTCATTTTGATATTATTTCAAATATTTATAAATCAACTTTAGAGGAAACTGAGCATGCATGTGTTAATCCAAACATCTAGTCCCCATTTGGACTTGTAGAAATAATTTACTATCTCCTATGACAAATCAAAATAAAAGGAGATTAAATGAGATACATGATATCCCTCATTTACTCAGAACTACCAAGCCCATCATGCCAATGCATTATTATGTTCTTCTATCATCTAACCCTTGGACTTATGTAGAATTTGTAGGGAAACCTCTTTGTGAAGTAGCCATGGAGGATTACAAGTCCCTCACTGCAAATAAAACTTGGGACTTGCTTCCACTTCCTTCAAATTGCAAGCTTCTCAAATGCAAGTGGATCTATAGGAAAAATAAAATAGCAAATGAGCATGTGAGTAGATACAAAGCAAGGTTGGTAGCCAATGGCATTTAGCAAGTTCAAGGCATAAACTATGATGAGACCTTTTTTCTAGTGAAAAAAGGACTCCATTTGGTTGTCTCTTGCCATTACAACAACAAGAACATGGGAGGTTCACCACATGGATGTGAGGAACACATTTCCTCTTAGCGATCTCAAGGAGAAAATCTACATGGATCGGCTACAATGATATACACTAAATTCATCATTGGTATGCAAACTCAAGAAGTCAATCTATGGCCTCAAGCATGCACCTATAGATTGGTATGCAAAAATGGACTCTTACCTTCTATCTCAAAATTTAATGTTATACAAATTTGATCCAAATTTTTATGTGATGATAACATCCGACTCTCTATTGATCAGAGTACTCTATGTAGATAATTTACTAATAATAATGGGTAGTTGAGGCACAATCATTTCTATAATTAAAAACTACTTTCAATGAATTAGCAATCAGAGTTGTTCAATCCAAGTATGCAAGAGATCTCTTGCTTTGGTTTCACATGATTGATTGCAATTCACTAGCTCCAACATTCCTATTGCAAAAAACTTGAGGATGGTGAGGATACACCATTGGTTGATTGCACATAGTACCATTAGCTTGTGGGGAGTCTTCTTTATCTCACTCACTGTCATCCAGATCTCTCATATGCAGTGGGGACCATATTTGGATACATGTAGGAGCCATGTGAGCTACATTAGAAAGCTACCAAGTGTATGCTTCAATATGTTCAGGGAACCACAAGGTACGGGATTCATTATTTAGCAGGATATACTTTTGATCTCATTGGCTACACTAATTCCGATTGGGCTAGTGATAACATTGATTGCAAGTCCATTTCAAGATATGCCCTTAGTTTGGGATTTTGTCTCATTTGTTGGTAAAGAAAGAAGCAATATGCCATTTCCTTATCATTAGTAGAGGTTGAATATAGAGGTGAAATCATTGTTTTAGTAATTATCTTTGATTGCTCTAAATTTTTTCTTTTATTTACCTACAAGTTTTGTTCTTTCTTTCTTGGCTAGATCCATATTGTAATGTGTAGGTTTAGCTAAAAAATTGCATCTATAAATTTTTTTTGTTATACTTAATGCAATATCCTTTAAATTTTCTTTACAAAGCATTTAATGGGATATGACAACAAACTACTAAATTATGAGGTTAATTGAACAAGACTAAAATTAGCTGTTGTAACTTGAATTTATTTGGATTTTGGGTTAAATTACTATTCTAAGAACCAAATCTAAAGCACTACCTAGATTGAGAATACTCAAGGTATGATGCATCAATACATCATCTAATTCTTAATGAATAACAACACAAGGTAAAATATGAAAGATAAATAAAGCAATTGCAACTAAAACTCAGCTGAAATTTTTAAAAGTAAATAAATAATTGAAAGGGTAACTCAAAGTATATACATGAAAAGATGGAACCTTGTGGATCATTCTAAGCTATATTATTAAATAAAAAAGCAAGTATTCTATACTCTAGTTGGATAACACACCAGAATTTAGATTGAAAAAGAATTTCTTTCCATACGAAACAATTTAAATAGGTTGCCCCCAGCCTCAATGAAAAGATGATGGACTTAATACAGTTGTGGAACAGATTGATTGATTTTGGCATTCACCAAGGATGCTACACATATAGCCAATAAACCATACAACTAATTTTCTTTAAAACTATGCAAGATGTTGGTCTGATCGTATGCCTAATTACAAAAATGAAGGTTTTAAATGAAACTGAAAAAAAAAGCGACATTGTAGAATGAGTATAATACAATTAATCAGAGTGGTCAAATGACACTTAATAATTCAATCAAGGGATTTAATATATAGAAATTTACTACAAGCTCAGGAAAATGATGTGATCGACCCAAACCTTTAGATAGGTTGCCAATTGCCTACTATTGCAACATGTTCAGACGTCAGAGATATAACATCCCACAGTGTCTGTAAATCTTTGCAAATAAATATGCTTATAGAAGATAGCTTTGTAGATCCATCAAACATGTTGCATAAATCTACCAATAGGCAATAGCATGTCACCCATTAATTAGATACATTTTGTCAAAGCTTTCAACGAAGCAATTCCAGAGACTATGGTACACTTGTAGTTACGATTTTCACATGAATTCATTGACTAACAATGTTTTGAAAGTTTTGAAGAAATTATAGAAACGTTGCAAGTATTCAAATCACACTTGGGTGTTTGATGACATATTTGATCTCGATTTGGAGTGTTTCCACTCAGATTTTGTGCCACCAATTCTTGCTATCCAGATCAAAATCATACAACATTTGTCTGGTATGAAAGTGGAGCGACGTTGATAGCGTTTTCAATATAAAAGTTATTCAGAAGTTTCCCATGCAACAACTTTAGTTTGGGCTGTTAAAGCAGGGCCATGCTTTGCAGTTCTGAGCTGAAAATTGAGCCACCTATGCCTTGCATGAGATGTAGTGTAGATTAGTTTCAATTAGAAATCAGTTTTGTTGTAGTTCTTTTCTAGTTTTATTTTAGTTTATGCAATAAGGCTTTCAGTTATCATGCTAGGAAACCCTAGCTATAGGTTGGCATTTTTGAGATTAAAATATAGATAAACTAATTCATTTTACATTGTAAAGTGTTGAAAAACTCTTATTTTAATATTATAGATAAATGTATTATAATTTTGGTGTGATATTCTGTTGAAAATTGTGAATTTCAAGTTCAATCAAATTCATTGCTCAAGCAATCTAATATTGTTTGTTTCATGTTCATTTTGTTCGATTTGATAGTTTGGTTTAAAACTTACTTCAAGTGTGTACAAAAGGATTTCATCTCACGTGTGTATTAGTATGACTTTGTGATCTCGATGAAATCTGAAAATTATAGGTGCTTTATGAGTTTTCTTTGATAATCACATTGTTTACGTATGATTTGTGGAATTCCTAGTTTATATATAATTAGTTTATGAGATTCAACCTAACATTTTACTACAAAAAATCAAATGTATCAATTATCATTATCCAATTATAGTAGATTTATTTCATTCTATCTCTTGTAACACACTATCTCTTTTATCATTTATTTCATGATCAATGTTAGAATATTTTGTTAAATTAGATAATATTTCATTTTATATTTATTATTTTTAATGTTAGATTATTGAAAATCCAAAAAATTACCATCTAAGAGAGTTGATACAAAATTCCATATAATAGTTAAACTTTGAAGATTACTAGCAAATGGCATTGAAAAAGCAGTTACAAGTTCCAATTGAACTATTTTTCTATGACTTGGTCTAATGGCACCTTGGAGTGAATTATCATGTTTCATGAGACCTTCATTTTCTACTTTGACTTTTGGACCTTGATTCAACCTAGATGGAATAGACTAGGGTGCTAGGTGTCATAGCCCAACCAAAAGGGTCCAAATTTGAACCCTCTAATGGTCAAAATTGTTGAGTGGGAAATGATTTCTGATGTCGGACTTCTTCATAATTTTCAACATGTTTCATGAGGAATGGTATGAAAGAAACTCTTGTCCACTCATTAGAAGCATCTTTTAATTACAATTCCTCAATGAACAATTCAAATTCAAGTTGGCAAGCAATCAAGAATCATTAAAGAAATGAAGGAGAGGTCATATTTTTAGATTTCAAGCATTCAAGATGGAATCCATAATCAGGTTTTTATGAAGACATCTATGAATTCCTACATGAAAACTTCAATCTTTTTATGAAGGATTCAAAGTGAAGGAGAGACATAAATATGGTATAAATTTTCAACTAAGCATTTAATTTTTAGATCTAGCCTACTTTGATCCTATTTTTCGTTTAATTTTATGACCATATTTTTAACCTAGGTACACAATAAGGAATAATGATGACAAAAAAACAAACCAAATGAGATTGAAGTGAAGTTAAGCTAAATAAAACTAATAAATTAGTTAGATAACAAGAGAAGGAGGCGAGAGAGAAAACTTTGCATTCTTATAGTCTTCCAAATACCTGTAGTTAGAATAAGAAAAATAATTACGATTGTTTGGGATATTTGAAAGAATGGTGAAGGACCTAGTTTTGTCATTCAACCTCTATAATAATTCATATAGAAAATAGGTAAAGTGAATGTATATGCTTGACCTATGTGCATCTAGGACTAAGAACAATGTTGAAACAACGCTATGAATAACTAATCTAAGATCTATATTGGTTGATAAACTAGTGCTTGTATGATATTTGATAAAAGATGGTGGTAGTCACCAAGATCTTTATAGAAAGAAATGACTTGGCAATATCGAAGCAAGAGCACAAAGTTAATAATATCACCATCTAAGTGATGAATAAATGACTATGAGCATGGAGGTTCAAATGCAACATGTATCAATTCTTTCCTTGTGCAACCCTTAATAATAGAGTGTGCATCAACAAAATAAGATATAGAAAAAGAGCCACAACTAGATTTTTTTGTTATGAATGAAAAAGAAGATAAGTTGAAGATAGGTTTTCAAAAGGGTTCCCTAGAAGTTGAAGGGTTGAATTTGGATGAAAAAAAAATTATTTTAATAAATAGATTTACTAACATATCCAAAATCTAGTCATGACAACTAGCTACTAACCAGAAAAACTGCAATTATAAGAAAAGAAAAGAAAAAAAGAAAAAAACTTAAAAGCCTTCAAATTTTTGAAAAGGAACTCCATAAGTTATGAAAAGATTGGTTGATTTGAAAGAAGTGACACACCAATAGTTGTGGAGGTTATCGATGCATGCCATGACATTGATAATGAACATAATGACAAATAAGAATCTATACTAGTGATACATATTCAACTACTTTTCTACCAATCATATCCCTCAAATTGATCTTACGCAATTTTTTATATTAATCACCTTAACGTTCATTGAATCTTTCAATTATATCACATCCTCAACCTCCTTTGTGTTCCCAATTTCAACACAAAATTTGATTTTTTCACATATTGTATGTCCAAGCATAAAGAAAAAGCGAAAGAGAGAAACTTAAAAAGAAAAACAATTTAAATTCAATTGATATCCGCTATCAAAGGCGTTGAATTTGTACATAGCACAGCATTAAGATAATGCTAGTCAATTTAAAGCCATGTGTGATACAGTGAAATGAAAGCTCTGTGGGCTTGTCAAGTCAGGAGTCAGGAGTCAGGAGTCAGGAGTCAGGAGGAGGCTGAGCTTATAGTCTTGCATAAGTTAACAAATCCATCGACTCTGCCGTTCAACTAGGCGTAATTTATTCGCTTAAACTTCAAAATTATCCCCCACAACTTTATGTGGCCATCTACATTGTTTTCTATCTAACAACTTTAGACTTTACTTGGAACGTGGAATAATTCATTTCTATATTTCACTAAACCATGAGAAGATGGCTGTGTTCGTTGGTATAGTTTTATCCTCACCTACCCACTGCTTAAGATATCGAATACATTTTTCATAAACTTCATCAAAGTCTGAATGCTTTTTAGTATTATAAAGGACAAAAATATGCGTGTTGACTACGTAAAAACTTGATAAAGAGGACAACTTAACGAACCGCATAAATGGAAAAACATTAAATTTTTTTGACCTGCTGTCAGGCCAAGGTCAAGATTTCCCACGCCTTTTGTAGGCTTCATTCGTTAGGCAATTGCTTTGAATGCAATTGTCGTATTCGCAGAGAATATATATTATAAAATAGATTATAAAATTATCACATTTTTATTTTTTAAACATTTATTTTTTTAAGCTTATTTTAACTTAATATAAAAATTATTTAAATAACATAAAATTTCAACTAATGCATGATTTTTTTTCTTGTATTTATATTATGTTTCTTTTAGTTTAGTTCAAGATTATTAATATATGTTTTTAAATTAGTCAAAGAGTATTACACTTGAAACTAAACTTCTCACAAAATAACTAAATATAGGGATTTGACTTAGATTTTCTTGCTAGCAAATAACTTATAACTAGTATGAGAGAGATTCAGTCCCACACCAAAGTTTTGCAAGTTCATTTATAGACTAAAACCTTGCATTGCCATAGCAACACATTTTCATCTAATCTTCACCAAAAAAACAATAATAGGTACCCATTTCTGCAAGGTGATGATCTTAATTTAATTTCTTTGAATGTGGAAATTACTCTAAAATAACTATAAAAAAGCTAACATAAACACAACAAAAGTAAACTAAAATTGAAAATAAAACATGAAATAGTTTTTCAAGATTGATGAAAGATCGCTCGTAGACCTAGATGCTCTTGCATCAGTTTAAGAAAATTTAAAGTATATTATAGAATCCTCTTTCAAAAGAAAGATTCCATAGACTAAAATTGTGTTTAAAAGTTTTCTAAATCTACTTTTTGAAAAATTAAATTAGCATAGTCAAAGTTGATTTTTTTTCTTGATAATTCAATTTTAAAAATTTAAAAATCTGAATACTTTCCTATACTAAGTTTTCTATAATTTATATTAACAAATTTTCTTTGATACATTAACTCCTTTTAATTTTCATTATTTAAAACTCTTTCATTTTTTAATAATAATAATAATATAGCTTCAAATAATTTCTAAACTTAAGAAATGGTAATATCATCTAGACAATTTACACATTATGATGTTTTTTCTAAAATGATTATTGTCTCAAACATTTTATGGTATATTTAATTACTCACGAAAAATTATTGTGGTATAATTAATTACTCTAAAATAATAATGTAAAAAAATAAGTATTAGAATAACTTTGATTATGCAAACTCCTTTTTATAAGTAAGTTGTACATAATTTTAATTTTATGTAAATGTGACCTTATTATATCAAAACGATTAGCAATTAGTTTTCCATTAATATTTCTTAGAAAACCTTCTCACTATTAGGTTGTGATCCTACACATATATTTTGCATAGGTTTAATGGCATCCAAATGAGATTGTGGTAAATTGTTCATATTCCAATTCATTTGAAATATCTTACAATTTATACATTGTTGAGATCATCATTACATGATCTCATGAAATTTTGATATTTATTTAGACATGATTTTATAGCTTTTCCAATAATCAAGTTCACTTGGAAAACCCCACATTCCATACCTAGCCAATATCATCGTTACATCATCATTGTCCTTTTCTGGAAGTTTTTTTCTTATCAAACAAGCCTTTAATTGATACACAAATCTATTTCAATTGGATTTATCCATAGATTGTACAATGTAGATATCATCATTTTCGTATGTCATCTTTCGATTAGGTAAAGTGGAAGAACCCCAAAAAGGTATAATTGAATTATGGGAGGAGTAAAATAGTCAAGAGGTGAAAACAATGAATGTCACAAGGTGTAAGATAAACAACTCGATAGAGAAAGAACAACAAGGGAATAAGGCTACAAGTAGCCTTAGGAAACTAGAGAAGTCAAGGAGGTTTGAATCCAAAATTAATCCAAGGCCTCAAGAGAAAGGGGGAAAAAAGAACTATCACCAACCCAATTAAATGAGTCAAATTATAATTATTCGATAAAAATCTCCCATGATCAACAGTAATTTTTTCTTTCCCTTACAAGAATAACCTAAAATGAACGAAAAAATGTGCAACTTCTTTTGAACCATCCCCATTAGAGGGAAACCAAAAGAAAGAAGAGGCAACAAAGGGACCCTCACATTAGTGAGTCATCTAAAGCTACATGATCCACACAAGAAGATGAAGAATCCTACACCAACCTAATGGGTTGAGGAAGAGCATCAACAATCTTATCAACTTCAATGGAGTGAGAAATATCATGAGGATATTTGTAAAGTAGACATTGTCGAACATTATGTTGCCATTGATGTAAAAGGAGTTAGTAGATTAGCATGAACTAAACATAATTGGGCCAACCATGGAGTTGTGTCACACATTGGGCCAACGGAGGGTAGTCCGGCTAGACTGAGTCCAATCGGACTACCCTCGGGCTGCGTGGTGCTATGTGGCACCGAAATGGTGCTAGGAGTCCAATCAGACTCAGTTCAGCTGGACTCCCTTAGTTCAAATGGTGCCATCCAATTTTATTTTTATTTTTTTAATGTTAGAACTAAGGGTAGTCCGACCGGACTATCCTATGTGTCATGTGATGTGGCACAAAAAAGGTCAAAAAATTTGTATTTCTAAAACTTTTCACTTCTGCTCAATTTTTCTTCAAGTAGATTTTTTTTTACAAAAATCTAAAAATGCCCTTTTGTATAGTTCGAAGTCATGAATCCGGTCATGTAATTTTTATACTATTTTGATAATTTTTAATATTTTTTATTAATTAAACATTGCGAGTAGTTTTTTAATGTTAAAAAAGAGGTTGATTAGAAATTAAAAAAAATATATTAAATGAAATTTAAAAAAATTAAAAATTATTTTACACTAGATGAGAGAATATTCTCGAAAAGGGTTTTTCAATTCTTTGATAATGATAAATTTAGCAATCAAAAGGTGACACCGAATGAAAACTATCAAATTTAGCTATGTTGGACTTCAAAATATTATACCGAGAAAATATACATCAAAATTTATTTTTTTTCTAACACTGCATATATATGTTCTCTATTTGGAAAAAAAAAATCTAAAAAAAGTAAGTCCATTTTTTATTTTTTTTGGTGGTGCCGACTAGAACCCTTAATTTTCAACAATGAAAAATTTGTTTTTGAATTTATTAAAAAAATATCAATTTTTTTCCTGAAATTTTTTTAAAAATAACAGACATAAATTTCATTAATAATTCTACATTTGATCAATTTAAATTATTTCAAAATTCAATTTAGAAATGTCACTTTTATGCGGTCGAAGTTAAACAATTTTAGTTCTGTTGGCCGGTGCCTTTATAAAAGTGTGACACAGGTTTGTGCTTTTACCCCATTCACACTTCTTACAAAGCCTTCTCACTATTAAGTTGTGTTTGTCTCTATATTACAATTCAATAGAATTAAGCCCTTCAAATTCTATTGAATTAATACTCAAAAGGATTGCAATTATATCATGTGTTCATATTATATTTAAAAAGTTGAGTATATGATAGGATTAAGTATACATTCCAAATTGATCAAACCATCCAAATAAGAAACATAAAATGATTACACATGTTATTTAAACATTTGAATAATTAAATTAATATGATGTAAAATTATAGATAATCATTCTATATAAACTTAATAACTTTCTCTCTCTATATATATCACTTCATACATAATGAACAAAACTCAAACTCTAATGGTTTTCACTTCGGCATATCTTTCTTTAACGTCATCATCTCTACATTTCTGTGACTCTTCATTTCATTTTAGCAATCCTTCACTCATCTCTTTTTTATGCCACAGCCCTTACTATTACCTTGCATATCGTATTACTTTACTCCGCCATTTAGCGCATTTTATACACACTATTTGATAAATTAGGGACTCCTTTCCCATAGAAATATATATAGGTATCACGTCTCTATGACATCATCCTACCATTAATCTTACATAATGTGTTTTATTGCGTTAACAAGTTTATCAAGTTTTGATAATGTTAGATTTCTTAGTAATTGTATTCTTGTCCTCAGGCAATAAAAACGAAGAGCGTGGACACCATGTGAGTGCAAAAGTACTCCTAAATTGGTAAGAAATTGAGGAACAACATGCGACAATAGGATTCTCGAAATTGTGTCGCCAATCCCCTGTGCAAATTGCGGAAGAGGAAAGTCATTTATAACCAAAGACAAATATACTTGTGGGCCATATCACCTTTGCCAATGTTTCTCATGTTTTAATGTGAAACCCAATTTCGCCGAAAGAAGTTTTACTTCTGAATAACTCAGTGGACTCAAACCCCTTCGATTGCGGAAAGAAAACTAATTTTCTTCTGTAAGGAGGCGACAATCTACACCATTTTCAAACTTTTTGTTGAAAAAATAATGAAACATTAGATCACCATCAAAGTTTTTATCTCTATGTTTCTCTAAGAGATTTGAAGAAATACAACGTTTCACCGAAACGTTGGCATTAACATGCCCAAAAACGTTGAAGGAATACTCTCTCACATCATTACTTCCTGTTGTTTATGGGTGTAGATAAGGTCAGCCGCTCTAGGATAATCCTAGATGCTATTCATGTGCTTTGCCGTAATAAACGCAACGTGATAACGTGCATATAACCATATTTTCAACCGGTCGGTCAAGATTCCCAGTTCGCTACAGATTTTACAGAGTCTGAGTTTGTATATAAGAGAGCCCCAAGCCATAGCATTTCATACAACCATTGTAGGCTTCCTCTCATCGAAAATGGCCAGCAGTCGAGCCTTGCAGCCGTTGCTTCTCTTACTTGCTTTGTTTTTATTCAAGTCAGAGATGGCGAAATCAATTAGAACTCCTGCAAATATGACGAAGGCTGAAAATGGTGTTAAATATCATGTTGAGAAGCCAGAGCTTGTAGCACAAATGGTAGAAAGGTAAGCATGTCGCGTTTGAGATGCTTAAGATAATTTAGAGAATTTACTAAAGGTGGTATGGAAATGAAATGTAATCTTACTCCATTCAGTGCATTAATATGAAATGATAAAATAGAAAATTTATTATAATATGTTCTATTTATTCTTATGGTATTGCTCGGTGTTTTCTTTACTGTATTTTCTATACTATTATTCATGTAATTTTAGTTGGTACGTAGCTGTTATAGAACAAATTTCTATTCCCCACATTGGATAGCTAATAATTGTCGTTGTTGAGATGGATTCAATGTACGAAAAATTCACCACAGGAAAGGTATTTAAGTCAGATCAATATAGAAAACTTTAAAGTTCGAGCATTGTTTTATAGCTAGCATTTGTTGCAGACACTCGAGATTATTTACAAATTTCAAGAACTACTGTGCAGGACTCTGAATGCTTCGAGAAGGAAGCTGAGCTCATGCGGAACGGGGAACCCCATTGACGATTGTTGGCGTTGTGATCCCAACTGGGTTAATAACAGAAATAGACTGGCTGACTGTGCCATCGGATTTGGCAAAAACGCCATTGGAGGTCAGAATGGTAGGTTTTATATAGTTACAGATCCAAATGATGATGACCCCGTGAATCCTCGACCCGGCACTCTGCGGCACGCTGTTATTCAAACCGAGCCTCTCTGGATTATTTTCCAAAGAGATATGGTTATTCAGCTCAAGGAGGAGCTCATCATGAATAGTTATAAGACTATTGATGGTAGAGGAGCCAACGTTCATATAGCAAATGGAGCTTGCATTACAATTCAGTATGTGACCAATATCATCATACATGGCATCCATATCCACGACTGTAAGCCTGCAGGAAATACAAATGTGAGGAGCTCACCCACTCATTACGGGTACAGGACCAGGAGTGACGGAGATGGGATTTCCATCTTTGGATCAAGCGCAATTTGGGTAGACCACTGTTCATTGTCAAGTTGTGCAGATGGGCTGATCGACGCCATAATGGGGTCCACTGCTATAACCATTTCAAACAGCTTTTTCACTCACCATGACAAGGTATTTAAAACTGCTTGTTTGGTCTGCCATGAATTTACTTTATTTATAAAAGGTTTCACTATTATATTTCTATCACATGCATCTTAGAGTAGCGTACTAAAAGCCTATTAGTAGACAAACATAAAAAAATGAGTATTTATTAAATTGTCAATAAACGCTATTTCTCAAGTCAGATATTTATTGGCTTTTGCAGGTGATGCTCCTCGGACACAGTGACGCCTATACCCAGGACGTCAAAATGCAAGTAACAGTTGCATTCAACCACTTTGGAGAAGGACTTGTTCAGCGTATGCCCAGGTTTGAATAGAATTTTATAACTACTCTGTATTCCTTGCACATACCACGATACAACTTCCTGAAGTTTATTTGTTTAAGTTTAAGAAATGAATGTTATGATGCAGATGCCGACATGGATACTTCCATGTGGTGAACAATGATTACACCCACTGGGAAATGTATGCAATCGGGGGAAGTGCAAACCCCACCATTAACAGCCAAGGCAACAGATTCCTTGCTCCTGATTATCGATTCCACAAGGAGGTAAAAGACCTGTACAACTCAATATATCACTTATATCTTTGGTATTAAATGGATGTAAAATAGCTATGGTATGGGTAATGTGCAGGTGACAAAGCACGAAGATTCAACACAAGGCAATTGGAGATCAGTGGGAGATCTAATGTTAAATGGGGCATTCTTCACAGCATCAGGGGCTGGAGCATCCTCAAGCTATGCCAAAGCTTCGAGTATGGCAGCAAGGCCTTCTTCTATTGTGGGCTCTATCACTGCAAGTTCAGGTGTTCTCACCTGCAGAAAAGGTTCCAGCTGTTAGACCAAAATATATGTATTATGTATAAACTGTTAGAAATCCTTCAATTCTGTAACTTGGCAAGCATGGCCACACTGAATGAGGGTTCTTAGTTATTTTAGTTTTGTTCGTGTAGACACTCGGGTCACTAATTACTAAAGTGGAATATATTAGTAATCTTATTCTCAAGTTTGAAGCGTAGTGGTGGAACGTTAAGTCAATATGGTTTTTATTATTTTGATTGCCACTAAAAACAAATTTTAAGCTATGCTGCAGAAGGACTGCGGTATATACACATAGAATAGTTGAATTTATGTCCATACTAGTATTTCAGAAAATTAATTTGTGTGAATTTTTTCCTAAAACTATTTACACGCCTGGTATAATTGCACACACACAGCTAAATAAATTCGCTTCAACGGGACGTGTATTGGCCTTTTGAGTTCGATTGCTCTATTAATATTTTTTATTTAATATTAAATAGAGTATAATTAAGTCGTAGAAATTGAGATATTTTAGAGTAGAATTGCCTTTCCATTTAGATAGATTAAATAAATACAATAAATTTGTTATATAATTTAGATTAAACGCATGGAAAGTTGAAAAAAATAAATTGGATAAATTGATTTTTTTAAGAAATTGAAGGGTATGGATAATTAATTATTACATTAATGATTACGATGTATAGTATATATTCTACTCATTTTTATATTAAAAATATAGATAATTTAAAAAATTTCATTGCCAAATATTAGATACAAAATTTTAATTGAGCTTATGTTGATTATGTGATTGTCGATTAATTTTACACTATACATGTCTAATTTGTAACCCTAGACCTTATTTATTACAACATATACTTTTTCTCTCTAATTTGGTAGATACTCTACTCTTGATTTATTGTTAAGGACTTGGGATATTTATAACTACAACACAAAGATAGTGAAATAACAATGACCATGTTCTCCTCCTCCCTTAATTAGAATAGTTTTCTTTATTGTGACAAATATACCTAGATGTTAATTTTGATACAATATTTTTATTCCATTTAATGTTCCTAAGCTCATTCCAAATAGGAATGGATATTCAATGATTTATTAATAGTCAATTGATATCTTAAAATATGGAGACATAATGGATAATTCCATGTTCTACAAACTCAACTCTTAATCACTATAAGGATAGAAAAGAAATTTGAAATTTAAAATAAATTTATTGTTCGTTAAGATTCAAGACAAGCAAGATCAATTCTTGATACCATAAAAATGGTCCAAGAAAAATAGATATATAATATAATGATTGTGGGCGAATGTATGCAAACATAGGAAAAAAATGATGAGAATGTGTAAATATAAATATAGATAAGATAAAGATAAGAATGAATATATATTGATGTATGGAAAATGGAGTAAAAGAACATAGATTGAAATTGGGGAAGGAGCCAAACTTAGTAAAAATACTTTTTACATGTCATTGTGTAACTATATCAATTTTTTTTTGACAAAATAGACTCAAACTAAATGGTATTTGGGATGGGTATCTAATTTCACTATCACACTTCTCCCCCACTTTGAGGTGCATGTGAATCCTAGAATGAAGATGTATTTCAAAGTAAATGAGTACTCAAAAACATGTATGGAAGTAAAAACTAGTTATAAAAATGATATTGTAGTCCATCGAAAGACCCACTATATATAATTATGTCTATTCATCTTCATCATCTATGCTCCATGAGAATATGTTAAAATAAATAAAGTATGTCGTTAGTGACATTTATCTCGGAAGTAGAAAAATTATAAATCACAAACTTGGTTGCTTTAGGAAGTAAAAATGTAAGAGTAGATTTAGAATTTTTTTCGATGTATAGAAAAGGTGTGGTATATTAGATAGAAATACATCCTGTGATCAAAATGTGATATTTTGGAAATTTTCATGTCATCAAATTAAGCTTCACCCCAACATGGTAATAGTGGCATAGTCATTGTTGGAGGGTCCAATTAAGAAATATCTGATCACTAAACCAAATACAAAATCATATAATAAAACATAATTTGCACAAGAGTTTAATATTATTATAATATCTATTGATACATTGAGATGAAATTGTATTACTACCTACTATGAACAACTACAATTTTAGTTCACATAATTCAATTATACATATGCATAGTTATTGTGTATACTATAATCTTCTCATATAACCAATTTATGAGATAGGTAAAGTTTTCCATTGCCAACTTCTAACAAAGTAGACTATCATAATGGAATTTCTCTTCTAAATATAGGATTAAAGTTAAGCACCTTGTAATGATTATGAACGATGTTTGTATATTGAGCCTTGGCATCCAAAATGGTTTAGACTAGATGTAAGGGGGTGCAAAGTGTAATTTAAGATGAAATGTATGGCCATGAAGGGAACCTTCTAGAATGAACACAATAAATTATATGTAATGAGTGTTGATATTATTGGTACTATAAACTTTCATAAGACTAATGAGCTCTTAGAAATTTGTTGCAAAATTAGCCTGAATCTTTAGCTCTAGTAGAATACTCAAACATGCCTTTGTTAGGGGTTTCAATAAACAAATAGTTTTGAGAAGTCAAAATTTAACATTACTAAACAATGATCTATTTTTGAATCTAATATTAATTTAGACCCATGTAAACGGAATAGGATAATTTACAACAATCTACAATTTCATACTAAATTAAATATGTAATGTGTATGAAATGAGTCTAGAACTTGAATACATATTTACAATAAAAATAATATTTATGTTGAAAGTAGGATGATGGGAATAAAACAATAAAACTTATGAGAATATTAATAACATGGAAAAATAAAAATAGTCTAATAAAATAATTTTGGTTGGTGTAAGCTTGCTCCTACATCTTAGACGTTTACACACAAAATACCTTAGGCAATTAAAAACTAAGTCCTTAACATTCAAAGGAATATACTGATAATAAAATGATTTACCTTAGCTTTAGATATCTCTTATGATTATTAAATTGACCTTCTATTTCACCAAATATTCTTCACATTTTTTATTCTCAATGCTCTTTATAAATAAATTATTCATTGGACCTCCTCGATTTCTTTTATGTGTTGTTGTTCTTTCTATTTTATTTATTCTACCTTTATGATACTTTCTTCCAAATCCACTCTATCATATTGAATCAAACTTTTCAACAATTTAACAAGGACCAAGCCTCATCATCTTAAAATTATTATATGTCAAAAAAAATCTTCCTTCGTCAAACCTATATTTACTTCATTAGCTACCATAAATAACTTACATATAACTTTCTAATTATCCTTATTAAAATTAATGATTCATTTGTTTAAACAAATTTATTACTACCACATGTACTTTATTCATAATATTAATAAATTATTTTATTTTACTTTTCTTTATCCTTCATTAATAAAATTTGTTAATTGAAAGATATGCTTTAGATTGCACTTCTATTCAATATCCTAGATGTGTTAGAGTAAATTATTATTTATTCTTCTGGCTTAAGTTTACTTAGGTTTTATATTGTGTTTCCAGGTGATTAGGGGAGAGGGATTGGTAGTCGTGTAGTCGTCACATGGAATATTGTAAGACCTCCATTTTTCTTAGAAATATAAAATGGAGACTTAACTATCTACAACTAAGGTTTGAATGTGTGACTCATTATGCAACTCGTCAAAATAATGTGTCTAGTGTGAAGCGTCCAAAAAATGACTTTTTTAAGATTCAACCAAAACTTAATCTAAAAATCTCTAGTGGTTGAATAAAAAAAATATCATTTGTAATTTGTCTAATATCATATTTTTATGTAAAGTATAACTTATATGCAACTTAAATTGACTAAAATTCTATTAGTAATCATAAATAAGTGTTATATCTAACGTTTATATCCAATGCTGAAGGACCAATAGTTAAACACAAAAAATCATTTGTTGTTATAAAAACAACATATTATTATATAAAATACAATTTATATTGAACACAATGGGATCAATTGTTGAACACCAAAACATTTGGAGAATCCCTCCCATTTCATGAAGAAAAAAAGTATTCACTATGTTCATCTTTTATATTTTTTATAAAACATATTATTAATATGAAATAATCCAACGCATATGCATTACTATTCCAACAGTTGTACACATATCTATTTCAATATAAAAAGTTTCATACTCGTAATCATTAATAGGTGGTCTAATTATATAACCCAAACATAAATAGATTAATAGATTGAGACGCTTTTGATCCACTAAAGCGTCTCAATCAAATAGGTATTGCAAGGTGCAGATTCATTCCAAAATGTTTGGAATGCATCAAAACCATTCTCTGCAGCAATAATGCGGGCCTCTTTTAAGGAATTCTATGGTAAACTATCTTCTGATTTTTCCTCCCTGCATTTAATAAATTTTTTTGACCCGCATAAATAAAATTTAAACGTCATACTTGAAGCTTAGCAATATTAGATTAACCGTCAAGATTCACGCCTGCAATTCTTTTGATAAAAGCAAGATCAAAATATGAACCAGAAAGAGTCCGCAGTGAATTCACAAGTGGAGTACTGGATAAAAAACGAAGGCTATGTAATAACAAAGAAAGGCAAATATAAAAATTCAGTTGTAATATCAGTGAACAATACAATTATCACACGATTTCGTTTTTCTCCCACGGTCAGAATGTGTGGATGGTAAACATTTTTTTATGAGCAATCCCGTTAAGAAACAATTCAGCAGGAGCAAGTCTCAATTGTGAGGACTTTTGGAACCACAATGAATCACTTTTGCCCTCTCACCATTCAGTACGACTTGGTTTTGTGGTTCTACGATCGAATCCTGGGGAGTGACATAATGCCATATTCACTTATAAAGTCATTTGTAGAGATGGAGAAAATCTCACTACACTTAATTAAAGATCGGCGAAGGCCACCGAAATTGGTACGATGGAGAAAATCTTCATGCATGCCATTGCTCTTCAATTTTCCTTTCTTTGAGGAAAAAACTTTGAAGCATTGATGTATTCTATGTTGAAATATAATTTGAACTACCTTATTTAAATCTCCCTATCCCTCCAGCTGCTCATTCCTGTGAGCTTTCTCTTCTTCAACTTCTTGGTTTTGGCTCTGCCTCCGTTCATTGCACTAAAGTCAGATTTAAATAACATTTTGTATATATTATCTTAATTTCCAGACTGCTCACGTTGCCAAAGGATTTATGAATTAAATGCAATTAATGTTTTTAGGTTTTCTCTCTTTTTTGCTAGGCTCTCACTTTGTTTTTCTAATCTATTGTATTTTTTTGGTGTGTGTTGTTAAAAAGTAAAAACAGAAAATTTACAGGCTGCTGTCAAAAGAATAGAAGTTAGCTGTTCCAAAACAGAAATAGGGGACTGCCATGGATTTAAAAAAATAGTGTTGTACTGCTATGGATATAAAAAAATAGAGTTGTAGCTCACTGTTGAATTGTAAACAGTTTTGAATGATTAATCAATAATAAAAACTCTATATTGCTGCTTATAGTTTTGTCTCTGTTCTTCTGTTGTTAGCTTTTTCTTCTCCCCTGCCTCTTCCCTTCAACTTGGTATCAGAGTTGGGTTAACCTCTGTCTTTCTATTTTTTCTGGGTCTTTTACTCTGACAGCCATTAATGGCTTCCACATCTGGTGCATCTCTGTCTAGTTTGCAAACCCCTATTTTCATAGGCAAAAATTATGAGTATTGGTCTTTAACCATGAAAGTCTTGTTTTGGTCTCACAACATTTGGGAAATAGTTGAAAATGGTTATGTGGAACTAGTAGACCAGGCAGCATATAATGGTTATAAGGATGGGAAAGCCTTCTTCTACATCCATCAAGCTATGCATGAAACCATACTCCCAAGAGTAGCAGCAGCAAAGCAAGCCAAGGAGGCAGGGGATACACTAAAAATTGCTTACTAGGGCATGGACAAGGTAAAGACTGCTAAATTACAGCTCCTTAGAAGAGATTTTGAAAATTTGTTAATGAAAGACTCAGATTCAGTAGAATCTTTCTTTACCCATGTTATTGGACTGATTAATCAAATCAAATCTCATGGAGAGGTCATAGAGGATAGGAAGGTTGTTCAGAAGGTACTTAGGAGCCTTCCTTCTAAATTTGTTCCCCTAGTTGTGGCTTTGGAGGAAATCAGAGATTTGAGTCAGTTTAGTATTGATGAGCTACATGCCTCTCTTATCAATCATGAACATAGACTAAATAGGTCAAACATCTCATTGGAAAATGCTTTTTCATCTCAATCATCTATAAGTGATGGAAGACGGCGATAGAGATTCAGTCCTAGAGGTAGAGGGAGAAGTTTTGCTAGAGGTGGATGTAGCAGTAGCCCTACAAATGTTGGTGGTAGAGGTCAAAATCAAAATTTTAGTCACCCAAGTGGCCAAAGATTTGATAAATCAAACATTCAATATCATTATTGTAAGAGGTTTGGACATTATGCTCATGAATGTAGGAAAAATCAATATGATCAGCACAAGAAAGGTCAAAAACAGTCAAGAACCACTCCCACAGGCACTATGCTTATTGAATGCACTATGATTGCTGAAGCAATTTCTATGAGCTCTCCAGTTGAGTGTAATGTTGTCCAAGAAAGCCCATGTGACGTATGGTACTTAGTTTTCAGTTGTAGTAACCATATGACAGGAAATGCATCTTTGTTTTCTAGTTTGGATGAATCAGTTCAAACTAATGTTACACTTGGTAATGACAACAAGGTCACTGTTTTGGGCAAAGGTGCAGTTAATATTCTAAGGGGGAACAGAGAGTCATGCCTAATGTATAAAGGTTTGGGCATTATG
Source organism: Cryptomeria japonica (assembly GCF_030272615.1). Classification (NCBI taxonomy): domain Eukaryota; kingdom Viridiplantae; phylum Streptophyta; class Pinopsida; order Cupressales; family Cupressaceae; genus Cryptomeria; species Cryptomeria japonica. The sequence goes on along the minus strand of NC_081407.1, from coordinate 760,505,127 downwards.
CTCATGAATGTAGGAAAAAACAATATGATCAGCACAAGAAAGGTCAAAAACAGTCAAGAAACACTCCCACAGGCACTATGTTTATTGCATGCACTATGATTGCTGAAGCAATTTCTACGAGCTCTCCAGTTGAGTGTAATGTTGTCCAAGAAATCCCATGTGACGTATGGTACTTAGATTTCAGTTGTAGTAACCATATGACAGGAAATGCATCTTTGTTTTCTAGTTTGGATGAATCAGTTCAAACTAATGTTGCACTTGGTAATGACAACAAGGTCACTGTTTTGGGCAAAGGTACAGTTAATATTCTAAGGGGGAGCAGAAAGTCATGCCTGATGTATATTATGTTGCTGGTTTAAAACATAATTTAATGAGTATTGGTCAATTGGTGCAAAAAGGCTATAGAGTTTATATGGAAAACAATGAGTGTGCGATTTTGGATAAGTTACCAAGGAATCAACCCATAGCCAAAGTGCAAATGACTAGAAACCATATGTTTCCGTTAAGAATAAGGCCATATACAAAGGAAAAAACAGCCCAAGCTGTTCATGAGACAAATAATCTACATTCTGGAGTTGCTTTTTAAGGTAGAAAATATAGAATCAGCATTTCAATCCGTTGTAAAAGATGAGTCTTGGTTGTGGCATTTGAACTTTGGAGGGTTGAAGCTACTACATATTAAAAACATGGTGAAAGGTTCACCATTAATTGAGAAACTAGAAAGAGTTTGTGAAGGTTTTATCTTGGGTAAACAACATAGAGAGTCATTCAATGCTATTAGATTTCCACAATCCATATTATAATTCTTTTGGAGCTTTTGGATTAGATTGTGTGCCAAATTTTTAACATCAATGTTTCAAATCACACTTTTTGATTCATCATCAAGATGATAAAGAGCTCAAAGGAAATGAAAATATTGTCATCTCCTTTGAACTCTTTATCATCTTGATGATGAATCACAAATATTTTCATCTCCTTTGAACTCTTTATCATCCTGATGATGAATCACGGAGTTTGATTGGAAACGTTGATGTTAAAAATTTGGCACACAATCTAGCCTAGAAGCTCCAAAAGAATTACAGAGAGTCATTCATGGTTGACAAATCAAATAGAGCTAGAGCACCACTTGAGACTCTGCATTCAAATATTTGTGGGCAAATGCAAACAACATCTATGGGAGGAAGCACTTATTTTTTACTTTTATTGATGATTTTATAAGAAAATCTTGGGGTTATTTCCTTAAACACAAATCTGATGCACTTGCTTACTCTCAGCAATTTAAGGCACTTGTCGAGAAGCAAAGTGCCTACTATATCAAGGTTTTAAGGACAAATAGAGGTGGTGAATATATATCTAATGATTTTCTAATTTTTTTTAGATCACACAGCATACACCTCAATAAAACAATGTGGTAGAGAGGAAGAACCAAACCATTATGGAGATGGCTCGTAGCATGTTGGCAGCCAAACATCTATCTAATTAATATTGGGTTGAGGCAGTGGCAACTACGGTTTACATCATAAATAGGTGTCCAACAAAGAGTGTAAAGAACAAAGTCCCTGAAGAGGCTTGGATGGGTATGAAACATAGTGTTTCTCATTTGAAAGTATTTGGATGTGTTGCATATGTGCATATTCTAGACGAGTTGAGGAAGAAGTTAGACAATAAGGGATAGAAATATATTTTTGTTGGTTATCAAAGGATATAAAAGTATATAAGTTGTTTAATCCTAACACTACGAAGGTTATAATCAGTCGTTATGTTTATTTTGTGGAGGATGAAGCATTGGATGGAAGTGTAGAAAGGACTATAAAAATTACAGTTGCTATTCCTATGATGATATGATAGATGAAGTATTTCCAACATCAAGTACAACCTAAACAACAACTCTTTCCATTCCTAGGATAGCACCACAACTTGTGGCTCAACGTACACCTTCATTCACATCAAGAAGATCTTCAAGGTTTCCATCCACACCAAGAGTACAACATACTTCACAGGGTACTAGAACAACATCTACATCAATTGGAATCCTTGGATCAACTCCAACTACTACGCCAAGTAGTTCTACATCTTCGGATCCAACTCTAACAAGCATGCTACCACGAAAAACAAGGAGTTTGAGTGAGTTGTATAATATTGATATAGCAAATTCATTTTCCTTTTTTTCTTTATTTTTATTATATAAATGATCTATTAACATTTGAAGAGGATGTGAAAAATGGTATATGGGCACAAGCCATGGATGAAGAGATAGAATCCATTGAGAAGAATCAAACATGGGAGTTGGTAGATTTGCTTGAAGGAAAATATGTAATAAGTGTCAAATGGATTTATAAGACTAAAGTTGATGAAAATGTGCAAAAACATAAAGAAAGACTTGTTGCAAGGGGCTTCGCACAACAAACTGGTATAGATTTCAATGAAACATTTGCACCTGTTGCATGGTTCAACACGGTTAGGACTATATTGGCTATTATTGTCCACAACAAGTGGCCTATGTACCAAATGGATTTGAAGTTGGCATTTTTAAATTTCTATCTAGAGGAGGAAGTGTATGGCGAGCAATCACAAGGCTATGAAATACCAATTCATGAAAACAAATTATATAGGTTGAAGAAGGCACTTTATGGATTAAAGAAAGCTCCTAGATCTTGGTGCAACCACATTGACTCCTATCTCATATGAATTCCAAAGAAGTAGTGTGAGCTAACATTGTACATCAAAGTCAACAGGCAAGGTTACATTTTAATTGTTTTCTTATATGGGGATGATTTTATCTTTACCGGTGATCTTAGCATAGATGCTTTGAAATCAGCAATGAAGATTGAATTTGGAATGATTGATTTGGGGCTTATGAGATATGTTTCTGGCATCGAAGTCCATCAATCCAATGGTATAACTATTTCTCAATCTAAATATACAAATGAAGTCATAAAGAGATTGAATATGTTTAAGTGCAAGGCAGCCCCAACACTAGCCATGATGGGATTGAAGCTAAGAAAGGAGGATGATGGACCATGTGTGGATCCTACATTGCTCAAGAGGCTAGTTGGAAGCCTCATATATTTAACAACCACAAGGCCTGATATAATGTATGGAGTTAGTCTTATCTCAAGGTTTATGGAGTCTCCTAAATAGTCCCATTGGCAAGAAAGAAAAAGAATTCTTAGATATGTGAGTGGAACAAGGAACTATGGTATTCAATATTCAAGTTTAAAATAGTTCAAACTTATTGGTTACATGGATGGTGATTGTGCAGGAAGCATAGATGATAGGAAAATCACTTCTGGTTATGTTTTTAATTTTGAGACAGGTGTAGTTTCATGGGCTTCAAATAAACAATCAATTGTTACTCTCTCATCCATTGAAGCAGAGTATGTAGCAGCCATTGGAGCATCATATCAAGCAATGTGGATGAGAAGGATGTTAAAAGACCTCAGGCATGAGCAAGAAGAAGCAACAATGATATATTGTGATGTAACAATCTAGCTATAGCATTGTCCAAAAATCCAATTTCTCACAAGAGAAGTAAACATATTGACACAAGGTACCACTTCATTAGAGAACTAATCAACAATTGAGAAATATTTTTATATTTTTGTAGGTCTGAAGATCAATGTACAGACATTTTCACCAAGGCATTAGGAAAAGAAAGTTTTTTTACAAGCTAGGGTTGTTGTTACACCAAAAGATAGACTTGTCAATGCCCAATTCAACCACTGGACTTGTAGAATCCACAGGAGGTTGTTAAACCATGTCGCAAATCCTCGCGAGGGACGCTGGACCACTACCAACAATCCCCCTCCCAGTGTCACTCGTCGTGGCCTACATTATTCGAACCTATGACCAAGCCTTGATACCACTTGTTACAAGCTAGGGTTACCATTGCACCAAAAGATCAGCTTGTCAATGCCCAATACAACCACTAGACTTATAGAATCCACAAGAGGTTGTTAAACCATGTCACAAATACTTGTGAGGGATGTTAGCCCACTACCATCAAGTTTTGCCTTTCAAAGAGATCATTTGGGTATCATAGATGTAGGTAGTTGTGATTGAGGGGGGTGTTGAAAATATAATCTCAACAACCTCAATTTAAATCTTCGTATCCCTCCAGCTGCTCATTCGTGTGAGCTTTATCTTCTTCAACTTCTTGGTTTTGGCTATGCCTCCATTCATTGCACTAAAGTCAAATTTATATAACATTTTGTATATATTATCATAATCTCTAGACTACTCATGCTACCAAAGGGCTTATGAATTAAATGTAATTAATTTTTTTAGGTTTTTTGTCTCTTTGCCAGGCTTTCACGACGTTTTTCTAAATATAGTCTATTGTATTCTACGATTGTTTCGATTTATCCTAATGATCTCGCTTTGGTTGAGAAGGCTTGAACTAGTCAAATGAGCTCATAAAGTGGCCTGACTATCATGGCTTAAACATAGATATGCATGTCACAAAACAATAAATATATATGCAAGTTGCACATCTCGACAATCAATTTTTTTAGACAAAAAACAAATATTTTAGTAGCGCATTTGTTAGAAAGGTGACCAACTGATGAACAAAGTTGATAAAACAATGTAGATTTTTTATATTCCAATGGTTGGGACCAAGCTCCAAGATGATACTTTAGGTCAATCGAGATAGAGAGAGTCGAACCAAGAGCAATTCCCATACAAAAGCATGCATAAACCAGCCACAAAATTTTCTTAGTTATAGAGTCAAGGGAGATAAACTAACAAAACGAGTTAGCAAGTCCAGCAATAATCTCTTCATCTCGCAACTCCAAGGGAAGTCCCGAGTGATAGACCCAAGTCAGAATAGCATTAGATAGGTGGGACTCAAGATTGAAACCAAGACACCATTTATAGAGGAGAAGTCGCTTCTTACCAAAAAACTAAGGGCTAGATGAAAGGCTAAGAGAGAAATCCTCCTTCAGAAAGAACAAAAAATAAAACGCACCTTTGGGCAGTGTTGAGAATAACACACTACCCTTAATTCCCCATCTTGAAGCAATCCACTTACAAATAGAAAAGCAATCGTTGGATGTCTCCCCATGAACTTACCCACAAAGTCATTCTCCAATTTAGCCAAAATGCTATTTAGGGAGGAATATTTTATATTTATGCACGTACCATTCTCAGATCACTCAATAGATACCCATACATGGGCATAAACTGGCCACTATTAAATAGATCCTTCGAACACTCCTAGGAAAGGTTACTAGATAATAGCATCGGGGTTGGAGAGGACCTTTTCCCAATAGCATCCCCATTGACAACATTCCTAGGTAGCAAGGTGGAGCCAGAGAATGTCCCACCTGCACCACGGGGGCACTCATCCCCCTAGATCTCAGGGAAAAGGCACAAAAAGTTTGCATGAAAGTTAACAAAGGATGACACATGCAAGGGGTTCAGAACCTCAAGCTCAGACTAAACCAAACACACGAACCTCAAGCTCAGACTAAACCAAACACACCACATTGTCCTTTCCAACCTTCTTCTACTCCTCACGAGACAACTTCCTCCCATCACTCGAAGAGCACATTTTCTAACTCAGAGTAAAGTAATTTGACTTGTTGGTTTTCTTTCTTATGATAAAAAATCACCAAATATTTAATACATTTTCAATCTAAGTACATATAAGAGGTATTTTTATAATTCATTATTGTTTATTTATAGTTTTAAAAAACAAGTCATTTAGTGCAATTGTAGTCTAATAATAAGAAAGTGGTATAAAATTTTGAATGAATGGACGATATTGAATATGCAAATATAAATTTCTAAATAAAGATCTCACCTTTAGTTTTAATATTATTTTATATCACATGGAATGTGAGATGTGTACTTTTAAAAATGACATATAGATCTTATCACATTTAGTTATTCGAGCTCTTGTGGATGCTAATTATTAAAATTTCATTTGACATAAAGGAAAAAATATTTCTCATAAAATTAATTACTCCACATAGTAATGTAAAACATAAGTATTAGGAAACCTTCTATTATTCACAACTCCTCTTCGAAGTAAGTTCAATATAATTCAAAAGTTATATAAATGTCACCTTATTCGATTATCAACTCTCCATTCATATTTCTTACAAATACTTCTCACTATTAAATTGTGTTTTTGTATGTCTTACAATTAGCCCTTCATATTTAATTGAATTAATACTCAAAAGGATTCCAATGGTATCATTTGTTCATATTATATTTAAAAAGTTGAGTATTTGATTTGATTAAGTACACATTTGAAGTTTACACATTATTTAAGCATTTGAATAATTAAGTTGATATGATATGATGTAGAATTATAGACAATCATTCTATATAAACTATATATATATAACGTGATCACTTCTACATTTATATATGACTCTTCGTTACATATAAATTTTTATTTTAAAAATTCCTTATTCATAATTTTTTTTTTTAAATGCCACAGCCCTTACCATTACCTTGCACACCTTATTTCTTTACTTCCCCATTTCGAACATGTAATAGACACTATCTGATAAATTAGGGACTCCTTTCCCTATACGTGTATAAGACATCATTGCACCAGTAGTCGCATGATGACATCTTACGTAATATGTTTTATTGCATTAACAAGTTTATCAAGTTTTGATAATGTTAGATTTGTGTAATTTTATTCTTGTCCTCAAATGGGAAAAAAACGAAGAGCGCGGGAACCATGTGATTAAAAAACTACTTGTATATTTTGTCTACTATAGGTAAGAAATTCAGGAACAAGATGCGACAATAGGATTCGAAATTTTGTCTCCAATCCCCGTGCAGATTACGGAAGAGGAAAGTCATTTATTACCAACGACAAATATATTTGTGGGCCATATTATCTTTGCCAATGTTTCTCAACTTGTAATGTGAAACCCAATTTTACTTCCGAATAACTCAGGTGATTCAAATCCCTTTGATTGCGGACACAAAAACTAATTTTCTTTCATAAGGAGGCGAATCTGCCGCATTTTCAAACCTTCTGTTGCAAAAATCACGAAACATAAGCTCACCATGGAAAGTAGACAGGGATGAAGATGCCGCAACCACTCAACACATCCATCAAAAGTTTTTATCTCTATGTTTTTCAAAAAGTTTTGAAGAAATATTATAACCTTTTATCAAAATGTTGGCATTAACATGCCAAAAAACGTTGGAGGAATGCTCTCTCACATTATTACTTACTATTGTTTATGAGTATAGGTAAGGTCAGCCGCTCTAGGATAATCCTAGATGCTATTCATGTGCATTGCCGTAATAAACGCAACGTGATAACGTGCATATAACCATATTTTCAACCAGTTGGTCAAGATTTCCCAGTTCGCTACAGATTTTACGAAGTCTGAGTTTGTATATAAAAGAGCTCCAAGCCATAGCATGCCATACAAGTTACAACCATTGTAGGCTTTCTCTCATCGAAAATGGCCAGCAGTCAAGCCTTAAAGCCATTGCTTCTTTTACTTGCTTTCTTTCTCTTTACGTTAGTAATGGCGAAACCAATTAGAAGTCACATAAATATGGCTAAGGCTGAAAATGGTGTTAAATATCATGTTGAGAAACCGGAGCTTGTAGCTGAGATGGTAGAAAGGTAAGCATGTTGCGTTGGAGATGCTTTAGATAATTTAGAGAATTTATTATAGTATGGAAATGAAATGTAATGTCTTACTCCATTCAGTACATTAATATGAAATGCTAAATTGCAAAGTTTATTATAATACGTTCTATTCATTCTTTTATCTATAGTTGGCACGTAGCTGTTATAGACCAAATTTCTTTTCGCCATATCATCATGTCATCGGATGCTTAATAATTGACGTTGTTGAGATAGATTCAATCTAAGATAAATTCACCGCAGAAAAGATATTCAAGTCAGTTCAATTAATAAAACTTCTAAGTTCTAGAATTGTTTTATAGCTATCATATGTTCAAAACACTTGAGATTATTTACAAATTTCAAGAACTACTGTACAGGAGTCTGAATACTTCGAGAAGGCAGCTGAGCTCGTGCGGAACGGGGAACCCCATTGACGATTGTTGGCGTTGTGATCCCAACTGGGTTAATAACAGAAAGAGACTAGCTGACTGTGCTATCGGATTCGGCAAAAACGCCATTGGAGGTAAGAATGGGAGATTTTATATAATTACGGATCCAAATGACGATGACCCGGTCAATCCTCGACCTGGCACTCTGCGGCACGCTGTTATTCAAACCGAGCCTCTCTGGATATTTTTCCAAAGAGATATGGTTATTCAGCTCAAGGAGGAGCTTATCATGAACAGTTACAAGACAATAGATGGTAGAGGCGCCAATGTTCATATAGCAAATGGAGCTTGTATTACAATTCAGTATGTGACCAATATAATCATACATGGCATCCATATCCACGATTGTAAGCCTGCAGGAAATACAAATGTTAGAAGCTCCCCCACTCATTATGGGTACAGAACCAGGAGTGACGGAGATGGAATTTCTATCTTTGGAGGAAGTGCAATTTGGGTAGACCATTGTTCATTGTCAAGCTGTGCAGATGGACTGATTGACGCCATCATGGGGTCCACTGCTATAACCATTTCAAACAACTTTTTCACTCACCATGACAAGGTGCTTAAAAATGCTTGTTTGGTCTGCCATAAATTTACTTTATTTATAAAAAGTTTCACTATTATCTTTTATCACATGGATCTTAGAGTAGGGTACTAAAAGCCTATTAGTAGACAGAAACAGAAACAAATGGTAGTATTCATGAACTTGTCGATTTAGCACTATTTCTCCAGTCAGCTATTTATTTGCTTTTTGCAGGTGATGCTTCTTGGACACAGCGATGCCTATACCCAAGACGTCAAAATGCAAGTAACAGTTGCATTCAATCACTTTGGAGAAGGGCTTGTTCAGCGTATGCCCAGGTATGAATTTTTTTTTATAACTACTCTGTATTCCTTTCACAAAGACCACGATACAACTTGCTGAAGTTTATTAGTTTTAAGTTTAAGAAATGAATGTTTTGATGCAGATGCCGACATGGATACTTCCATGTGGTGAACAATGATTACACCCACTGGGAAATGTACGCCATCGGTGGGAGTGCAAATCCCACCATTAACAGCCAAGGCAACAGATTCCTTGCCCCTGACAATCGATTCCTCAAGGAGGTAAAAGGCCATACAACTCATGTCTCTTATATATTTAGTATTCAAGGCATGTAGAATAGTTATGGTATGGGTAATGTGTAGGTGACAAAGCACGAAGATTCAACACAAGGTAATTGGAGATCAGTGGGAGATCTGATGTTAAATGGGGCATTCTTCACAGCATCAGGGGCTGGAGCATCCTCAAGCTATGCCAAAGCTTCGAGTATGGCAGCAAGGCCTTCATCTATTGTGGGATCAATCACTGCAACTTCAGGTGTTCTCACCTGCAGAAAAGGTTCCAGCTGTTAGACCGAAATACATGCGTTATGGATAAACTGTTAGGAATCCTTCAATTCTGTAACTTGGCAAGCATCGCCACACTGAATGAGGGTTCTTAGTTATTTTAGTTCTGTTCATGTAGACTCTCCGGTCACTAATTACTAAAATGGAATATATCAGTAATCTTATTCTCAAATTTGAAGCCTATTGGTGGAACGTTAAATTCAATATGATTTTTATTATTTTGATTGCGACTAAAAAGGATATTTAAGCTATGCTTCACAAGGACTGCGGTATATAGACAGAATGGTTGAATTTATATCCTTACCAGTATTTCAGAAAACTAATTTGCGTGCGTTTTTTTTTTATAATTGTACACGACACAGCTAAATAAATTCGCTTTAACGGGACTTATATTGACCTTACGAGTTTCATTGCTCTATTAATATTTTTATTTAATATAAAATAGAGTATAATTAACTCATAGAAAGTGAGATATTTTATAGTAGAATTGCCTTTCCATTTAGGTTAATTAAAAAATAAATATAATTATTTTTTCATATATTGATTTAGATTAAACAGATTGGAAGCTGAAAAATATAAATGGTGTAAATTAATATTTTAAAAGAAATCTAAGGGTATGGATATTTAACTATTAAACTAATTTTTAAGATAATATTGATGTAGTGTATATTCCACTTACTTCTATATCAAAAAATACATAATTTGAAAATTTTCATTGTCCAAGATTGCATACAAAATTTTAATTGAGCATAAGTTGATTATGTGATTGCAGATTAATTTTACACTATACATGTCTAATCTGTAACCCTAGACCTTATCTATCACAATACATACATTTTCTCTCTAATTTGCTAGATTCTATACTCATCATTGATTATTAAGGACTCGGGATATGTATAACTAAATCAGAAAGATGGTGAAATAACAATGGTCATGTTCTCCTACTCCCTTAATTAGAATAGTTTTTTTTATTGTGAGAAAGATACTTAGATGTTGATTTTGATACAATATTTTTATTCCATTTAAAGTTCCAAATCAAAATGTTCATAAGCTCATTCTAAATATGAATGAATAGTCAATGATCTCTTAATGGTCAATTAATATCTTTAAATATGAAGACATACTAGATAATTCCATATTTTACAAATTCAACTCCCAATGACTATGAGAAAAGAGGAAAAATTTAAAATTTGAAACAAATTTATTTTTCCTTAACATTCAAGCCAAGCAAGATCAATCCTCAATGCTACAAAAATGGTCTACTTCAAGAAGATATATAATACAACGATCATGGGTGAATGTATGCAAATATAGGACCAAAAATAATGGGAATGTGTGAATATATATATAGATAGGATGGAGATAAGAATAGATATATTTTCGTGTATGGAAATAGGAGTAGTAGAACATAGATTGAAATTAGGGAAAGAGTCAAAATTAGTAAAAATGGTTTTTACATGTCGAAAATATTTTCTCTTCTAGTGAGTGAAAAATGAGTTTCTAATGCAGAATTTAAAATGGCTCATGTAAAAGATTTTAAATTTTAACCTCTGATTTGTAACTTTGTCCTCCAAGTTTGGATGCTTTGGAAATGTTGAAAATTCTTCCAAAATTACCTAAATTATACAATCACTCAAACCTCACAAGAATATAACTATGCAAACTAGATTATAGAGATGTTTATTCTTTTGTTAAGTTGTACTTATTCTCTAGGTCATACAAGGATGTAGGAGAAGAGAATACTTGGTTTTGTAATAGTATTATAGCTATCAATTAGTCTCAAATCTCTAATAAAAGTATATAATAAAATTAATTGTACTAGACAATACGTTCTAATACCATGTTGGATTCTTTGGGAAGTGGGAATCGGGCTAGAATCTAATGGTAGTCCTAGATCATGTGCAACTCCAATTAATAGATGATTGGATATCAAAATAGTAGAGTAGAGATAAAATTTGAAATGAAACAACGATATAGACAATGCAAGAGAACTTGAGAATACTCTTGATACTCTAACCAAGCTTCCAAAAGGCGCATTAACTCCCACTACCCATAAAATATGGGAAGTTTAACCTACTTGATAAATGTCAAAACATGTGGCATAACCTACATAGCTAAAGATAGAAAATAAGTTATAATTAGTGGCATATAAATCCAAAAGAGGGTTTGAAAATAAATTACCATATAACCTACACAGGTAAGAACCAAATAATGGTTATGAAAGGAGGCACAACAAGCCAAAACAAGGTGTGTGGCTCAATTACTCATGTGTGGGAGAGAGTGGTACATGTAGATTATGTATTTTTCCATGTTTCTTCACATTGACCAATCCTAATAAACCTAAGAAATCTTAAATAATATCTTTAGGAAAAAGAATAACCCCTAACACAAGGAAATAAAAAACCTACACTAACAACTACTATGTGGTAAAAGGTAAGCATTCATTAGCATATAAATTGAAGAAATATCTAGATATGGTCTCCATTGATCTCCAAAATTATGTTTTCAAAAGTTTTATTCATATGCTTTGTAGTCAACATTTGTAAGCTATAAAGCATATCATTTTATATACGAAATTTATTATGATAAACTAGTGTATTTCCTAGTTGTTTTGGTTGGCCATATAGTTAGTTGGATATTGAACTTTGGTTTTGGTGGGGTTGGTTTTTTGTAGTAGCTGATAGTCATTGGGGTGTGGGTAATTGTTTCTTCTTTCCCCCCTTTTCTGTGTAATGTTGTTTATAAACTTTACTTTTAATGTATTGGGTGCTGCCCCTTAGCAGTTATTTAATTATTGAAAAGAGAACTTTATGATGATAGTCAATTTCTTGTCATCAATTTATGTATAGATCATATGTTGATATTTGGTAACAATGAATGGATAATTAGAGATATGATATATCAAATTTAATTACATTTTAACATAAAAAAATTAGGGGTTTCTATATGCATCTTAGGTATTGAAAAATGAGAAAAAAAAATGTTTGCTTGGGATAGACTAAGTATGTTGAATTTGTGTTGTAATATTTTAGTATGGAAAATTGTATACTAGCAAATGTTTCTATTTTAATGGGTACTAAGTCATTAGTTAAATAATATATGTCTTCACCTTTAAATGTGGAGTATATATCACATGTTCCTTACACTAGTCTACTTCATAGTCTAGTTTATGTTATGTTTTACATAAAGCTAGGCATTGTTGATGTAGTGGGAGTCTTGAGTTATTATATTGCTAATATTGACATAGAGAATTGAACAAAAAATTAAGAGAGACTTAAGGTGAATGTGGAACACTACAAATTATTATATCTTCTATTTTGGTGATTACTCACAAGGGATTGTTGAATTAGATTGGATAGAGATGTAGATCAAAATAAATCTACTTGGGGCTATTTCTTTAGCTTATTTAGTGTTGTTATTAGTTGAATGAGAAAATGATGGGTTGTAGTCATTTATCCATTGTAGAGATAGAGTACATGACAATTACTAAATCCTATAAGGAGGCAAGTTGGTTTTAGAGTTTTTGTCCAATTATTGGGCTTATTCAAGTAGTAGTTTAGATTGAATGTGTGAGTCAAGGTGTCATTATCTTGGTGAAAACTTAATTTTTTTGTGCAAATGAGGCATATAGATTCACAATATCATTGTTCTCATTACATGGTGGAGGATAGTGGGTGATGATTGAAAAGGCTAACTCTTTGGTGATTTTTTTAGATGATTTGATGGAGCATGTGAGCACAAATAACATTAGATGGTGTAATAAATATAATGGCCTCATAGTCCTTAATACTTAGATGATAATATTTCCTTTATGCTTTTGCAAGGTATTTGAAATAAGTGGAGAATGCTGGAAAAATTTAGTCTCAACCTTATTTTTCTAATGTTCATATCTAATTATTCAATAGTCAAATTTCACATGTATTTCTCTCATCGCTGATAGTGTAGGGTATGTTTCTACTATCATATTCCTTTTAGATGTGTACCATCCATTTATAATTGGACAATCTCTTACCTTATAGTTCTATATCAAAGGTAAAATTTGCTAAATTAAATCATCCCGATGAAAACTATTAATTGTAAACAACTAGACCTAACCTTGATTCAAAGTTAAATTATCTTACTCAAGTAGCGCTAAATTAAATTTTCAAGGAATGTGTCATAATATTCACCATTTTTTTTCTCAATTGATTAAACTACAACCCTTTGATATGTGTGCTCTTTAGCTACCTTTTTTGTTCTTTATCTCTTAAGCTTTATATATAAGTAATTTTTGAAAAACTTCATTATCATGCATTATATTAAGATTTCCATATGAAATAAGTGAGAAAAGAGACAATCACACTAAAAATAAATGTACTATCCCCTAAGTAGTTATACTCTAAATTAACTTAAATTTTCCCAAATCTAAAATAGGTAATTAGGTTTTATGGGAGTACCTTTGTATACTATTTTCCTAAAACACAAAATTAGAGAACAGATATGAAGAAATACTCATAAACTGGAACATATGCTAATGAACTATATTGAATGATATTAGTATTTTGATGTATTAATTACCATTAGTATTATGTGTTAAATAAAATTAGATTGTTATATTTGCTAGATAAAATGAGATTGTAAATTAGTCGCCATTCTTTATCATCCAATTTTTTAGTGCACTAGGGTAGGCTAGTTGGATAGGGTGTCCAAGAGATCCTCCCTCCTAGCCCCAAGAGTAGATGCTATATCCCTCTTGACTCCATATGGCAGGTGTTAAGCATCCATCAAGGAGTGGCATACCTAGTGAGGTATTTTATCGCCCTTCCCCCTCATCACAACCACCTTCCCCCTTAAGCCCAAGAGAATATGGTACACCCCTCTTGGCTCCATGTGGCACATGTTAGGAATCCATCATGCAATGGCGTACTTAAGAGAGAGGCCCTCATATGCAATGAATAAATTGTGATATTCTAATGAAGTAATATTTGTTATTCAGTTAAACTAATTATGATAATCAATTGTACTTGATATAATTATTATACTTCCATCATATTATATTTTCTTAGTGTCTTATATCATATTGTCAACAGTTCTATCTATTAGTATAACTTTAAACCAGAATTATTCATTAATTATCATTGTTGCATCTTATATTATTAGCACTGTACAATATTATAGCAATTTATACACACTGAATTTGATTATTTTTTTCCTTTTAGATTCATTAACAAATGTGTGTGTGTGTGTGTGTGTGTGTGTGTGTGTGTTATGTCTAATAGTCTTGTCATGTATAACCATTTTAATGTTGTTTTAATAATTATACATTATTTTCTTCTGAACTTAATATCATATTAATGCCACTAATTTAATTAAGATCATATAATATTTAATATATAATATTGGTTGTTATATTTCATTATTAAAACAAAAATCCTATACATACATATCTGTCGCTAGCCTTCTTCCTTGTTTTTCTATCCTTGTTGACATCTCTATATATTCCTCTATCCTTGCTGGCAAATTTGATTATTTGTTTCTCATCACATTTATATTCTCATTACATCTGATTACGTTTAAGTATCTGATTGTAGTATCCACTATATTTACTATATAACTATGATCATTTATCAAATCGTCAACTATGTTACTGCCTGTAACTTAATAACAGTTCTGATTTGAACTAATCGATGGTGATGTTTTTGGATGCTTTGATTCTTTTCCTTTGTATCTCTCAATGTGAGGGAGAGGTCACACCTCTTCATCATGCATGCCCTTTGGCAAGAGACACACCCTTTCACCATTAGCACCTTTTGAAAGAGTGCAACTCATCATTATTTCTTCCCTTTGAAAGGGACACAACCTTTCACAATCAGATCTGCACTTATTTAATTCAAATCTGCAATTTTGATTTTCCAATCCCCCCCTCTCAAATAAGGTTTTGATCTCCCTTTTACATCTTATTGTTGAGGGAGTTACAACTCTTCCTTCCATATCTTTTTACCATTCATTAACTTAATTAAATTTTAATTAATTATATTATATTATATTTTAATTTAATTTTTCATATTTAAATTTAATTATTAATTTTTATTATTAACTTATATTTCAAAGTGAGGATATTACAATAAATCAAATAATTATTACATTAAATAATTTGACACAATTAAACTCAATAAATAAATAAATATATATATAAAAAATACTAAATATACACTTTCTTCTCACAACTTTGTATGCTAAATTTTGAAACAATTGAAAATATTATTAGCTATTGTAAAATTAGTATCTAAATTTTATTCCTTCCCAAGGTAAGTCTAACTGGGCGAATGGAAAGAATGCATACCGAGGAGCCCACAGATTCTATAGCAACCGCGAGGGGAGCATTATTTTTATCTTAATGGTTTTATTATTAGGCGCATCATATCTAAAACCAGACGTGTATCTTCAAAACTAAGAGTTGCTTATGCACACGTTCGCGAGGAATTTATACCCATTTGCATTATTGAATTTCTATACTATGTGTCAAATCATGAACATAAATTATGCTAGCCACTTTCGACAGAGGAGTATATGAACTTGAATGGCCTTCCTAATGGTCCTTAATTTCGAACTTTTACCAAATAAGGGAGTACCAACAATCAAAATTTGACTACTTGGGCATCGTGATTATTTCATTTTGCACGCTCGCCTTCCATCCCCAGTAAAGAACTATTAACTATACGCAGATTGGAGGACGTGCATGAATTTACTCGTGAGATTTCATGGTCTACATTACTACGGAGTGCATTTGACTATTATTTTTATTCCTTTAATTCTTCTAGCATACTTTCGTCAGGATTTTATCAGCTTTTGGAAACGAGGCTGTACTAGCCTTCCAGCTTACAAATAATGTAATGGCCCCATGCAAATTCGTGTGGCTGCAAAAACTTTTGTTTGTTTTTATTTAAAAACTATAGTTATATTTGCGATACGAAAATAAATATAGTTGATGTGGAATGGAGGAGACCACCAGCTATAAGGAAATGTGGATCCCACGTCCCATGATAAAGTCAAAAGCTACATGTGCTATATGGAGTTTGTTCTGATCTTTTATCGTCGAACATAGGAAAAATGACCATGAGGAACAGATCGTTGGAAAAGCCATGTGCCTTTTTTTGTACACATGAGAAATTTGTTAGTTGTAAAAAAACATGGAGATACTCTTCAAGTGTGCACACATAACGTCGAGAGTCGGGCTTAATTTAAGTTTGACGTAGATGATCAGTGTCTCATACCCATCCTGACTATGACCAGTTGAATTGTTGGCAAGCACGTAGTGAGGTCGGTATTGAATTTCTTTGTATTTACCAAATTTAAAGAGTATAGACTAGAGTTGGATTTAGTTTAGTTGGTGCGTTATATTTTATGCAGGTTGTAGAGGAGCTGGTGATGCTTTGCAGAATATCGGGGCAGGAGCAGTAATGGGACTGCTTTTTTACTTGAGACACATGATATCCATGCAGTTCTTGGGCTACCTTAGAGAGCCGGAGGTGGCAAGAGTATCTGTTGATGGAGTATATGTTGAGGGAGAGTGTTGACTCCTCACCGCAAGTAGTCTTGGTGGTCTTGCAAAAAAAATTACAAAAGGTATTATTACGTTAATTATTCCTCACAAAAGGTATTATTACATTAATTATTCCTCACAAAATGTATTATTACATTAATTATTCCTCACAAAAGGAGCAAGAGCTGTAGCCCAAAAATCAAAGTGGACATTTGCCATTAATGTTAAAGGGGAAGAAAGGAAGCCAAAATGATACACCATCTGGGGAAGAAAGGATAGAGAGAGAGCGAGCGAGAGAGAGAGAGAGAATTCCAGAGATTCCAACAAAAGGAAGTCAAAATTCTTAAGAGCACAAAAGCCAAACTTGAGGAGAATAAAAGTCTAGTTACAATGGAAACAAATTTTCTACACAAGGGGAGCCCCTGATTTTCATTAGGGGGAGCATTTTATTAGTAGCATTTTTTTGTTTGGCACCAATGACAAAGGGGGGAACTTTTGAAATTCATATTGTCATTAATGTCAAAGGAGGTAGTTAAGGATGTATGTAAATTATCATCATGTTACCCTCAATGTCTAGTTTCAAAAAGTTAGAATAATTTAAATTAATATTATGTCATGTCATTGATCTAGATAAATAGAGTCAAGTTATGTTAAATACATCTTTCATAGTATGTCACTAGTATCATCTTAATCAAGTTTTTATTGTTGAAGGATTTGGAAGTATTTGTGATATGTTTATGAAGTCTATTCATCAGAAACTATATACACTAGCACAATATTTTACACCGCATTCTACCATAGTTATATTTTGAGCCTTACAGTTTGAAAGATAAATACGGCTACACACGAAGACAAAACTATTCAAGTTTCAAAGGTGGAGTACAAGAACAGGAAAAGTTAAGGTCAACATTATGCTCATAGTCACAATTGATTATGATTTTCTTGATGAATGGGCAAAATTATTACACTATGCACCAACTACAAGAAGCATGTGAAAGTGTACTAGGACCAACTAATTTGTTTTAGTAATGCATAGGGTCAACCAACTAATGGAGTAACATGTTGGATTTTGAGTTGAGCCTATTACATGTTTGGTCTACTGTATGCATGTGACCAACATGTGAATGTTGTAAATAAGTTATAAGGTGACTTGTGATTGTATTTAATGTAGGGATGTATAAATGTAATTGGATTCATTTAAAGAGTAATTATTATGAGTAGAACTAATAACCATGACAAAAGTTATGTAAGTTTTCTATTCAATTTGAAGTTAAGTGGGCAAAATAAATTGAAGATCTCATATACATTGAGATAATTTTCAGAAGTCGATTAGATCAAGGTGATGCTAAAGGTTCATCCTTGAAGGTCTGCATAACATATCTTTCATGTACTATTATTGTATTTAAGGTTGGTACCTCATCATCCAAGTTGGTGCTCACTTCTTAGACTTGGGGATTGGTGTCTCCTATGGGTTGATGCATACAAAATATTCTAATTTTATTATTTACATTGCGAGGCTAGATTTGGATAGTAGATCCAAGTAGCTTTTTTCACCATTGCTTTCCCCTTAAGTTTCTACATAAATCTAGTATTATTTTATGCGGATGTCCTCTTATCTTATCAGCGTCTATGATGTTTGGAAAAATTATCAAGGGTAATTAATTTAGAATTGGTGTACACTGATTACCATTCTCTTAGTGTATATGTGTGACTAACACACATAATATATTCATTCTATTAAGAACAATAACCACTATTTGTTTTGTTTTCATTTAAAACAACTATCTAGATTTCCTTGGATACAACCTTCTATCTATGTCACTTTGTGCAATCTTCCTTTATTCATAATGCATCTCTCCTCAAGACAAAAATTAGGTCCTTGTAGCAGTAACAAATTATCCTATAGTGTCTAACAATATAAAACTTTATTGATTATTTTTTATAGTTTAAAAATTGGGATTTATAAGGGTTCTTTCATAAATACTTTTCCTTTGTAATAATTCTTTGTAAGTAATTTTGAATGATATTTTTGTATTAAAAATTATCTATTAATGGATTGTAATTGAGTATATTAACTCACACTTTACCTATAATCATTAGCATATCATTATTAGTGGATTTGCTTAGGTCAAGCCAAGAGAATAACTAGTAATCCTCAGCTTGACTAAATCCATCCATTGATTATTACCCTTTATTTATAATTAGATTAGTAGTAGATCAATAAGATAGATATTTATTTATATATTAATAAATCCATAGAGTACCATACAACATTATAAGAATGCAAATAGTTATTAAGAGAATTTAAGTAAGAGGTGTAGAGATGTTATTAAACTTAAACTTTATTAAGTTATAGCATTAATTGTATAGAAATGAATTCATTAGTCAACAATATTAAACTTGAATATATTCATTCTGTATAGTCTTAAGATGAATAAGTTACTATTTCAATGCATTTACATTACTTTGTTTAGTTTAAAATAGAAAGAATTTTAAAATCACAAGAAAAATATATAAAATAGGATACTAAGGATAGTAATAAAAGAAGTAGATTCTTAGGTCAAGGGTAAGATGTAATCCCTTATCCCTTATCATATATAAATAAGAAATTGTGTTTCTATTTTGAGATAGTTGAATATTGAACT